>NW_028321883.1:10462857-10783214 GCF_036245765.1 Copidosoma floridanum
TCATATTTTCATACTTTTGTAAATCTTAGCTATAAGCACATTTATGTATCCTTATTGAATTGTATCTCAAAATAAACAATTATCTTGAGTGTCCAAAAGACTCTAACGTTTAATTTTGTGAGACTGTGAACAATATTGAAAGAAAGAAAAATACCAACTGTGGGATGACCTCGGGTTGAGGAATTCCCGACCATACAGTATTCTCAATTTAATTCTGTGGTAATCCACTACTTGATTGATAAATAATACAATGTACAATATAATTCAGCTAATCAAAACTTTTTAGTTTTTTTTCAAGTTGAGTTGAAAACCTCGTCCACGCAAGATTTAATAATATCACTTTCATCTGACTTTCATGATACGTCAATGAAATACTCTTCATATATACAACAAACCAACGCCCCGGACGAAAATCATCCCAGTTCAGATTTTCCAATTTTAAACAACACTGAAAAATCTGAATTGGGCTGGTTTTCGTACAAGTCGTCGAAACATACTGAGCGAGCTAATAAACTCTAATCAAAAACTAAAAATTTAATTTTGTTAATTTCACAAAATTTAATTTTATTTCTAATACTGCAAAAAAATTTTCGAAATAAAATTCATAGTTTTAAGAGTTATTGCCATTGAGGCCTCACTTCTTTGAATAGTATAAAAAATAACGAGATTAATATTTTACGCACGTAGGTTTTAAATTACGCGCGTAATGCCCAATTAATGAGCGTAATCTTGTTGATTCAACATAAATTAGTTGTTTAATCAAGTTGATAGTGAGTTTGTATGCCATTAGCCGTTGTCCATCTAGCGGGCTTTTGGTGTATGTTGAGTGTGTATAGGTATAAATTACAAGTTCCTACAAGATCTAAGCAGGCCTCATCACATGTTGCTCGTGCACTTGTCAGTCATCCCCTTTTTATCTCAGTTTCTGTGATTGTGCTTTTTTTTTTGTGAACTGGACTCATGTGATTATTTAGTAATTAAGTGTAGACGCTGTAAATAAAGTAGTAAGTTTGTAAATGTAAAAGTGCCAAAATGGGTAGAGGCCGCCCTGCAAGTGTATCTAAAAATCATTTTCACAGCATCATATTGCCATTTAGCGACCAGATTTTTAGAAATTCAACAGTTGTATCAAAAAGCGATGAAATTTGGGAAGAGATTTCAAATCTACTAGATAACAAGTACAAAGCTAAATCTGTGTGCAGCTTGGTTATAAATAATTATTCCAATGTTTTGGATAAAATAAAAGAAAAATTACAAATTTTATCTACAAGCGTTGACAGCATTAATAGCAAAATTAGTGTGGTTGAAAGTGAAACAACACTCGATAAATCTGATGTGTACAACGAGAAAGAAATACAATTTTCAGCATGCATTAAGTCAGAAAAGTTTAAAGAAATAACTCGCATCGTGGAGTACAACAGAGATACAAGAGAAGCGGAAACAAAGAAAAGAAAGTACTTAAAATTCATCCCAGGAACATATCAACCTCTTTTTAATGCAATGATTTGGGAAAACTCGAGATTAAAATGTGGATTTAATTATAAAAATCAAAATCTTTCGTTGAACGGAAAATCAGAAAAATTGACAGGTAATGTGAATTTATAGATCTGCATAATTTTTTTTAGTAAAAATTGTTTTTGCGGTCAATTTTAAAAAAGTAGAAACGTATAATATTGACAAGGCTAGACAGCTGTTGTTCATCAGACAACTTCTCCATAATTTTTTAATTTATTTTCATTGATGTTTGCAATTCAATAAAGTAGTATGACGTTAGCAGCAGTGACTGCTGCAGCACCTATTCAAATCCATGAGACCAAGAAAGAGGTGCACAGCATAAACTTCTCTTTCATTATACCAGTCTTAAACAAGCTAAGACTGATCTTGAGGCTTTCAAAATTTAACTAATGTTTTATGTTCGTGTCCCCTGAACACAAATTTCGTGAACGTTCCTCCCAAAACGTGTTTAAAAATGTTTATCATCAAGTATCGTAAAGATTTAACACGAAAATTTTTTATAAAAAATTTATTACGTTTATTCAGTTTATTTTAAGTAAATAAGGTTTCGTGAATTTTTTTTTTTTTTTTTTTTGTTTTTAGAAGTGGAGCCGCCAAAAAAAAAAAAAAAAGTCAGTGAAAAAACACAATCAAAAAGCAGTAGTCGCAGAATAGCAAAATATTTGGGACAACGAAAAAGTGATGTTAAAGGATTTAATTTTGTGGGATAAAAATCAACCCATGGCTTTGGAAGATTTTCCATTTTCACAGGAATCGGTATGTATTTAAAATAATACTTGAAAAAATTATAATTATTACTCTAAAAAATTGTTTTAATTTTTGCTTGAAAAACGATTTTAAATTTTCAATAGGCTGGAGATGTTTGATTACCTTTTAAATGATGGTAAGAAATAAAGAAGTTATAAATAAATTAAACAGGTAGAAAAATCGATTTTCCGTAAAAAAACGTTTATAGCGTAGGCCAGCAAGATCACAGAGACCCAGAATTTGATGGTGTTTTCAACAATATGTACTTATAATTAACGACTTCAAAAATACGTATGCAAAATTTTGGGTCTTTGGAATTATGCTGGCTAGAATTATAAACGTTTTTTTTTTATGGAAAAACGATTTTCACCTGTTTCGTTTGTTTATAACTTTCTTTTTCACCATTTATAGATATTTAATTTACATATTTAGTATATACTTCAAATAATGGTTTTTTTTTGTGGCTGTATCTAACAATCAAATTTTGTTTTGTAAAATTATGGGGCCTCTTGACACCTATTTGCTTCTGGCCAGCTGCTAAATCCAGCTGCCAGTTTCAGGTTCATTTAGCGATGGCGCTTGTATGACTAAAACTACTATTTTTCTTTAAAAAACAGAAAATAATCTTAGCTTTCCTATTTTTTCAAAGTATTGTCATATACTGGGAAAGGCCTTACTTCGGAATCATAATTCCACCTAATAATATCTGACTAAATAATACAAATTAATAGTACTTAATATGTTCGAAAATAATTATTCATCTATTTGTATTATTAATTACCCAAAAGTTCACTTTAAATAAGGACGGTTTAGTTTTTTGCCAGATTCAAATTTTTTGTAGCTTATTTTCTTCCTTGAACGATTGTTATAACTTTTTTAAATACAATTTTTCATTGCTCCTAAAACAAATTAAAAACGTATAATTGAACCTAGCTTTAACCCTTTGAACAATTAAATTTAGCTTTTAACACTTTGCTGTTTCAAAAAATTTCATCGGTTAAACTGAGAACCATCTTCGGAGAAATACAATACAATAAGTTTTGTCAAACTTCAATCCAGCAAAAAATTAAAAAATCTGAGTGAGTGAGCTTTTTTATAATTTACCATGTAATAGCTTATCTGCTATAGTAAATTCAATAAAATAAGTTTTTTTACCCTTGGTTTTCAGTTAGCTTCAAACCTTTGAAGCTCCAGTAGTTTTCTATCATCATTTTTTATAAGTATCTTTTTTTTCTTTGGGGGTGTATTAGCCTAGGATCAATTCTCTAAGTTAGTGGATAGTTTTAGTCAGTAAAAATATGGCACTGCTGTTATTATGTAAGGTGCCTATGAAATGTTTCCTCCTCCACCTCCCGTAAAAAACATGTTATCAAATTTAATCACGTAACTTAATTTTTTTCAAAGCCCTTTCTCTTCTATAAAACTTTTAAACAAATTAATTGTAAGCGATTTTTAAACAAAATATTCAGTTTCCTCCGAAACTGTCGATATTGAGTTCAAATTATTTGGCATACGTAACCTTCTTTCATTATCTTAGATATAATTTTATTTTTCTATCAAAAATAATTTTTAAACATGCATATAATTTTTACTTTTTCAGAAAAATAGTGCATTTTTTAAAATGGTCACAAATTTGATAAAAAAAGGTCTGAACACCGATATTTATGTTTCAAGAGCTAAAGTCTTAGCAGACATATTTCCGATTAAAAATTCTTTCTCCGATGAAAGTTAGGGTGCCTGTACATGGGCGTCTTACAGTCTTAAGCCTGTAAGCCACACCTATGGCGGTTGATTTAATTCAAACTGATGTTAACTGAATACCGATATAAAATGATTTAAACAAGGAAATAGACACTTTATTCATGATAAAACTATGTAACGTGATTACATTATAAGGTTAGAACGTCTTTAAGGCATCCAATGAAAAATTTCTACAATTCATGTTAATACAATTATTTTGTCAACATAACCTCTCTATTTAACGACTCAGCGTTAGCAAAATTTTTTTTAGTTTTGGTGGCTAAATATCTTTCCAATATTATAATTCAATCACGTAACGTAGTTTTGTTACGAACAGGACGCCTATTATCTTGTTTAAAAAAATTTATATCAATATTCAGTTAACGTCAGTTCGAATTGAATCACCCGCCATAGGTTTGGCTTACAGTCTTAAGACATACAGACACCCATGTACAGGCTCCCTTACATTCATCACATTAATTGAGAGATTAATTTTGCATGGCTTGCAAAAGAATTATACAAACCATTTCCTAGTTTTGAAGAGACAGCCAAATGTAGCAATTTAGAGTGCAGTTGCATCAATATTAAACAATTAGTGTGTATTTCGATTGACGATGTGGCACTAAAGACATCACATGGAGATGATTTAATAGACTCATTTTGTAAAGCTGACAGAAGCAATTGCACTGCATGTGAATCTAAAGATTGTGTGGAAAATTATTTAACCAAAATAGGTAAGTTTAATTTTCACTTTAAAAAATGTACTTCGTTTATATGTGTACTAAAATCAGAAATTTTGAGCTATTTTACGGCTCAAGGGAATTGCGAAGCAGAGCTCGAAGGGCCATAGGATAGCCCCGGTTAGATGGTGCTAAAGTGCCAAACATTATTTTTCCTACTTGAGCGCTGTAAACGTCCAATCTGATGAAAAAAACCCCGAAGTAAGAAATGCTTCGAGGCATATTTCATGGCATTTGGACGTTGACTGCGCTCTTGGTAGGAAAAATAGTATTCGGTACATCAGTGCCATACAACACGGTAGTTACCCTCCCGAATAGAAATTTGTCTTCGGCAACGTATTTGGGCCGAAGGTGGCGTGAGCTCAAGCGCGCCTTTGGGCCACCTCCGAAGTGTCAGTATAGTACATAGTATCCAAAAACTATTTGAAGCCTACCCGAAGACGGCCCGAATGATCCGGCCGTTCAGTAGCCGAAGACTGCCCGTAAATAGCCCGTATACCTCTAGTATATATATATATATATATATATATATATATATATATATATATATATATATATATATATATATATATATATATACATACATATATATATATATATATATATTATTGCAATGATATGGATATACATGTAATACTGGTTTGTTTGGTTATGAATTTGTTCATTTACCCAATTGTTTTATTAGTACCTATTTTAATTAAAATGGATGATGACAGAAAAAAACGCATTCCACTGAAATTTTTTGTATACATTTTTTTATGAACGTGTATTTAATTTTTTATAAATATGTAAAGTTTTCAACATAAAAAATAAAATTCCTAAGCAAATGAACATAAATTATAGATAAACTTTTTTGTATTTATTGAAACTAGCCAATTAAAATAACACTTTACAAATATATACTACATACGGGCCGTCATCGGCTACTATTATATACTATACCGTCCCTTCGAATGCCGAAGGTGGCCCGAAGGCGCGCCTGTACTCATACCGTGTACGGGCCGCTGTCTGCTTACAGCATACGGTCCCGTAAGGTACCTTTTGGCTAGCTGAAGACTTTTTCTACTCGAGCTATAAAACCTCGGGCTTTGCTTCGCAGGTCTCTCGGGCCGCAAAATAGCCCCGGTGGCAATGGCGCTTCTGTGACAAAAACTACTATTTTTTACCATATGCGTCAAGTGTTTCAAGGTCTCTACCACCTAGGGCTACACTTTGCATACTTTTTTATCCTACCCGCTCAAAGTACTTTCCGACCCAGGGCACCAAGTGATTAGTGGACTTGAAGTGTACCCCCAGGTGCATAACAGCACTTTGCACCCTTGGTAGGAAAAATTTTGTTTGCAAGTCGAGCACGAACATATAACCTCCCCCTTCGGACACGTGTTAATCGTAGCTACTTTGAACTTACGGTACAAAACAGTAGTTTTCGTTACTGGTGCGTATCTCATCCAGGGCAATCACTACTATTTTAAAGCATGCTTGCTATACAAAATGTCGTATCATTTTACGAGAGAGAAAGGTTGTTTATAATATATTAGATATTTTGTCACATAAGTTTAATATGAGAATGTGTGGTCTTAAACCAGAATTAATTTGATTATTAGGATAGCTCAAATAATCTTCACTGATAAATTATAATCAATAATTTTCAAACTATCTGAAATACAACGAATTATATTCTAACAATTTTATTTGCATTTTTACAGGTGATTTAATCATTTTTGATGTGTTTAATAATGATGAAGACAATTATAAATTAAAATTATCAGAGTTCACTAAAATTTTGAAAAATCCATTGATTGAGCAAGAAAACCTATTACTAGTTTGTGCAGTTGCATATCGTAGTACGAGTGGTAGGATGTTAAGATTTATAAATAATAATTTACATGGAAGTTATGGGCACTATACGGCTTTTTCTTACCAAAGAGGTAACACTAGTTGGATGGAATTTAATGACACTGCGAACCATTCAATTTTTAGATCTAAGAATTATAAAATAGTACCAAGATTGTTAATGTTTGTTAAAAATTCAAAAGCAAGTGTATAACGTTTAATTATTTACCTATTTAAGCAATAAAAATAAACATCTTCCAACCATTAAAGGTTATTAAAATTAGTATTTTTTTTGTTTACTTGATCTTTAGGGGAGTGGTTTACTTGAAAAAACAAACTTGTTTTGTTTTTTGCAACGTTTCGTCGCCAGGTGCATCGACCTCTTCAGGCTTGATTTAAAAAATAAATAAAATAACAAAAATTATGATTAATGCTTTAATATTATACGAAGTCAAAAAATAATAGCCTTACGTTAACACTGAAGAGAGTTTCGACGTATCGAGCAACTTACTCGTACTTAAGTCAAAGGCGTCAGCATTACAATGTTATTAAAAGGTTATTAAAATTATTATATTTTTCATTGCATTTTGTGATAAACATCTTCAATCACTACATCAGACTACATTGAGACACAACAAAAACTAATTCTTCTTCGGCCAAACCAACCTATTTAATGGTATATTATTCACCTAGGGAGAGAAATGAATAATGTTCCAGGTCACAAGTAATTTTTCCTACCTAGGTAAATAATGTACTATTGATGCATTGAATCTAAATCTAAAGCTTATTTAGGTCTTAAACACCTTTAAATTTTTTTGAAAAAGTATGAAAGTAACAAAAAATAGTAATAAATACTTGTGTATACCTAATTAGAGCATTGACTCATAATTTTAAAGACCATACAAACGTATAAACTCTGCTTAAACGCATTTTTTGTCTTAATCGTGTCCTAAATTTCAAGGAACTTTTTTACTATAACAGTGTCTGAGTACAAAAACAAATAAACAATTACGGCATCGTGACTCTCATTTTTCAAAATTAAATATTTAATGAGTTACTTTTTTCGGTTGAAGAAAATAATTAAAATAATTATGAGTTTTATTTTCAAAATGTAATAAATGAAAATTTAAAAAAAAGCTTCTTAAAGTCTTTTCTAACTATATAAATGTTTAACTTACAAATTTGTATGCAAACAGTCCTCTTAAAGTGTTACCCATAATATTTTTAACTGACTGTGTTATCTCAAAAGTACTATACAAAAATCATAAAGAAATTTAGAAATCTCTGTCCACCTAAACATTAAAAAAAACCATATATTTTTTTTCAAGATGATGAAAGTAGAAGATTATTTCCTTCAATATATACATATATTATTTTTACACTATTTAACATACTTATAATAAAACAATATTTCGAAAGTAATGAAATTTACTTTTAAATTGTCGGAAAATTAGCGTTTTATTTATGAAAAACGAGCTTTTTATGTACACTTAACTTGCATGAAATTTTTTCAGTAACGTAATCTTACTAATATATAAAGCAAAATCGCTAAAACCGTTGTAATCGCTAACCGCGAAAACTACTGAACCGATTTTGCTGAAATTTTGCATACTGATTCTTGACACTTCCTAGATGGTTTTAGTATGGTTTTTATCTTAAAAAATTTAATAACAATAGCAATGAACAAGCTCAAAGTTTTGCAAAAATACGCCTGCTTTTCACTTTAGTTCAGTAGGATCCGCTAGGTGGCGTCGAGGTAAAATTGAAGAGACCCGCAATCAATGATAGTGAAGAGTGGTTATAAGTTGGCCCGCCGAGACGACGATTTCCGTAGTCGTTTTTCGGCAGTCCACTAAGAACAAAGGTGTTTGTCGTGAAGCTGGGCATTCCGGCTACCGCTGACACGTTTCGTTCATGGACAAGCGAAATACATCGGCTGTTACCCCGAATCGACAAAATAACCGAGTGCCACAGAAAAATAGGCGTTCGAAACGTCAACGTCTCAGGTGAAATACCAGGTGACGTCCGGCCAGAGCTCAACTTGCTTCACCAACACTACAAGGTTTGGAAGCCCTTCTTCCATCCAACCTGGTCCTAGAAAAGCAAGCCAAGCAGAACAACCATGAGAAGCGTGAGCAGACATATCGGCTGGAAGGTTTACCAGCCTCCTCCTCAAAAGTTGATCGCGAGAGGAACTCCACGAAGAAGATATTCTTCAGGCCCACTACCCTGACTAACAGTCAGCAGATCGTGATCCAGGGAACGACCCGGAAACGAGATTTTGTTCGGCCAGCTACATACCTTCCTCTAGCGCGTTCACCTTTTGCAGAGACTCCAAGGGCAAGGACAAAGCAACCTCGGGTCCAGATACCCGAGCTCCGCGATCCCCGTCAACTGAGCAGAGTTAAGCGGCAAATATTTGCCGTTTATCGAACGCCTGATAAAGCATGTCAAATAATCGACCCTCACCAGCTCTCCATCGTTAGGAAAAAAAAATGAAGATAAAAATCGGCCCTTTTCAGGGCCATCAACAAATTTTACCGTAAAGTAACTTTCAATCTCATCGGTCTTCTTAAGAGCCATTCAACGTTAAACTACTTTTCCAAAAATATATATATGTATATTTATTAAGGCTGCTGTTTCGGAGTAATGTCTTACAGGAACATAAAGCTAATCAAGGATTTGCCCTTTGCTGGCAGACATCGAGAGCAGAGCTGTTTGTCGTGAGTCTGGGAGCCCCGGCCACTGACGACTTTCTACACTCGAATTACATAGGCCAGAAATTACTTTTCCTCCAAGATTAGCGTTCAGTTAACTTGGTCAATCTCATTGGCCCTTTTCAGGGCCATTAAACGTTGAACACCTGCCAAAGTATATATTGTAATTGACAAAATATAACCAACACAGCACTTTTTAGTGCGCGCAAAAATTTTTAACAATGCCTCGAATCGTAAGAGGGCGAATCGGGAGGAGAACTTCTAATGCTTTGAATGTTTACAACTTTAGGAGTCGAGAAACTGATGCAGAAAATTCATCGAGAGTAGAACAGCAACGGCAAAATCGACGATTTATCAACCATTTAAGTGACAGATCCGCTTTCTGTTACAATCCTGACATTGATTACTTAAATCTTCCATCAATTCAAATTGGCGGAATGGTTTCTATTTGCACTCATTGTGGCGCTAAAAAATGGAGAGATGAAGCTCCAGGGCTGTGTTGTTCTGGTGGTAAAGTTTCCCTTGATCCACTGGAAAATCCTCTTAAATTGGTAAGATGTCTGTTAATGGACGAACACCCCCTATCAAAACATTTCCTTTATAACGTCAGACGTCACAATACGCAATTCCAAATGACGTCATTTGGAGGAAAAGAAATTAGAGAAGGAAACTTTATGCCAACTTTCAAAATCCAAGGTCAAGTATACCACTTAATAGGTAGCTTACTTCCTGAACAGAACAAGAGTCTGCAGTGCTTACAAATCTATTTTATATCTGAAGCTGAACAAATTTCTATTCGGTCAGATAATGCCCAAAAAAAAACTTTGATTGAATTATTACAAAAGGTGATGCATGATTGCAATTCTCTTATAAGAACTTTTAAATCCAATTATGACTCTCGAACAGTAGATGAACTTGAAAACTTAAAATTGATTATTCATGCCGATCGAACTCCTGTTGGGGAGCATTGAGGACGATACAATGCGCCTAGAGTGAATGAAGTTGCTGCACTAATAGTTAACGAGGAAAAAGGTCCTAGAGACATTATTTTACATGGTTGACATGGGCGGTTGGAGCGAGTTTCTGAGCTCCACCGATTCTATGACTCCTTGCAATATCCTCTTATGTTTGTTTTTGGAGAAAATGGATATTCTATTGATGTACCACTTTACGGTGTTCCAAACAAAACTGTTTCTTGCATGCAGTTCTACTCTTATAGGTTTATGTTAAAAAGTGATCATATAAAATTACCTACTTTATTATAAGAACTTACTCAATCAATTTGTTGTTGATATGATGGCAAAAATGATCACAGAGCGTTGACTTTACTTGCGAACACATCAAAAACAACTGGGTGCTGAAAGTTACATTCATCAACGAGATGCAATAAATAATGATCGTAACATTGAACCCTCCAGTATCGGACAGCCTGTAATTTTACCATCCTCATTCACTGGCTCACCACGATATATGCATAAAAAAACTCAAGATGCAATGGCTTACGTACGTGGGTTTGGGCGTCCATGTTTATTTATCACTTTTATGTGTAACCTTGAGTGGTCGAATCACAAAAATCAAAAACCTTCAGACAGGCATGACATTGTTTCAAGGGTTTTTCACTTGAAATTAAGGAAACTTATAGATGTCCTCACTAAGAAAGCAATATACGGCGAAGTTGATGCTTGGATCTATAGTGTCGAATGGCAAAAACGAGGGCTACCTCATGTGCACATACTTTTATGGCTTAAAACAAAAATTCAGCCAGATGAAATAGACAATATCATTTCAGCTGAATTACCAGATCCTTAACAAGATCCCTTGCTATTCAGTATCATTTCAAAAAGTATGATTCATGGACCTTGCAGCGAATTCAACATGGCTTCACCATGTATGGATAATGGAAAATGTACAAAAAAAATTCCTCAAAATTTTGT
This sequence comes from Copidosoma floridanum, assembly GCF_036245765.1. Classification (NCBI taxonomy): domain Eukaryota; kingdom Metazoa; phylum Arthropoda; class Insecta; order Hymenoptera; family Encyrtidae; genus Copidosoma; species Copidosoma floridanum. Next base: position 10,474,084 of record NW_028321883.1, read on the forward strand.
TAAAGAAACCCTAACTGCAGATGATGGCTACCCAACCTATCGTAGAAGAGCCCCTGCAGATGGAGGTCATAGTTATGTACTTACAATTCGTGGCAAAGAAGTACAGATTGATAACCGTTGGGTTGTACCGTACTCATCCGTCTTATCACGATGTTTCAATGCACACATTAACGTTGAATTTTGTCATTCAGTGCAAGCAATTAAATATATTTGCAAATATATCAACAAAGGATCGGACCGTGCCACTTTTTCAGTTGGAAACATTGACGAAATTGCAAACTATGCCAATGGACGCTATATTTGTTCCTCTGAGGGATTTTGGCGTTTTTTTGACTTTGAGATTCACGCACGGTATCCTCCAGTCTTACATTTAGATGTTCACCTTGAAAATTATCAAAAAGTTTACATAAATCAGCAAAATATTAAACAGATTCTCGGAAATCCAAGAAAAACAACGTTGATGGCGTTTTTTGAACTTTGCGTAATAGATGATTTTGCTAAAACTCTTTTGTATTCCGAAGTTGCCGCCTATTACCGATGGGACAGTAATAAGTTTGTGAAAAGAAAATGGGGTAAAGATGTTCCAGGCTGGCCAGGAGTAAAAAAAGATTCAGCTATAGGTAGAGTTTATACGATTCATCCCACCCAGTCAGAATGCTTCCATCTTCGAATGTTACTTCAATATGTTCGAGGCCTAACTTCATTTGAGTACTTAAAAACCGTTGATGGTGTTACTTACGCAACTTTCAAAGCTGCCTGTTACGCACTTGGTTTATTGGAAAATGATGATCACTGGAAAAACACACTCGCAGATGCTGCTTTGTCTGATAATCCATCTATATTACGTGACTTATTTGCTATTATTTTAGTTTTTTGTGAGCCATCGCAACCTCAAATTTTGTGGGATATGTTTAAACAACAATTATGCGAAGATATTCTTCACTCTCGACGAATTCAACTCAACGATTTTGAAGTTGAATTTTCTGAAGAAGTGTTCAACAGAGGTTTAATTGAAGTAGAAGACAAGATCATCTCTCTTTCAGAAAAAAATTTGACTGCATTTGGGCTAAACTCGCCGGTTCGAGATGAACTCTGTACTAATGATGCTTTGGAACATTCCATCAGACATGGTTATGATCATAACTATTTATATAACTACGTTGAGCAAAATCTTCCTAAGTTGGTTCCAGACCAACGACAAGCTTTTGATCGTATAATTGATAGTGTCTTAAATAGTAGTGGAAAAGTCTTTTTCCTGGATGCTCCTGGAGGCACTGGAAAAACATTCCTAATTAATCTTATGTTGGCCCAAGCAAGATCAGCTGGAAAACTGTCCCTTGCTGTCGCATCTTCTGGCATTGCTGCTACTCTCTTGAGTGGAGGTAGAACAGCTCACTCCACTTTTAAACTTCCATTATGTGTTTTTTCCGGAGAAGATTACACGTGCCCGATACGCAAAAATGGCCCACTTGCAAAAATTCTTCAAGATACAACATTTATTGTATGGGATGAGTGCACAATGAGTCACAGTGCTAACATTGAAGCAATTAATAGAACATTGCAAGATTTAAGATCAAACCAGAATTTAATGGGTGGCAGTACATTTATTTTTGCTGGTGATTTTAGGCAGACGTTACCAGTAATTCCGAGAGGAACTAGAGCTGATATTATTCATGCCTGTTTAAAATCATCATTTCTCTGGCATTACGTAAAGTCTCTTCATTTACGTACTAATATGAAAGCACATCTCTGCGGAAGAAACATGGAATATCCAACACAGCTATATTAAAAATTGTCGATGGCACGATGGAAAATGAAAACGGTTTTATCATCCTAGATCAATCCATTGGAAAACTGGTTACAACTGTCGATAATCTTATTTCTGAAGTTTACCCAGACATTGAAAATTTATCAAACAAATCATACCAATGGTTATGTGAGAGAGCCATAATTTCACCGAGAAATTCTACAGCAGAGGAAATTAACAACATTATTCTTCAAAAGTTTGTAGCTGATTCTCGAGAGTATCTCTCTATTGATTCAGTCATCGCATCTGAAGATGTTGTTAATTATCCTCAGGAGTTTTTAAGCTTCCTAACTCCATCAGGATTTCCACCCCATAAGTTGTCCATTTAGTAAGTCTCGGGCGAAGCCGAGACGGGGGGCTGCTAGTTGAATATAATGGTACATGTGGATTGGATTTGTTCACTCTTGCAAGATTATTATACATATTAACTCAATAAAAGTTATAAATGCAATAGTCCAATCAATGCTATATTTGACAAAATTGTTACCAGGAAACAAAAAATGCGTTGTTGTTCACTTTAATCTAGTGCAGATGTAGTGCCTTCTAAAGCAGAGAATTAGAATAATTTCGTATGTGTAAACGAACAGACGCCGGAGCTGTTTAGACGACAGAAAAAGATTAATTTTTTTTTTTTTTTTTTTTTCTTAAGTATTAGAGCAAGCATGTCGAGTAAGCAAAAAAAAAATACAAGTTATAATGTATTAATGCATAACATAGTAATAAGGATGTAATTTCATGGATAAATCTTATTGTAAGACGAACTACCTAACCCATAATGCGGACACTTTGGTGCGGAAAACAACCAGATTATCCGATGCCGTATTGGAAAAATTAGCGAAAATAGTCGTTTTTTAATTTTAAAATATTGTTTCTTCTTTTTCGTTTTTAAAGTTGATATTTAGTGAAACTATAAAAAATAGGTTCACAAACCTTCAGTTTTTTCAGCAAAAAATATTTCAAATTTCAAACAAATATCATGTTGTTTTAGCAGCAAATAAAACTTTTTAATTTTTAAGGTCGAAATTGGGCCTTGAAATAAGTGCATTTTTTTAAGATGAGTTTTTTCCGTTTCTTTAATGTATTTTAAAAAGCTTACATACTAAACCAACTGCAATTTTTTGTATGGACTTTGGGTCCATCCATAAACCACGTAACGCTGTTTTTGGCCTTTTTTTTACCCCCTCCTCCCTCCCCCAAGTAACTTACCGTAACGTTTTGACTGACCCCCCCCCCTCTCCCAGTAAACGTTACGTAACTTTTTTTACTAAAAATTTTTTTTTTTTTAAATAAAAATAAAAATTGAGTTATTAATTAAATTTATTATTAATTAAAACTTTTATTTTAACACTACATCACATGCACTTTCAAAAGGTGCTACTAGCCACTCGTGTATATCACTGATTTTCAGGAAAGGAAGCTATATCATCTGTAAAATCATTATTTGTGAGATCAGAATATTTAATTTCTACGTCTTCTTCTTCGAGCCACTCTATTATTGGCTCAAGAGAATAAAGTTAACAAAGTAATTCTGTTTCTCTTTTCGCTAAAATTTTACGCGCTCTATTTGAAAAAATATAATAGTGCATTTAATTTTTTTAAATTTTCGTGGCATAAAGTGAAGTTGCGTTACTTTTAATTAAACCCCCCCCTCCCCCCACATAACTTAATGTTGCAATTTGTCATACCCCTACCCCCCTTAAATGGCGTTACGTAGTTTATGGATGGCCCCTTTTCAACGAATTTTATTAAAAAAAATTTTCTCCCTCTCCTAATCGAAAGTAAGTATCTCCTGGACGATCTGCTTGGCAAGAAAGAATCTCTATTGTTTACAGTCGAGACACGACTTTTTTCGTTTCGAGCCGAGACCAATTAACGAAAGTTTAGTGTCGCAGCAGTATTTTATAGAGTTGTATGTTTACGAATTACGAGATAGTTGAGGATATCGCTTCTTTGTGATTTTTTGTCTATTTCTATGACTTCATTTTTCATTTTGTTAACTTGTGCATGTGCTTTTTGACGCCCGCCCCCGACCTGCAAGGCCTCGCCTTCGGCTCGGCCGTTGCAGGGTCGGCGGGCATCAACACACACATGCACGGCAGCACAGCAGCAAGCATAATCGAGCAACGAGCAACGAGCTGTCAGCTCGTAAGCTCATACTGGTTGCGCATACATCCTTAATACCTATACATATCAGCGTATGCTGTATGTACAGGTAAGTATTATTAATTAAAAACGTACTTTCGCATAGGGGAGGGAGAAAAGTACTATACGATATTCGGTTGGACAGTTTGAGTCGATGGAATGCGACTTATGACGGCTGAGGCTCGCAACCATGAACTCCAACTTTCCGGTCTAGTGTCGTAATCTACTATTTTTTTGTTGGGACCATCGGGAGCGAAGTTAGATTTTATTTTTTATAAAAATTCCCTATATGAAAGTAAAAATCGTGAAGCTCTGAAACTTGTACACGTTAGTAATAAATACTTGATTTTCATTGAACCAAATATTTACAATCGTTTGCGGAAAATTCAGGATATAATCCTGATAAAATATAGTGTTTTTGCACGCCACGCTGAGACTGCATAGAATACGGCTGGTTGCTCTAATGCGGACGCTTCTATACGGTTGCGAATCCGAAATGGAGTCGGAGGTTTGGAAGAATGATGTGTCCCTCTCAGCTACCCTAGTGCCCGATGGAATATTAAAAATAATTGTGTGGTGGTCAAGAGTGCTTGCAAAACAAAAGTTTGTAGTTGCTTTAAGCATGGTCTAAAGTGTACAACAGCGTTGTTTTACCAAGAATATATACCAAGTGTATCACGCACACGGTCTATGACTGAAGAACTGAAGCACCGCACAATGGCAGCGTTAGTGTTAGCGTGAAAACTTCATAAGTTACTACTGTAATAATAACGTTATAAGGAATTTATGATAAAAATTGCTTAATATTTATGTTCACGTAATAATAAATAAAAATAATTTTTGTTTACTACTTATTTGCATATTAATTGTGTACATATTGATGCTGTCATTGCACTTCGTTTCAGTTCTTCAGTCATAGACTATGTGCGTGATACACTTGGTAAAACAACGCTGGTCGGCTGATGTACCTGTGCTCACTGCACGGACACGCAGTGCACAAATTTTAAAGTAGTAAAAAAAGTAACACTTAAGCAGTCCCGTATAAAACGCAGAAATAAATAGCTCAGTAATTTCTGCTTTATTGATTAATAAGGCCATTATTGCAAATTTTTAAGGACCAGATTAGGATTATTGTTCGTTAGAATGTACTGTAGATAACAAAACCAATGTATTGCTGAACTTAATAATAATTACGAGCAACTAGCAAAAAAAATGAGCATTAACCACTTATAATATTTATACTTCAGTTTTTAATATCTATGTACAAAATTTATGAATAAACGTGTGGAAACATGTATTGCCTTTTTTGGCCAACCCGTAAGTATTTCCATCGAACGTGACAACATTAATATAGAAAATTAAAAAACTAAATAATAAAAGTTGTATTTACCATACTTAACTTGGCCAAGCACTGTTATCGGCCCCATTGTTAGTCCCTGTTGTTGCGGTCCAATAAAAACCAATAAAATTTTACATTGGGATTTTTCTATTAGTTTCTTATCGGTATTTGCATCCGTAAATCCAAATAAAATCCGAAATGGTTAAAAATAGATTTTCTATATCATTTATTATAACTAGGACATGATTGAACAAAAATAAATTGACAAATTTATGTCATACCATCCGGATGGTAACATCAAAACAGGGGGATTAGAGTATTTTATATGTAAATTGAAAGAAAAGTTAGTTATTAATTTTTATTAGAATTTTGTAAAAAATACTTTAGTCCCCCCGTTTTGGTGTTACCATCCAGATGGTATGACATAAATTTGTCAATTTATTTTTGTTCAATCATGTCCTAGTTATAATAAATGATATAGAAAATCTATTTTTGACCATTTCGGATTTTATTGGGATTTACGGGTGCAAATACTGATAACAAACCAATAGAAAAATCCTATGGTAAAATCAATGAATTTTTTATTGGTTTTTATTGAACCGCAACAATAGGGGTATCCAATAGAAACTGATAACCTATGTTTTTGTCGATTTCAAGTCATTTTTACACTTAAAAAACCACATAAATCACATTAACGTTAAAAAATTAGTGTTTCTCATATCTATATTTTTTTAAGAGCACAAGATTAAACATGCGAACTGGGCACCCAATTTTTGACGTTACACGAGTACGATATAACGGCTTGTCAAGTTTGGTCAGTCTATAGAACCTACAAAACAAAACTGAAAAACAAAAAGTTCTTGAAAAAAAATTTTTATCAACAATCAGCTGTGTCAAATTGACAACCATATAGATGCTATAACCTACAAAATTTAAAGACTAACCAAACTTGACTGCAAGCTGCTATCCCATCAATCCCATGCTTTTGTGCAACTTGAAAAATTGGGCTCGTTTTTTTGTTTTCTGATTAATATTTTTTAATTTTTTTGGAGATGGATTGGACTACAATCAAAATAATTTATGCTAAAAAAATGTATTTACATAACAGTTGGGTTCATATATACTTAGATGTTTAATAATTTGCAAAGCTGTACATGTAAATTATACTTATTGGACATTAATCGAAATCTCTTTGAAATTTACCGATAGGCGATCTTGTCATAATCAATCTTTTTTAGTATAGTTTTGTCAAAGGTGCAAATCTTCATGATCGTACATCAAATCACATTGAGAGATGATTAGTCAAGTTCACAGTAGCTCTGATTGACTATTTTTATTACGGAGCTCTACTGCGTTATGACGGGGTCATTTTTCATATTAGCCCGAAAAACACCAAAACTCGACTCGATGTAAAATTTGAGGTTTTAGGCTTGTTTCAATGCCCTGTGCACGTATGTTTGTGTTTCATTATGTTTCATGCGAGGAAAAAGGAGAGGACGACGGAGACATGTAGCCAGTGAGAAGAGCAAAGAGAAGCGCGAGCGGAAAAAGCGGAAATAATAAGAAGAAATGTGCGATTAAGGGACTATAAGTGATGTTGACGTTAGTACTGTATGCGCAGAGAGATATATATATATATATGTGTACATTTTAGTGTGAATCGGTAGGTTGGTGGGAAAATGGATGGGTTGTTGAACTGTAGCGATTATTGTAATTGTTGGTTGTGTTTAGTATGTGTCTTTTGTAGAATTGTAATGCGCCGGGAATATAGGGAGTTTGTGTATATACGTGTAGTTAAGTGGAAGAGAGAGAGACGTCGTTCAACCTACGTCCGTCACCAGCTCTTGGCGATCTATGGGAGGCATCATCTGCAACCTGGCTAAGACTACGCAATCACGAAGAGCAGGATGGCAGTAGGCGACATCGCGAGGACACGACGCCGATAACTCCCCGGAGATGGGGGCCTAGAGGTATTTCGCGTAGTGCGTGGTGAGGTTAGGGACTAGTGGGAAAGTGAGGGAGAGGGACATAGTATGTGGCGCCGAGGTGACGTCGTGTGAGTGTAGAATGTTTCGAGGGTAAGGGTAAAAAGCGGGCGAGTGGATGAGTGTGTGTGGTTGAAGGTACTGGAGATTTTGTTGAGGTTGTGAAGTAGAGTAAAAAGTGTAAATGAGGGGTCGAGGTTGCTAACAGAGCGAAAGAGCGAGAGTTTGTTGCGTTGGTTCGAGAGGAAGACGTTCGGGTCGCGGAAGAGAGCTTGGTGGGCGTGATCGCTTGAATAGTGGGTAAGCCAGGGCATTCGAGATGACGGGAAACTGTAACACTGCGTGTGAGAGTGTGTGTGTGTATCGAAAGCGAAGCGTTGTCCGAGTCTCGGGAGTCGGCGAGAGGTCGACTGTCCGCTGCGGTAGGGCGTAATACGCGTGTGTAAAGCGAAGCGTTGTCTGAGTCTCGGGAGTCGGCGAGGGGCCGGCTGACCGTTGCGGTAGGGCGTAATACGCGTGTGTATTCGAAGCGAAGCGTTGTCCGAGTCTCGGGAGTCGGCGAGAGGTCGACTGTCCGCTGCGGTAGGATGTAATGCGTGTGTGTATTCGAAGTGAAGTGTTGTCCGAGTCTCGGCAGTCGGCGAGGGGCCGGCTGACCGTTGCGGTAGGACGTCGTAGAGTTTGTTTGTGTGTGTGAGTGTTTACAGCGTTGTCTGAGACTCGGTAAACCAGCTGGTGAAGCCGCCGGTAGGACACCCTGTAGACCAAGAGAGGATGCGTGGTGTATGTTCTCGTCATCGGGTTGATGCGTGGGGTAGCTCGTGATCGAAGGCGTGTCGTTGTAGCCAAGTGCTCTCGTGATCGAACCGTGTAGTCGTAACCTCAAAGCGAGCCATTCTCGAGGTCGAGTGCGGGAACCATGGGTATGCGTGTGCGTCTATGTGTAGGTGGGTGTTCGAGTGCGGGGTTTAAGAGCAAGAGTGTGTGTGTGTGTGTGTACTGCGAATTGCGAGTTAGCGCCGGAGGTAGCGTCGATTCTCTAGAAGTGTTCATCTCTTGTAAATGAAATAAAGAGTAGTCTAAAAGTAAAATTCGTGTTAGTGTGTTTATTTGTACGAGTGTGAAATAATCACATCCTGATCATTTCCCTCGGGAACTGTCCGCCTCCCGACGGATAGTCCGCGGCGGGGCCTCCTCTGGGTAAGGAGTCTACATCGAGAGAGCAGAGCTGAGCCAAGCCAAGGCGTTCGAGAGAGTATTGGGTCGCAGGATTGTGTTGTTTTAGGTATCGTACGTGATGTGATGTGTTTTAGTGCGTTGCATCGGGACGGCTTCGGGTCGACGTGAAAAGTCGATTCGGGGCCGAAAATGCAACGTGACAGCGTACCATGTGAGAGCATCCTTTGGCCTACAACACTGACATCTTTTTCTTAATATTAATAATGCTTTGTCATCGATTTAAGAAATGTCAAAAGAGAATATGCACTTGCTCTAACACGTAGACACAGCTGCAGGATAAATAACACATTGTGACTGTAGGCTGACCTCTTTTACGATGTTAATAAAAATAGCAACTGTTGAACAACAAGCAATGGCTTTACACAAAAGTCTGTGGCTGTACCTAACTTTTTAGCAATATTAAGTCCAATTACGCATTTAACTTGATGTAACACTGTGTATATTATATTACGCAATTATGCCATCATATTGTTCAATTATGCGCATAATATTTTTCTTATTATGCAGTTGCTGAGTGTAATCCCATCCGTGCTTGAATCAATGTTTCAATTGCTCTTAGGGAAATTTTTCGACCACCAACTTTTTGTCATAAAATTTCCTATAAAACGGATACTTTTGCAAATGCATTATTTATTGTTAATAACTAGTTAAGGGCGGGAAAGGGCGAAAAAAAATTTTTTATTCCGTAAAAATTTCGATCGATGTAGAAAAAAATTATCTTGTCAATTTGAATGTTACTATGAGAAAATAAAGACATCAAGTTGCACAACAAAAAGCTATTTGTGAAATTGCAATATAATTATTAGTTTTTTGTTAATTAATTTTTTGAAGTGCAACTTTGAAGTGTTATCAAAAACTTCACTGATGGTTTATCGACATTTGGCATTGGTAAAAACATTGTATTTGATACATCAACTATTAGTAACAAAAAAAAAAATTGATTTTTGTCAATTTTGACATTTTTTCGCAAGAAATTGTACTTTGCAATTTAAAAAATTGCACATATCTCGGTCAATTTTGTATAATTTTGTTTGAAACAAAAGGCAGTGTACTGGTCATAAGAAAGTTCATGAAAAAAACAAATACTCTAGCTTACTCTGATGCTGAGGTATAAGAAGTTGACGCTTTTTGCAATAACGGACTAACAATTAAGTTTTTCATTGAGAAAAAATGTGTGTATCATTTTCATGTATATCTGCATTATACTGTCAGAGCACTTTATCAATTTTAATGAAAGGAAAGCTAAAAAAACTAAGAAAGTCGCATTGTAACAACTGGCGTCAGTTCAACTCTCCCATCTGTACCCCTCTCTTGCGACTATGTGATCTACCGGTTGCAGTGTGCATGAGGCAAAACACCGGCTGTGGCTGGCGTTTAAATTTAAATAAGTTGTTGTAAGTAATTATACAGTTAAAAACATAGTTCATTGTATTTAACTAATTGGTTGTTGAAGTTACGATTGTGGAAGAAAACGTATGCAGCAATGCATCCGAAAATACCTTTAACCGTGGACGAAGTACCAGACAGAATAGGCGAAGAAACTTATTCGGATCCAACGTAGGAGTTTTTGGTCGATGACGACTGTATGTATGCAATGATAGGTGGTGCAACAGATAGTGAGATAGATAATAGTTATTGCGGAAATGAATCATCAAAAAAAGCTAAATTTCAATGTATGAAAAAAAAATCTTAAATTTAATGTATATGAAAATTTGTATATGTATTTTTTTACAATGTGTTTTTGTATTAAATTTGTTGATTAAGCATGTTTCATGTATAATACTATGTTTTAAACTGTATAATTATGTAAAACAACTTATTTAAGTTCAAACGCCTGCCACAGCCCGTCTTTTGCCACATGCGCACTGCAAACGGTCGTCGATCGTCGGTCGGTCGGTCACCTACTTAGAGAATATATACATGGAGGAAGCATTGTATGCTCCGACCGCGAGACGAGATGAGAGAGACAAAAGACAAATAGCAGTACAAACTGTCTCTCTCTTACATGCCTCTGATTGGTTGGCCCCCTTCCGTATATATAGGTATAGTCGTATCCACGAGTGGCGGTCGTGGGGGAACAGAGCAGATATATGTAACCTAAGCTCTGTAGTCTGATGAAAAAGAACTTATACATTACCAGAGAATATAGAATATATCCTCTTTAAGTATAGAAGGCCAAAGCGGAATTCCTAGTTGCAAGAGAGGGATGCAGATGGGAGCGCTGAGCTAACGTCAGTTGTTACAATGCGACATTCTTAAAATTTTTTTAGCTTTCCTTTCATTAAAATTGAAAAGTGCTCTGGCAGTATGATTTAGATATACATAAAGATGAAACACAAATTTTTTCGCAGTAGAAAAACTTAATTGTTAATCCGTTATTGCAAAAAATATCAATTTCTTACATCTCAGCTTCAGAGTAAACTAGAGCATTCTTTTATTTTTAAATTTGTATTTTTTATAACAAATACAATGCCGCTTATTTCAAACAAAATCATGCAAAATTGATTAAGATACTTGCAATTGTTTAAGTTGCAAAATACAATTTTTTGCGAAAAAACGTCAAAATTGACAAAAACATTTTTTTTGTTATAAATAATTATATCAAATACAATGATTTTACCAAAGCAAAATGTCGATAAGCCATCAGTGAAGTTTGTAATAACACTTTAAAGTTTCACTTGAGAAAATTAATTAACAAATAACTAATAATTATTTTGCAATTTTACAAGTAGTTTTTTATTGTACAACTTAATATCTATATTTTCTTATGGTAATATTCAAATTAACAAGATAGTTTTTTTTCCTACGTCGATCAAAATTTTTTTGGTGGAAAAAATGTTGTTTCGCACTTTCCCAGCCTTAACGTGTTATTAACAATAAATAATGCAGTAGTTATGTGACTCTAATGCTTGTCGGTAAGTTAGAAATTTATACGACCAATAGTATACAAGCGAATGTTGATACATCGAAATCATTGTATCAAGAGGTTCATATGCATAGATGGCGGCACTTTCAATACAAGCACTCTATATCCTCTACTAAAAATCGAAAAAATAACTCTAGTTGCAGTTGAGCGGTCAAGATCGAGCCACTAATTAATTAAATAAACACCTTTTGCCCGATACAGAAAATTACAGCTTGTTTATTAACAGAGGTGAGTGCGTGCAATATTGGAAAGGAGAGTGTTCTTTTGACAAATCATTGGGCGCCCGCACGCGGGTGGCCTTGATCACCCTCAATGGCTGGTGCCAGCGATGGTAATGGCTATGGCTTTTCGATGGAAGGCATCGAAATGAACAATAAGAGAAAGTGCGAATTCCTGAAGGACGAAGGAGAGCAAGGCCTACCCCCAGGCCTAGGACTCTCTAAAAAGGCGCAGAAAAAAGCCAAGAAAAGGCAGATAGAAATCGCTGCCGCAGATAAATCTAATCGCGAGGCCCGAGAAGAGGCCACACCTCAAGAATCCCTAGGAAAACTTCCAGAAGATTCGAAATCAAAACAAGAACACGTGCTCAAGCCGATCAGCGCTGCACAGTTGCTTTCAGCTAATAAAATACCACTCACCCAGCAAGGGAGTCAAACAGTCTGGATCACGAAAATCAAGGACGACGGTCAAAAAATCAACAAAATCCGAGTAGGAGGTATTCTGATACAAAATAACCTCAAATTCAAAGTCATTGAGCAAAGAGGATTTAAGAACGTTGAGGTCGTCTGCAGATCCCTTGCAGAGGCGAACTTGATTATGCAATGCAACTCCACAATCTCACAATTTAACCTGCAAGTATTCATACCAAAATTCAAGCAAACAAGAAAAGGCATGATAAAATTTATCCCAGTTGAGTACACGGAGCAACAAATAGCTGAAGAGGTAGTATCAGACATTAAAATTACAGATATCAAAAGATTGAATAAGAGGAACAGGAACCCCAATGCCGCCCTAGAGGAAAAGTGGATTCCTAGTGAAACCGTCCTCTTGACATTTGAAGGATCCAAGATACCCATTGAAGTTGTTTACAATGGTGCATATGTTATGGTGGAACCCTATGTCAATAAGCCACTTCAATGTTTCAATTATTTTAAGTTCGGCCATGTCGCGTCAAAGTGCGACCCGAACCCAGAAATTGCAGCCAAAAAATCGCTGTGCATAATGTGCGGCAAAGCTAAACATGAAGGCTCCCGATGTCACGATGCTCCCAAATGCGCAAACTGCGAGGGAGAACACAAAAGTATAGACTCCAGCTGTCCAGTATGGCAGAAGCACTACAAAGTCAACGTGATCATGGCATACGACGATAAATCTCCGTCCGAGGCCAAACTGGAAGTATTCGGTGAACAAAGAAGAGAAGCACCTAGGTTAAATAGAGCCAACTTTCCTAGGCTAAAAGAAGCAACAAAAAATATTCTGCTCAATAACTGCACCAAAAAATATAATGAAGTGGTCAAGAACAAGGGACACCAGAAGGTTCATCTTCGGGGCCAAACATTGGACTCGGTCCAGAGAACTGCTCCCGTTACTACCATTAATGCCGCTAGCTATCCTCTTGACTCAACATTTTATAGACCTTGAATTAATCTTAAGCTTGGACCCAAAATACAAAACTCATTTACTCCTAATCAGGACCTCATCGGGGCTCTTTCCGAATATGACAAAGACGAAGGATGTGTTGACTTGTATACTGATGGATCAAAAGTGAGTAGCGGGAGCTCCTCCGGAGTTGGATGTGCATTGTGGTCACTTAATGATCACTTTAAAAGTTCAAGAGGTTTGCCCGGACAGGCGTCGATCTTCTCGGCGGAGTGCAATGCTGTCATGTTAGCCACTGAATTAATCTTGGACGGCGTCACGAATGGCGTGATCGATGTTAAAACTAAATTTCGCCTATTTACAGATTCTCAAAGCATCCCCAGAGCTCTCCTCCACTGCAATGGACTCGCGGCAGAGTCACCACTAATGATTAAAATCAGACACGATTTATACAGGCTCAATAAATTGGGCGTTTCCATAGAGATCCTCTGGATTCCTTCGCACGTTGGAATTCACGGCAATGAAAAGGCTGACAAATCTTCCAAAGAGGCTGCGAGCTTTTGCTCCCAACTCGTCTATGAAGTCCCCTATACAGACTTGGTAGCCGAGAGGAAAAAAATGTACAAAGAATTAAACTTTAGTGAAATCAGAGAGAATTATGCTAGAACTAACAAAGGTGCCTTTTATTTTGAAAATTTCTATTCGGATAATAACAACAAGCTCTGGTTTCACAATTTTGAATTACCTAGAAAAATTATCACCTGCTTAAACAGGCTCCGTTGTAACCACAATTCACTAAAACAATCGCTAGTCAAAATTAAAGCTGTACACTCTGACATATGTAAATGTGGTCTAGAATGCGAAAGTGCAAACCATGTATTTTTTGCGTGTCCTCTTTACGAAAAGCACCGAACAGAACTAATCGGGGAACTCTATAGATTAAAGTTATTCGGACCATATAATATATACGAATTAATTCAAGAAAACAACTTGGCTGTGATTAATGCTCTTAAGAGCTTCATTTATGGAACTAAAATTACTATTTAAATACGTACTAATAGAAAAAATGTAACAATTAATTACGTACTCTTAGGACCAGCCTTACTTTGTATTTTTATGAATTGTTAAGCGCAATATTAGTATTCTAAGCGCACGAATGTTTCAATAATTTACTTATAGTCAAACCAATATATTGTATGTATAAATATATGTAAATATCATTAAATGTAACCAGTAGTGTACTGGCATATGTATATCCAATACGACGCCAATAAATGAATTAAATCAAATCTATATTCTCTATACATGCCATTTTCTCAATATCCAATATTCTTAAGACTCATAATACAAAACCACATAGTTACTTTTTTAAGAAAATTTCTTAAGAAATAAATAAGAATGACAAAAATGTCCTCCCTGGGTGCGGATCGAACACACAACCTCCTGTTTACTAGATAGTTGCTCTACCACTTGATCTGACGAGGAGCTGTACATTCACTCACACCGTAAGTTTAGATAAGTTTCTCATTCTTATATAATTTTTAGAGCTGTCTTTCACCTAAGCTCGATATAGTAGTTATGTGACTCTAATGCTTGTCGGTAAATTAGAAATTAATATTATGTTTTAGTATTATGAGTTAAGTATATTGGATATTGAGAAAAGGGCATGTATAGAGGAGGGGTTCATATTTAACCGAAATCAAATTTATCGAATGGTTAAATTACCGAAAAAATTTATTGCCGCAATAGATTAACAGATAACACAATTAGCCGAAGGTGATTTTTTCCAAAAAATTTTTTTGCCGAATTACAAACGAAATTTTTCGGCAAATTGTTGTTCGGTGAAAAGCATTCGGCAAATCGTTTTTCGATTAGCTTGATTTAAATGCATAACGTTATTTTTTACGTATGCACTACTAGCAAATAAGTTATTTACATGGAGAAGAAATCGTAATTCCGTAAATCGCACGAGTAGGCAGCGTTGGTCTTCAGTTCTTAGATTTTGGCCCCGAGCGCTTGCTAGCGCCACCCCTGGGGCCAACTAGAAGTAATCAATCAGACTCATCATCATGCGTGCCTAGTTTTTTCAGTGGAGTAAGGCCTAGTTTAGTCAGACTTGTGAAGTTGGCGCCCGTAAATATTCAATATTAATATTTTGCACCCATTCAGAGCTTGAACGATTCCTCCTTACTTGCGGATTTATCCTCCACTTGAATTTTTATTTGCGGATCAATAGTTTGCGAGATATTTGCAAAATAAAATGTCAAAAGCGCCGCGCCCAATTTCAACTTTTTATTTTGCAAATATCTCGCAAACTATTGATCCACAAATAAAAATTCAAGTGGAGGATAAATCCGCAAGTGAGGAGAAATCATTGAAGCCCTGAATGAGTGCAAATTATTAATATTTAATATTTATGGGCGCCAACTTCACAAGTCTAGTTTAGTCAGACATGTGGCGTACTGGCGTCTCACAATCTCACATCTCTCGCGCTTCAGGCTCTACTCGCCAGGTGGCCAAGCCCCTAATAATTCTCTCCCATCAAACGGTGAGATGAGCCCACATCTCTCCTGTGTCCAGAGCTGCATAGCAAATTATTCCCGATGTCCCAATCGAACTGAATTGGCGCTATCGACAGTAAGCAGCAAAGTTCAGTACGGTCGGGACGTACAAGCAGTTATCTCGAAAGTGGCATCCAAAGAAGCGTGAAATTCAAATTGGCTATATGAAGCAAAAAGCCAAAACCCACATAACTCAACAGAATTATCTAACATAATAAAAAAATAAACCCCAAGTTATGAAACCCAAAAACCCAATGCTAATTAACCCAGTAACATGGAACGCCTACTGGCTACTTTTAAATTTAATGCTTTAAATAATAACAAAAGCGCCAATCACCACACAACCCGGGGCACTTACTGGCCGCTTTGTTTATTAATTAAATAAATAAAATAACAAAAGCGCCAATCACCACACAACCCGGAGCACTTACTGGCCGCTTTGTTAATTAATATAATAAATAAAATCACAAAAGCGCCTATTACCACACAACCTAGAGCACTTACTGGCCGCTTTGTTAATTAATATAATAAATAAAATCACAAAAGCGCCTATTACCACACAACCTAGAGCACTTACTGGCCGCTTTGTTAATTAATATAATAAATAAAATAATAAAAGCGCCAATCACCACACAACCCGGGGTGCTTACTGACCACTCTGTTTATTAATTAAATAAATAAAATAACACAAGCGCCAATCACCACACAACCCAGGGCGCTTACTGGTCGCTTTAATAATTAATGTAATAAATAAAATAACACAAGCGCCAATCACCACACAACCCGGGGCGCTTACTGGCCACTCCGTTTATTAATTAAATAAATAAAATGACAAAAGCACCTATTACGACACAACCCAGAGCACTTACTGGCCGCTTTGTTAATTAATATAATAAATAAAATAACGCAAGCGCCAATCTCCACACAACCCAATGCGCTTACTGGCCACTTTGTTAAATAATATAATGAATTCGAAGTTATTGTGTGGTGATTGACGCTTGTGTTATTTTATTTATTTAATTAACAAACAAAGCAGCCAGTAAGTGCCCCGGGTTGTGTGGTGATTAGCGCTTGCGTTATTTTATTTATATAATTAATAAACAGAGCGGCCAGTAAGTGCCCCGGGTTGTGTGGTGATTAGCGCTTGCTTTATTTTATTTTACATATTAATAAACAAAGTGGCCAGTAAGCGCGCCGGGTTGTGTGGTGATTGGCGCTTTTGTTATTATTTAAAGCATTAAATTCAAAAGTAGCCAGTAGGCGTTCCATGTTACTGGGTTAATTAGCATTGGGTTTTTGGGTTTAATAGCTTGGGGTTTATTTATTTATTATGTTAGATAATTCTGTTGAGTTATGTGGGTTTTTGCGTTTTGCTCCATATAGCCAATTTGAATTTCACGCTTCTTTGGATGCCACTTTCGAGAGAGCACTGCTTTATGTCCCGACCGTACTGAACCATGCTGCTTACTATCGATAGCGCCAATTCAGTTCGATTGGGACATCGGGAATAATTTTCTATGCAGCTCTGCCTGTGTCTAAGGCAGGGAGTACGTCATCAGCCTTACTGATGAGTCCAGGGGCCGTACCATATAACTATTTTTCTGTACATCGGCCTATGCTATAGCATAGGCCCGCGAAGCTAAAAAAAGTTAAATGGTACGGCTCCTGGCGTGCTCTCGGGACGAAACACCTTTTTCTCTCTCAAGTAGGCGATAACAATCGCTAAAGACATGCCCAAACCCGAGGTTGCGGAAAAGTCCCTAGCGTTTTAGCAGACGAGTGCATTCAAATGGATTGCAGATTGCTATTGACGTTTCGTCTGGACGCACCCTTAGAATATAAACAACAGAGATTTAATCAGGTGTTATTTTTTACTGAAAACACATACATCAGGTGCGTATTTTGAGTATGTTTCTATTTTAAAGTAATTTAGCTTAGTGATTTAAAGACACTTGCAATATTACATCCAAATATTTAGACAAGCTTTATTAAATTACAATACTAATTGTTGCTTCACGTTGCAGATGCCTCCTTAAGGGGGCTCCTACGACTACTGCTGAGGTCAAAGACAAACAAAAAATAAAGTTTTGTTTTTCAATTAACAAATGTGTCTGAAAATCATTATGATATTTTTAATAACGTATGAAGTGGGAAAAATGATATTTATGTGTGTAGTTTAACTTTGTACGAAAAATTAATTATTGTTTTGACCAGTCTAGTGCATACGAGGGTACACCACCAGACCAGACCACCTGTGTTGGTGTAGTATAGCGATGTAATATATAGGTATATGGTATATATATGTCATGAACAAGTACGTCTGCTACTGACCTCCCGGACACTATTTATTTATTTCCATCACAAATATCTCGCTAAAATGGTCCTTTATCCACAATTTTTAATACAGCATATTACAGAGGAAGACTTCATCTACAAAACGTATATATTCAGTCTGCTGGGACATTTAATTTAGGTTTATTATAAACGAAAACAAATTATTTTTCACGCTGCCCCATAGGAACACGTGCTAATAGTTACAACTTTGAGCTCAGATTTCTCAAAATTTTGACCCATTCGAAATATAATTTAGACCACCATTAAATTCAGTAGACTTTTATTTACAAGAAATAATATATCTCTGTTTGGGGACTTTCGTGAAGGAGCCCTCTTAAAAATCAATTTGAATAATGCATTTACTCTGGTAAGCAATGCAACTTGGGTTAATTTTCCAACTCACATTGATTTGATGCACATGTCAAAAGTGCCCTAGGCATTAGAATGGATGTTGGTTCACTGCCAAAAGGTGTTCATTACACAAGGTAAGAACGTCGATATTGTATAAACAATTTAAGTTGAAGCAATTGTTGGAAATCGATTATCTTCTTTCATTTACAGTATTCGAGCTTGCGACAAAACAAATTTAGATAAGGGATCTGTTTATTGCATACTTATCACTGCAGTACAGCCAGCAACAGTTCCTAACAATTTATCCCTTCTAGATCTCATCTTTAAAAATGCCTAATTCAAACCAAATACTACCCAGCGACACTTTATTGTTGTCCCTGATGCTTCAAGATGGGAAGGTAAATTAAGAACCATTTTGTTATTAAAATACTATTGATGCGTCAATGAACGTTTTTTTTTTTTTTTTTTTTTTTTTTTATTATTGAGACAGAAAAGTGCCGAAAAAAACAAGAAGGGTTGATTTATCATTGACACAATGTAAGTGAAACCTCGTTTATCCACGCAAATGCTGGAAGTCAATAAAATGATCAACATTTCATCACAATCGGAAACCGTCCTAGGTTTTGCAGTACATGGCGGTTGTAATACTGAAGGATGCGATTGCCAAATATTGGGCAGACATTGGCGACGTTCTCGTCGATTATTCCATAGAATTTCACGGTATTCGCTTGATAAATGGTGGCCTTGCTATGCAATCCGGAGCTGGCATCCATCGATGAGAATTTTGCAGTTTCTTGAGAATCAAAGAAATCGTGCCTAACGTTACTCTCAAGCACTGAGTTAAGGTTTTAAGGTGCTTTTTCAAGATCATAAGAAACCCAGTGGTCCACTATACTTCTTATTTCACAGTTTTTCTCAATTTTTTCGTTCTTTCATCAGTATAATATTTACTGTAAAATTCCTCAACAGGCCAGTAGACTCAAAAATCGGTTCTTCAGAAACAGCTAAAAAGTCAATGACGAATCAGACAAACAAAAATGATAAAGAGAAAATCACAAACTGGGATGAGTACAATGAAGCTCTACAAAATATGAAGTGCAATTGGCTTGCTAAGCTTGGTGAGTACGATTTCCACATCCAAATAGATAGTATTTCAACTTATGTTATATCTTTTTTTTGTTTTCTGGATTATAAATCATCTATAGTTCCACCTTTGAGCAAGTTATTTCAGGCCTCCTTTTTTTTTACATACATTTCCTTAAGTGTTGAAAATAATTTTTATAATATTCTCATCATTAATAGAATGAACTGAAACCATGAGTTACCCCAAAAATAGGTACTTTCCATTTTCAAAAGTTATCTTACCGTTTTAATGTATGCACAAAAACCCTTCTTATTACTTTAGGCGTTTTTTTTTTTTTTTTTTTTTTTTTTTTTTTACCTTTGGACGTCGATTACGCCCTCAGTAGAAAAATTAACCAGGGCACAAGGAGTGCTTTTTCAGGTGATATGTGCCACCAGGTAGGAAAACTACTATTTCATTAAATTAACACTCTGATTTTTATTTAATTCAACACAAACAATATCTAAGAACTCGTGAACTTTTGGCTTGTGCTTAGCTACAAACTTTATAAAGCAAGTTGGTCATTTTTAAAAATCTTTATTATCATAGCAAATTACTTTTTAACAATTACTATTGGAAACATAAATAAAGAAAATTATAAAGATCATTTTAAAAAGCTCCAGCTGAAAATGTGATCAACCTCTCCGGCCAGATGGTCAACTTCGCCGACGAGGTGATCATCAAGTCCATTGGCCAGGACAAACTGCTCACCTACTACGGTGCCAAAAACGATCAGAGATCCGATGCCGCCAAAATCAAGTTAGCCATGGACAATCAAAAGCAGTGCTTGATCGAGACTCTCATCAAAAAAAGGCCCTTCTCTACGTCCACAGCACCAAACAGAACGACATAGGTGAGTCCAAAGCCCTCTTCGACAACGTCGACAACACGTGGAGGAACGTCCTCAAGTTCGCTAAACCGACGGACAGTAAGGTGAGAGTGCATACGTAGTTGATGTAGTGATGATAGTGTTTATTGATTGCACTTTGCAAAAATACATATTTTTAATTTTTAATCGCAGGTGATTATTCTCTCGTTATGGCACGCTCGCGTCAATAAACATTACTTGTTGATTCTGTATTACAAAGACAAACCAGTGAGGGACATAGATGATGAGCTCGTCGACCTTGCAAAATCCTTGAGCTGGGAATTTTTGGCTCGACACATCACTATGAATTTACCATCGAAATATTAGACGGCGCACATTTTGTTTTGATCATGTAACGTTAAAGTTCTTCATTTAGAAAAATTCGTTTGCTCGTTTTTGTATTTTGTAGGATTTGGCTTTACCTGCGTCGTTTATTGTAATGAACAAAGCATCTTTCATTGAGACTATTTTTTGTCGCATTGACAGAAAACAAAAATAATAAGAACGATCCGTGTTGTCCAAGGTGGTTATATTACATTAGATAAAAATTGACCTTAGTGTTTTAGTAAAAATTATTTACCAGGATTCACAAAAAGCAATACAGGAGTATGAGTCATTAAATTATACATGATCATTAGTTACAAAATGAGACGTCCATACTTAGAGAAGTGGCTTTTTGATGATAAAGATGGTGGTTCTTAATATAATGAATTAATATCAACATGAAAGACTGTTTGTTTTAAAAATAGTTGAAAAAATGTTATAATTATAAATATGCGCATTCTTCACAATAGCTATCAATGAAATTACTGTACACGAATATCGTTCGTAAAACGATGACTGATCAGATTTTAATTGTAATAAAAATATTATTACAACCAGTTTACAGCGTAGTATTTTAATTTTTTAGCCACGTGAGCCTTCATTATCCTTCTTGGCAAACATGCAAATCGTATTTGTTATCATTTTTTTTTTTTTTTTTCATGGAATTAGTAAAAAAAAGATTTGTATGTAAAATAGTATTATTCTACTCGATTTTCATTATTCAAATATGTTTATAAATACATACTTTATTAAAACAGTAAATTACGTCAACAACAATTCGACCCCTTTCCTTTTTTTTCTTTCTACCAAATCTTTACACATCAAATTAATTTTGTACTACTTCCATCAAAAGACATCACTTTTAAAAATACCTTCACAGATCAAATCGATTTATGACGTTAAACCGTTTCTTTTCATTTTACACTTTTGTCCTTGACAAAATTCTTTAACGACCTTCATATTTAAACATCTTCTAAAAAGTCTTTCTTAAGATAACATTGCATACATTTTCGATACAATTAAAATTGTTCATCTAAACAATTTGTATTATCATACAATTGATTTTGGAAGTAGTGACCACTGACCACAGCATTTTAACACTTCCAACAGGTAATTTGAAATTTCGGAAATTGATAAACGGATGCTTACAAAAAGCGAGATCGCCATTAACCATGAATTTTAAAAAATTAACTCTAACGAACTCCTATTTACTTTCAACAAAGTATTGGTTTTTTTTGTTTTGTTTTTTTTTTTTTTTTTGTTTAATTTTATTCACTTAGTTTAATACTTACTACTCGCAATAAAAATTTTCTTGCAAGTGTTTTGGTACTCAGTTTTAAATATCAAGTCCCTTACCACATAGTGTTTTCAAAAGAACACTCATTTTTATAATCATACGTCTAGTAATGTTTACTGTCATCAGCCTCGCTTTCGGTACTTGCCAACCCATCTTTGCCAACAAAAAGAGCTGCCGGCACATTAATTTGGCGATACGCTGTCTATCTCAAGCCTGGGCTTTGAGTAAACCTTACGTACTTAGATAGTCAGATTATTTTTGCTAGGGAAACTGGAAAATATTAAAAACAACATAATGCTGATTTATCGGTAATACTATTTTTTAAAAGATACCTGCTATCATTGTAAAAGTAATGTTACGTCAAATAGATGTTTAATATTTAAGAATAAGTAAAAAATTTAAGCTTTTGAGATAATTTTGTTCGTCCATTTGTAAATTTATTTTTTTTTTTTTTTGTAATCTAAATACATTTAGTTTATTTTAGTATCGTTTTGTTTGTTCCGCCATCCATTCCGACGATTCCGTGCTTCACCACGGCCACCTCCGTTATACCGTTGATTACTCCCACCACGTTGACCACTTCTTTGGTCGTAACTTCTTCGTTCGACACGTCCTCTCATATGATTAGATGATCCTACAACATTACAACATCGATTTCTACTTTATTCCCTGGCAATGCCCTGGCAAAAATGGATTTCAATACTTTGGATTTAGTTGTGTAATTATTCTTGTATAACTATTCAATGACCGTAAAGTCAACAAATCACATCCGATCACTTACTTTTTTTAGCAAGAATATAATTGCGCCGGCTGTGATGATCCAATTTTTATCATTTTTGTGCAGCTTGTAAGTGAGAGCATACATAATAAGTGAAAAATGGTCCGCAATAAAAAAAATATTTTAGGGGTGGGAAACACTACCCTTGAGATGAAAAATATGTAAATTTTTTGACGTTTCAAACCCTGGGTATTAGAATATGGCCCTCTGTAATTTTTTTTGTAACAACCTTACCGTTATTGTTTGATTCTGACATGAAATAATATTTCTCATTCCCATTAAAAAAAAAATATACTTCCGTGTCAGATTACATATTTTTTCATCTTAACGATAGTTTTTCCAACCCTTACAATTTTTTTTTTGTTACGGACCATTTCTCCTTCATTATGTATGCTCTTACCTTCAAGCTGCATAAAAAGTTATTAAAATTGGATCATCACAGCTGGCGCAATTTTATTGTTGCACAAAAAAATCAGTTTTATCATACTGAGCGTTGTTGGTACATTCACGATGTACTTTTCATATTTGTACTAATGTAAGTAATTGTTACATCTTACCGATTCTCGTATTGCAGGTTCTTGAGACCTGCAGGATACTAAAAAACTCCTTCCAATCCTCCAATCGTTCGCGCTTCATCGCCATCTCCCTACGGTACCTTACTTGCCTCCCTGCTCGATGACCATTTCTTCTTCCTGAAAATCCATACAGTTCATTTATTACGATATATAGGGGAAGGAGGCTTCAAGCGGGTTAGTTAACATTTCAGACCCAGAAAATTTAGTATTTGTACAATGATAAGGAATAATTCTATTTTTTTAGACGGCACATATAACTAAAATCGATAAGTAATATTGGGTCATTAACCATTAATGTTTGATCCACTACTCAAAATAAAGAGACCTTTGACATAACCACTGGAGGGGGGGGGGGGCATCTGTTCTGGCAAAGCGAAAAAGCACTACAATGAAGGGAAATGTACTTTGATTAATTATTAACATGGTAATTTTAGTCTACTTTAATCACCTTCCAATAGCTTAATATACTCCCTTATAAAATATAGCTATACTTAATTCTGAATGACTATTAAATCGGTAACTTGACAACTTGAAAGTAGTTAACAATATTTTAAAAATTTATAAAGTAAATTTTACTTTTTATTGTATTTTTTTAATTTGTTTATTACCAGAGTATACAAAAAAGTAATACATTGCAAAGCATAAACTGCATTCACATCCTACAGAGGTAAATCAATTACCTGTTCGCAGGCTGGTACATAATTTTTACAAAAGAAAAAAAAAATATAATAATTATTACTACAAAATTCTTACATACTAGATTTATACCTAACGCAATACAATATAATTAAATCTATAGACTTGCGTACAATCATTTATCTAATCATTTTAATAATTTTAACTATTTGATTAAGATAATGAAATTTATATTTTTATGAAATAAATTTTGAAATCAAATAACAATGTATATATCATAATAGAATTTTTGAACAAATCCATTTTTTAATCTTATTTCTAGTTTTTTTTTTAGTTATGTCTAAACCTTTTAAATTTGTAGGTAGTTCATTAAAAATTTTTATTGCACATATGTAGCTGTTTTTAGTACTAACAGTTTTAAAGATTTTTGGTAATTGTATCAGTTTTTTTCGTGTAACGCTGTTAGAGGTTAGATACTGTTTACGAAATTCATTGAAGTATAAACATAGAGATTCATATGCGAATGATTGTTTAATAGAGAGAGGTTTACGTGTTTGAAATTTATTCTTGTTAATAATTTTTAAGAGTCTATTTTGAGTTGTTTGTAGAATATTTAAACTGTTGTTATAAGCTCCGCTCCAAGCAGTTATTCCATAATTCATTATGCTGTGAAAAAAGGCATAGTATATTTTCATTAGCGTCTCATTTTGCATGTATTTCGAAATTTTATAAAATATAAAAATTAGATATTTTGTTTTATTTCTAATGTGATTAATATGTGAATCCCATTTTAGGTTATAATCAAAAATTAATTCCAAATACTTACAACTTTCAACTCTTTTTATTTTCTTATCTTTAATATTAACATTTAAATTCGTTGGCACACTATCACAGTAATTTCCAAAAATAATAAAGACTGTTTTGTCTATGTTAAGAGATAATGCATTTAAAGCAAGCCAGTCGGTTGCTTGATCTAGGTATCTATTCATTCTTATTTCAACATTTTTCCATGAAATATCCTTAGCAATAATCGCAGTGTCCTCAGCATAAGACATAATGGAGTCTTTAGGCATAGTTAGTAATAAATCGTTTACATATAATATGAATAGCAGTGGACCTAAAATAGTTCCTTGAGGAACTCCAATATTTATTGTGCTTATATTACTCATTACTTGTCCTATTCTAACTGTCTGCGTTCTATTGTCAAGGTAGCTTCTGATAAGTTCATACAAATTACCTCTGATACCATAATTATATAGTTTTTCTAATAACATAGTGTGGTTTACTGTATCAAAAGCTTTTGCAAGATCTATAAAAGTAATAGCTATAGGAATACTTTGGTCTAAATTTTCGTATATAGTCTTAGTTATCAAGCTTAATGCATCTTTTGTGCCTTTGTTCTTAATGAAACCAAATTGATTTTCAGCTATTATTTTATTTTTTGATATAAAAGTAGATATCCTGTTGTATATTATTTTTTCAAATATTTTTGATAGATTTGATATTAAAGATATTGGTCTATAGTTTGACACTAGTTGTCTAGTACCGATTTTGAATACCGGTATGACTTCTGCAGCTTTTAAGGCATCAGGCCATAGTGATTTTTCAATACATAAATTAAATATATATTCAAGTGTATCACTTATGTACAATTACATTATTTTGAGTACTGTAGCACTGATTCCATCAATCCCACCATTTTTATTTTTTAGTTCTTTTATTATAGTTTGTATTTCACTAGTACTTGTCGGTGATAAGAAAATTGAATTTTTGTTTATTGGTGGTAGTTTTCTAGTTTGGTTTATGGGTTTATTAAAATTTTTTTTTAATGTTTCTCCTACTTTGCAGAAATAATTATTAAAGCAATTTGCTTTATCTATATCATCATTTAGTATCTTTTTATCTTCATTTAGTATATTACCTATACTGTTGGTTTTTTATCTTTTTTGCTTATTTTAGAATTAATTATTTTCCACAGTTGTCTAGTATCATTACAAATTTATTTCAATAATTCTTTTTTCATGATTTATTTTCGCTGTTCTTATTACTTTATTTAAAACTTTACAATAATTTTTATATTCAGTCTGTAACTGATTATTTTCTTTATCTTTTTTTATATTTTTATATAGTATTTCCTTTCTTTTACAAGAAACTATAATGGCCTTAGTAATCCAACTTTTTCTAGGCAAACTTCGAAATTTTTTGCCATTTGTATTTATTTTATATTTAACTTTTTCTAAACAGCATTGTATTGATTTTACAATTATATTGATAGCTTCATTTGGTTCATGTATTGATTTCACCTTGTTCCAATTAAAGGCTTCAGCTATTGAGTACAATTTTTTGTAGTTATATTTAAATTTAAATTTCGAGTCTTTGTCATTAATATTTTTAGATCTGTCTATTTCAATAAATAATGGGTAGTAACCAGGTGTAGGGATAGCTAGTTTAAAAGTTTTTGGTTCAAAAGTAGTATTTTTAATAAAAATGTTATCAATACATGTACCATTTCCAGTTATATCCGATGGTCTAGTTGTTTCAATAAAACCAGGATAATATCCCTTTTCTAATAAACAATTTAAAAATTCATCACTTATAGTTGTGTTACTTTTTATGTCTATATTAAAATCTCCAATTATTAGATGATTTTAAATGTTTTTCTTTTGTTCTAAAAATTTTTTGATAATCCAGTTAAAATCAATGGAAGGTAAATCATGGCATATATATAATGCTGTAGTATGTAAACTACTGTAGTCATTTAATGATATTTTTGTACGTAACATTTTTAATTTTCCTATCTCGATAATTTCAGTATTTTCATTCAAATTGTTTTTAATATAAACAACTACACCATCAGCTTTATTAATGTTACTGCCATTGTAATATGATTTATATCCGTGGAGGACAAAGTGTTTATAATTATCAAGTCTCCATGTCTCAGCACAAACTATAACTGTAGGTTTTCGCTTTAATCTCTCGATTAATACCTCTAACGTTTCATAATTAGCATTTAAACTTCTAATGTTTAAGTACAGTATGAAATCTTTATTACTTATATTGTTATTAAGAGTTTCAAGATCATGGTAGCAGCCTTCTACTTTGACTATCTCTTTCTGCATATCTTCAGTGTTGTTGTTATTTACCATCTGCCCCATTACGATGTGTTGATAAATAGCGTGTTTGTAAAAGGTAGTGTTTGTTGATCTCTTACCCTACTGAGTAGTTTTGTTTCTGAATTATTCCACGTAGGTATTACAGGTTGACATGGGTAATCTGTTGTGTTGATATATTTTTTTATTTTGTTTTTTAGTATTTCACATTTAGTAGAGCCATCAGTTTGATAAACAGTATTGTAATTTGTATTATATTTTTTGTTACATTAATTGCAATTTATGCAAGTCAAAGTTTTTTCTTTGCATTCACTTGTTTTATGATTTTTGGAGCATTTTAGGCAAAATGTGTCATTGTCACATTTAAAACCGTTGTGCCCAAATCTACCACATTTGAAACATGGTTTTACATTAATAACATCAAAAACTTTACAGATTTGATATCCAACAAAGATTTTATTGTTATTTTCTCTTATCTGTTTATATATGTCAGAGTTTACTTCCAAAATTAAACTAATGGTATTTTTATCTTTGTTTTTGTACATGTGTAGAACTTTACCTTTAGTTTCATGCTGACTGAAATTTCTTGTGTTAATGTCCTCTTCAAAACAATCTTTATCCATGTTTGTCGAATTATCTATACCTGTTAGTTTTACTTTAGGATTATTTAATTGTTCTGTTGTAACCTCGTTGTCTTTTAGTTCATGTTTTAAGAGTTTTTCTACTTCTTGTGCACTATCACAATTCAAACAATCGATAATCATTTTTTTATTTTTTATATAAACAGATTTTGTTTGTATGGCTTTTGCTTTCGTTAGTAATTGCTTAACATTATTTTTTATGTTAGAGTTTTGAACATCTTCATTATTGGTAGTTTTCACTATTATTTTAGGAACTCGTTTTTGTTGTGTTATTGTTTTATTTATGGCCTCAGAGTACAACTTTTTGCCAAAATTATTTTCACTTTGATTGTGTTTATCTTTCAATCGTACTTCGTTGTTTTTAAATTTTTCTAACAGTTCTTTTAGAATTTCGTTTTTTTCTGTCATCTCTTTATTAAGTTGCTTAAGTAATTGATTCTCTGTTTTTATTATTTCAAACTCAGCATCTACATCTATTATTGTAGTATTATGCAATTCTTGTGATTTGTTGGCTAGTTCAGTTAGAATTTCTTCTCTCACTTCGTTAGTTTGTTTTGATTTCATCTGAGCAATGATCATTCTTGAAGTTATATTAAGTTCGTGGTCAGAAGTGATTGAGGTTAAGTTGAGATCATCGTGCTCTGGGCAAATAACAAGAACTTCACCCAAATATATTCCACTATTATATTTGTTAAAGTCACTTTGGTGGTAGACATTTTCACAAATCACACACGTTACAGTTGCACATTTAGTTTTAGGGTGACAGGTATAAAACTTTTCTTTGCTCTTATCAGGAGGCTTATTTACTTCCGGCGCCATGTTGCGTAGTTACAAATAAACAATAATTTGTTAACTCAAACTACATCTTCGTGTAATTAAATATTTTCCAATTGAAAATGCGTGCTGGTGCACTCAGAACTTACAAGATGTTTCATGTTATATCCAAAAATACACGGCTTACTCTTCAAATTCTTTATCAATTATTAATACAATTTAATCAACGTGCATGATGCTTAAAAAAACCTGTACAACCTGTTTTAATTTACTATATTTAGTATACTATATGATATAAATGCAAATCGTATACCTGCTAAGCAACCCGCTTTGTCCGAGCACACGTTTTTTATTGGAGTAATGATGACCTCACGAAGTTTCAAAAAAAGGCCAACATTTTTGGCTTAATTTAAACTTTAATGGGCTCAAATTGATCGAAAACAACAACAATACTATAAGTGTATTTGTTTTTTTACTGATCACAAACTACATACCTCTAATAATTTATCAAATAATTGATTTTTAAAAAATGCATGTAATTATTACACTATACCACGGTCTTAGGGCTCGTTTGGAACTGAGCGAAAGTCGGAGATACTCGGGTATAACCTCGACATATTAACACTTAGCCCTTTGCGTTTCGTGCGCCAGCACACAAGCGCCTATCCGCTTTAGGCCACCTATAGCCCTATACTTGACAACGGGTGTTGCATTCTACTTTTGTATTACAGCAATTCATGTAAACATTATTGTTTTAAGACATGTGGTTCAATATAAGTGAAGCTTTGGTTTGGATGAAATAGCAAATCTCCTACTAAATTTTTATAAATGTTATTTTTGAACTTTAGAATTACTAGTTAACGTGCACTAGCTTCGCGTGATTTCCTTTCTATTTATCAGTTGTATGTTATACTGCCTTCAAAATATATTTGTGTTTTACAATTGTCATTTTCTTTTACGACAGAAAGCTTTACAAATGAGGAAGCAAAAATAAATATTGTTACACGCCTATGGTCAGATATTATACGACAGTCATATTCATCCTCGTGGACACACCGAAGTGATCCGTGCCACACGCGATCAGTGGCCCAGCCACCCACGACACCGTCGCTCTCGCATCAGCGCGAACGACCAGGCGCCGACCACCAGGTTAGCGACGCGCCGTCAACGAGCAGCTCTGAGTTGCATTCACACACACACACACATACACACACGTTGGCTCACATCTTTGTATTGTATTTTTATTCTTAGTTTATTCAGTGTATCGTTTAACGTTTGTAATATTCAGTTTAATTAAGTTGCATTTAATCCAGATTGTATTTGTTTTTATTTTATTAATAAATTGGGTTTTTTTTATGCCTCCCGGCTTTTTTCCCTAAGTGCAGTATTTTTTCTTGCTTTATTTTCTCCCTATAAAACATAACTACGAAGCCTAGTCAAACCGACAAGGTTTCGAGCGTACACCCCCCCAGTAACGCGACATAAAGAACTTCGTTCTTAAAATGAGGTGCAATAATTTAGCGCGTCTAAATATTGAGGTTAATACTCTTCATAACTATTGAATCACAAAAAATATTTTAAAAAATACATTCCTATGGATCAATTCACAATGACAGCCATAAAGTACACGGTTACTGCTGAAAGACAGGTCATTTTAAACATCGTGCCAAAAGACTTTCGATAATAGGTTAGTCCCTATATCACCTACTTAACCGTCGGTGACTAAAATGTCAAACAGTTTTTTATGTATTGCCGATCAAAACGCAATTGTAGAGTGAAAATTTTTTTCAGCTTTCATTCAGCAAAATAATTTAAAAGGAGTGTTTTAATTATATAATCGGTTTTTTTAATGTATAATTTGAAAGCCTGTTAGTTATAAATTAAGAATATAAACTAAGAATAAAAATACAATACAAAGATGTGAGCCAACGTGTGTGTATGTGTGTGTGTGTGTGTGAATGCAACTCAGAGCTGCTCGTTGACGGCGCGTCGCTAACCTGGTGGTCGGCGCCTGGTCGTTCGCGCTGATGCGAGAGCGACGGTGTCGTGGGTGGCTGGGCCACTGATCGCGTGTGGCACGGATCACTTCGGTGTGTCCACGAGGATGAATATGACTGTCGTATAATATCTGACCATAGGCGTGTAACAATATTTATTTTTGCTTCCTCATTTGTAAAGCTTTCTGTCGTAAAAGAAAATGACAATTGTAAAACACAAATATATTTTGAAGGCAGTATAACATACAACTGATAAATAGAAAGGAAATCACGCGAAGCTAGTGCACGTTAACTAGTAATTCTAAAGTTCAAAAATAACATTTATAAAAATTTAGTAGGAGATTTGCTATTTCATCCAAACCAAAGCTTCACTTATATTGAACCACATGTCTTAAAACAATAATGTTTACATGAATTGCTGTAATACAAAAGTAGAATGCAACACCCGTTGTCAAGTATAGGGCTATAGGTGGCCTAAAGCGGATAGGCGCTTGTGTGCTGGCGCACGAAACGCAAAGGGCTAAGTGTTAATATGTCGAGGTTATACCCGAGTATCTCCGACTTTCGCTCAGTTCCAAACGAGCCCTAAGACCGTGGTATAGTGTAATAATTACATGCATTTTTTAAAAATCAATTATTTGATAAATTATTAGAGGTATGTAGTTTGTGATCAGTAAAAAAACAAATACACTTATAGTATTGTTGTTGTTTTCGATCAATTTGAGCCCATTAAAGTTTAAATTAAGCCAAAAATGTTGGCCTTTTTTTGAAACTTCGTGAGGTCATCATTACTCCAATAAAAAACGTGTGCTCGGACAAAGCGGGTTGCTTAGCAGGTATACGATTTGCATTTATATCATATAGTATACTAAATATAGTAAATTAAAACAGGTTGTACAGGTTTTTTTAAGCATCATGCACGTTGATTAAATTGTATTAATAATTGATAAAGAATTTGAAGAGTAAGCCGTGTATTTTTGGATATAACATGAAACATCTTGTAAGTTCTGAGTGCACCAGCACGCATTTTCAATTGGAAAATATTTAATTACACGAAGATGTAGTTTGAGTTAACAAATTATTGTTTATTTGTAACTACGCAACATGGCGCCGGAAGTAAATAAGCCTCCTGATAAGAGCAAAGAAAAGTTTTATACCTGTCACCCTAAAACTAAATGTGCAACTGTAACGTGTGTGATTTGTGAAAATGTCTACCACCAAAGTGACTTTAACAAATATAATAGTGGAATATATTTGGGTGAAGTTCTTGTTATTTGCCCAGAGCACGATGATCTCAACTTAACCTCAATCACTTCTGACCACGAACTTAATATAACTTCAAGAATGATCATTGCTCAGATGAAATCAAAACAAACTAACGAAGTGAGAGAAGAAATTCTAACTGAACTAGCCAACAAATCACAAGAATTGCATAATACTACAATAATAGATGTAGATGCTGAGTTTGAAATAATAAAAACAGAGAATCAATTACTTAAGCAACTTAATAAAGAGATGACAGAAAAAAACGAAATTCTAAAAGAACTGTTAGAAAAATTTAAAAACAACGAAGTACGATTGAAAGATAAACACAATCAAAGTGAAAATAATTTTGGCAAAAAGTTGTACTCTGAGGCCATAAATAAAACAATAACACAACAAAAACGAGTTCCTAAAATAATAGTGAAAACTACCAATAATGAAGATGTTCAAAACTCTAACATAAAAAATAATGTTAAGCAATTACTAACGAAAGCAAAAGCCATACAAACAAAATCTGTTTATATAAAAAATAAAAAAATGATTATCGATTGTTTGAATTGTGATAGTGCACAAGAAGTAGAAAAACTCTTAAAACATGAACTAAAAGACAACGAGGTTACAACAGAACAATTAAATAATCCTAAAGTAAAACTAACAGGTATAGATAATTCGACAAACATGGATAAAGATTGTTTTGAAGAGGACATTAACACAAGAAATTTCAGTCAGCATGAAACTAAAGGTAAAGTTCTACACATGTACAAAAACAAAGATAAAAATACCATTAGTTTAATTTTAGAAGTAAATTCTGACATATATAAACAGATAAGAGAAGTATAAGTTGAAGAAGAACTTACCAGTTTTCTTAGCCACTTGCGCAGTCGCTCCTGCGTTCCGAGTCTTTTTTCCGGTGTCAGACGATTTTGCTGCATCGGGTATCTCACCTTTTAACAAATAAATTAATGAAGTACAGATATAAACAGCTCTTCACAGTTTATTGATCAGAAACATTAAATTCTTGGATAATATTCGTTATGGACTCGCACAAGTGATAGGAATTGCTGAGAACGGATGCCAACCCAAGGAGCAAATTTTTTGAAAGAAAGTATTCTTATTTAACACTTGAATGTCCACTTCAAAATAATTCTTACAAGATGCTTCTACTGCTCTAAAAGAAATTGAAAAGAATTCTAAAAAGCATTATTTGAAGTATTATTTTAGCATACTTCAAGTAATTTGTTGCAATACTGTAATCTTAAAGTAATTGCAAGCTTGTAATTTAAAAAATACTTTTAGAATTCCTGTATAATATTAAAAGTTTACATGATATTTTTAATAAGAAAAATTATTTGTGCATGAAAAAAAATTTTTTTTAATGTTTTATGCATATTATAAATAATTATAACAAATTTTTTGAGGAGTATCAAAATTTTGAACTTGACTGAAAAAATTGTTGCAAGTCTGCTAAAAAGATTTGCAAGATATCGTAGGGTTGTCATTAGACCCCATGATTTCTGGTCATTTTACAACAACTCCTGAGGACAATTTTAGTTTTTTATTGTGTTGCGTGACACCACGATGTTAGGAACACATACCAGTTTTTTAATAATAATTTGTAATGCTGTACGTGGGGGACGCGTAAGGGTCGTTGATTGCAGGAAGACCGAGTGATATCCCGAAAAGCAGATTTTCGGGGTAAAAAAAATTCTTTTAGAAATGCGAATGTCTGGATAAAAAGAATTCTCCAAAGAGTCTTATACTGTTAAAAGAAGTCTGAGAGGATCCTTACCAACGTTAAATAAAGTATTTTTAAGTATTCTTCCAGTATTCCTATTTATTACTGTAGAATTAAATTGACGTAAACTCCAGGCACGGTACAAGTGTCGTGTTATAAATAGTTACATTAATTGTATGTATTTAATTAATGATTTGCTAACAAACTAGTATTTCAAAACATGTAATAATATCAAACTTCATTTAAAAAAAAAAAAAAAAAATTATAATTTTAAGAGTAAAACGTACATAAGAAAATTTTTTTTAAAAAAACGTAAATGTTTATACTTAGTTACTTAATCAACAAATACAAGATGTAAATGTTCATACGTAGTTGGTTAATCAACAAATACAAGAATTGTTTTTTGATACAGTTGAAGTAACATAAGTAAATTTGATAAAGTTAGAGTTACATAAATAAATTTGCTACAGTGGAAGTAACATAAATATGGGTACGTAATACTTGTACCTTGTATTGATATAAATTTTACCCCAACAATATTATCCACTTTGGTCAAATTAAGAAGATGAATAGAAATTAAATAAATATATAATAACAAAAAGAAAAGTTGTAAAATAGCGTATAACAGCGAACACCCACTGAGTCATTCATCAATTTGTGTACTAGATTAATATGGATGTTTTTATGTATAATGTTTACCATCCTTGTAATAATAAACAATTGCTTAATAAACATTCTTTAAAAAAACAAAAAAAAATTTCAAGGAGATACATGGTTTCCAATCCAACGGATAAAATTCGCGTTCTGTAGTCAGCAATTTTTTTTCTTTTTATTTTGTTATTATTGTACTTTTTTATGATTTTAGGTAATGACAATATATTTAAAATCATTTTTTTTATTCACACTGAATTTCAGTACTTCTCAAACAGTATTCTTATTTTGCTATTCTTGATTAAATATAATAATGCTTTTACTGTGGAAAAAATAATTCTTTAAGATTTCAAATAAAGCGGACATTCACGTTTACTTGAAGATTCAAATAAATATTCTTTTTAATTACTTTTTGGAAAAAAAAATTCTTCTAGAATTCTTGCTGACTACATAAAATAATCTACATACGTCTTGGGAATTTATCACACACATGTGTGTCCAATACATGTTTATGCATGGCAGGCGAAACTTACCGGCGCCCTTAACAAGTATGAGTCAATCAGACAATTACACAGGACCACAAAAAAAAATAAGTGGAAGGGTCCCTTTCAGCAACAATGCATTTCTTATGTATTTTGAGGCGCTGACTTCATTCCCATTGTCTAAATTGCTCTATCACATCACAATTCTTTTTTATTAACAAAAAACGTGTCCATAAGCGGCAATGCTTTTATTTCAGTAATTAAAGCAGTCTCGAAGTTAACAAGTGTAAAAAATTGTGATGTGATAGAGCAATTTAGACAATGGGAATGAAGTCAGCGCCTCAAAATACATAAGAAATGCATTGTTGCTGAAAGGGACCCTTCCACTTACTCTTTTTTTGTGGTCCTGTGTTATTAAAGTTAAAAATAGCTGCTCCTACCTTCTTCAATCTCTCTCTGTTCTATACGGGCTTGCAAGCGGGCTATCGTATCAGCCATAACTTGCTGCTGTTGCAGCAAACTTTCAAGTTGCAACTTATCGTCCATACCTACAACAAGTAATTATTTTTAAAGTTTTATACAGTATCATACGCGATTTAAAAGAATTTTCTAAATACTGCTACTGAGTAAGCAAGGATAAGGATCAATCGTATCGTTGAATGCTGGTAAAACCAGCCAAGTTTTTTGTTCAAATTGTTGCTAATCAGACCTGTGCCACCTTCACTATTATGCACACCTTCCCGATAAAAACCAAATTATATCTCATCTGAAATGTCATCTGAGATAGCAGCCGATATGTCATGAGAAAATATCATACTTCACTTGACTACATCTTAGGCTGTTCGCTGCTCGTTATTTACTGACTTAGACTTTTTGATTATTTATGCTCCGAAATCTCTTCCTTGTATCCGAAAATTAAAGTCGATACCATGATAATCCGACAATTTTTGAGTGACCACGTGCCAGCAGATGTATGTTGTTTTCCCATTTAAGTATGAGGTTTGGGCAATTTTCACTAAAATGATGAAAATCTCGAAAATGTAGATATTATACAAATAAGGAATGTTGAATTCAGTTGCGATGAAGAAATACTTCGGTTAACCACTTTATTTTCAAGAAAAACGCTTCAGACAAGTTGTCGCTTTAACTCGTAGTCTTCTAAGCTAAAATAATTTTAGTGAATAAACGATAATAACTGATAATAAGAAATAACAAAGTCCAGATTTGAGTCTTACAGTAAATTTTAATTGGCTTTTTTATGAGTTATTACTGCTCATTTCATTTTTTTACATCAATAATAATGAAAATGAAAAATAAATAGCTAACAATAACTTTTATACATTTTATAGATCTGTTTTTAAGGTTTATTATTGGTTATTGATACACATCTAATTGCGAAAGTAATTAAAAATTGTAAATTTCGTAAGTTATGCCTGATTGTAAATACAGAATAATTTCCGTGACTTGACTACGAAACGGAGCCGTATTAAAAAAAAACACTAAAAAATAATAACGCATACTAACCATTTCAAATGTTTTCTGATTGCATGTAACAAATAAGAATGCGTGGTAAATGTTGCTGTGGTCTGAAATGTGGACTTTCTTATTTGTTATTATTAGTTATTATCGGTTCTTATTCGTAATTTTTTTTGTTAATAATTATTAAATACTAAATAAATGATATTATTTTTGCTTGAGCTGATGAGAATCGTCTCAAATTTGACCATATGCTTGTAAAAGAATGATAATCCTCACATGAATAAAAAATGATATTGATTTATTTTTTTATAAAGAGTAAATTGGATGAAAAGTAAACTGTCATCTTCTGTGCATGCAAAGATGACAGTAAAGAAGAGCATTACTTTAACATTATTACTTTATGGTAATAATTAACCTATTTAGGTGATTGAAATACTTATGAATGAATATATAATTTAGATAACACTTTTTTTAAAAATAAACCTTACTTTTCAAAAAATATTTATGGGTCCTCTTACTTGTTACGGCTTCAAACCCCCAAGGCTCCATAAGTAACATGGGATTTTTATTTGTTAAAATTGTTTACTTTTATTTGTCTCCTTCAATATTGTTTCGGGATACGTAAGCCATTGCAATCAGTTACATATTACTTAAACTTGGTCTACAATGTTAATTAGCTCAAAAGATGCAAATTTACAAAAATTGTATTTTTTGCATTTTTTTTCGAAGGATTCAGAAGCCAAATTTGAATTTTTTCAACTTGCACCCTTTGAGCTGAAAAAAATGTGAACCAAGTTAAAGTAATGCGTAACAAAGACTATTAGTTTAAAAATCCAAAAGAATATTCAAAATAGTGAAAAAATATAAACTAAGTTGAAAAATAAAAATCCCATGTTATTTAAATAGCAAAAAAAATGCTCCAAAATTTTCGTGTGTAAAGAGTGTGGATTTTTATTTTTGTTTACAATGAAGAGATTTCAGAGCGTAAATAATCAGAAAGTCCAAATCAATAAATAATGGGCACCCTACAAAACATATTACAATTTGTAATACACTTTTCTGAGCTGCAATCTACAACTACCTACTCTTCAATTTAGGTTGAACCATACGCATGACTCATGAACAGTGGTCTAACCGCAGATGGATATGGTCTTATTTGTATATTTCAGTATTTTAAACAAATAGTTCTAGACGAAATGTCAGACTATGTATCAGCTGATATGTTAGGCTGGTACATCTGACGTTTTATTGTAAACATTATAATTAATACGAATTTACAATGTAGAGCTGTGATAACTGGGTGTTTCGATGTGTCATGTGGATGCTACAGTATGAATGGCACACAAGAGAGTTGTAAATTGCCGATTTTCAAAGTTTACTATCAATTCAAATAGATGTCAGATGACATCTCAGATTTATACACTGTGAAAAGTGATGTACGAATAGCAATTACTTTTACTACATTGAGTATAGTAATTTTAATGTGTGGTTGTATAATTTTTATATATCTCAACATGGTGGTGTCATGATCAGTTCATGATTTTCGCTATCTGATATGAATATTAAATTTCTGAGCTTAGTGACAAAAATAACCCATGCTCAGCGCGTTGAATTTACTAAAGCACTTTTCACAGGGTCTCTATTGCAATTGATCAGTAAACAAACTGTAAAAAATACTATTTATTCCAAATTTCAATTTTTTAATTTTGCTTTACAATGTGGCAGAATGCATTGATGTTTTTTATATTTATAATAGTTTTTTGAATCCATGCCAACATGCCAAATATGTAATACACATCCACGTTTCGTAACGAAACATACATAATGGTCATACGAAAACCAACCCCCTTATCCCGGCATAACTGATACTACAAACTTAAAACTCCAAGATTCGTATATTACACACGAACAGCACCTATAATATATATTGAAATAATTTTTATAAATGGCTAACCTGCATTTTGTATGTTCACTTATGTACCATACGTATAAACAGACATAAACAGTGAATTATTACCCATCATTTATACGAGAGTTGCGATGAACCTGAGTTGTCGATACATCCATGTTCATTGGGGTTGACAAACGTTTGTGCCCCACACGACGAGTATGTGTTATCGGTGTTAAATATTTACTTGCGTAATCTACGTCTTTTTATGGGAAAATGAGGTGATGGATAGACTTTTTTAAAACGACTTTTGTATAACATCCTTTAATTAGAGTTCCTTATTTGCTCAAACAATGTACAAAAGAAATTTTAAATGTAACATTGAAAGATGAACGTGCCTACTTCAACTATTGATACTGACTTACCACTACTTCATAAACAACAACTTAAGATTACAAATGATACATGCTTCCGAAGATCTATACATGGATACATTTTTGTGAACAAATATAAATTACTGTTTTTCATGTACAGAAACAAACATGTTGTAAATATGTTTATCATTAAACAAAAAACCGACTATTACATTATTTTTGAAATGTGTTATTCAAAATACGTCCTACGATATCAAAACATACTTCATCATATTTGCGACAAACGCTTATCTTTGGTGACGCCTGTCCTAGAATTCATACATTTGATCATGTCATTGGTTGCCAATTTATTTAATAGTACAAGTTAATCCATGGACGACTATTATTTTCTTATTTACAGCACTCTACAAACTATAAAAATGTTTTCTATGCACGCAATATGTTTCTACTCAGTCTACAATACGTTAACAATTTTATTTTAATCGTGAACGATTTCACTGGCATGACAATTTACTTCTAACAGTAAACATTAATATTGAAATGGTATGCAGGACGTACCACTCCTATGCAAATTTATGGTTGCATGGCGATACGTTACATTACAATGGTGAAACGTTTTTGTGTAATGTTAGATTCACCCAAGCAAAAATAATTTCATTTCTCCATTTCTTGATAATTATTGATAGAAAAAATGAGAAAAGACCTTATATAGCGGATTTTTTGGAAAATATGGTAAAATTTTGTCGTAAAACAACGATCATTCTTTATTATCCAAAAGCAGTTTCAAACCAGAAAAATTACAACTTCTTGTAACTTTCATAAGTACTACATATAACTAATCATGAGTATTGCAAACGATTCTTGAAAGTGTATAGTTATTATCTTTTTTATTATTTTTATCATAAACGATGTAAGAGAGAAAAAAATAATAGTAACTAATAGTTAATAATATCATCTATTCCAATTTATTATTAGTCAATAACATGGGACATTATTTTTAATTATTATCAGCTCTTATCACTTATTTACTAAAATTATTTTCGCTGTGGCACATTAATAATGAAGACCTCCGTTTACTAGTCGCAAACGCAATTGCCAAGAATATTACGCCTGAGCCTTTACGTAAAAAGTAGTCAATGTAAGAATACATTATTAGTGTTAAATACAATTAACCTACAATGAACTGAAGTTTTTACATTTCGTATCTTAGGCCTTATTAGTCTGAATAATACATGTATTGAAATATCAAACATAGTATACGCTATTCATCTTCGAGTTAAACGATTATTCAAAAAATGAAAAACATTTTGTCTACAGCATTTTTGTGTGTATTAATCCCGATGTAACTTCTGCATGACTCTGTACTTTGTATTGTCAATATAATTAAGGACGTTCATGACGAGTAATGTTTGTCTGATAGATTTTGTTGAAAATTGAAATTAAATAAGAATAATTAAAATAAGTTGTATAATGTACCCCATTTTTTTGCCTGACGCAATCCCATAAATTTAACATATTTAATATTCAGAAAAATACAATAATTAATTAAATAAAATAATCAGTGTTAGACGCATATGTATAGGTAAACTTTTATGCACTATCGCATGGTCGCTTCCCCCTCACTGACATCAACGATTACTCCTCTAACTATAATGAACGTCCTTAAGTATATTATTTCTAAGAGTAATTGATGTTAATATTATCATTATTGATAAGTAGTAATAAAATGCCTTTAAGTGTAATCTCAATTATACATTCATTTTAACTACTTTTCGTGTGATCTGACAAGGGATCTGGCCTACAGTAATGGTGTTTATACACGAATCGTTATGAAAACGCCTCGTGCAATTTAATTACTCATTTAATGTTGAGTTTTGTCACTATGGGCAATTTCGTTTCAAACCCTTTTTTACGTACATCGAATAACTCATAGCTTGAACTATCATTCCCGTACAATACTCATACACATTGTGTCGGCTTACTATAATACATAAAGTATATAAGTATAGGTACCATTACTTTAGGCCTACGGCAGGATATATTTGATAAGGAAAAAGGAATTAATCTGACAGTGTCGAAGCCGGGATATTAAGTTGAATAGTATGCGTTTGGTGCCTCTACCTCAGCTTCGACGTCAGATTGCGATGAAAGCAAGCGGCCTTGATTCTCCGGTGTCTTATTTTCTCTGTCACAATATTGGAGTACGATCATGCCATGAAAATAAAACATCGGGGCTTCGTTTCATCATATAGTGTATCTTGTTTCTGATGAACTTATTTTATAACATGTATTTTTTATGAGATTTTTGTTACATATAATAAAATAAAAATCCAGAAACGGGCACCTCATTATTGAACATTGTAATATCTCGTATTTTAGGTAAAAGCATGTCATTGACATAAATAATGTAGGTATTTGAATCGAAAACTTCCATGACAAACAAATCAGTGATAACGTTTAAAAAAACTGTTTCGGTAAGAGTTGAAGAATGCACCACTGTTAACGAGGCCCTTAAATAAACAACCAGCAGGGATTACAAAGATTGATGATACGAGAATATTTACAAATGTAAGGCTCTCTCTTCTATATAATGTGCACAAAAGACACACGTAGGAGAGCTGCTAAGTAATTTATAGTCATTCATACAGTGCAGATGCTGAATTCTTTGACACTGTTGACACCTTTCATGTGCAAGACTTGGCGATGAAAAATAGAATATGCAAACGTTACTCATATTTTCAGATTCTTATAAAAGTAACTGTACTGCGTAAATTCTATACATCATTGGATCAAAACATTTGAGCATTGGCTCATCGCGGCCTATACAGTTCAAAATATACATTACGAAAGCACCACAATTGAATCCATTTTTTTGAAGAGGCCGTCTTTGTGTCAACACTCCCCATATCTAAGAACTGCACGGTACAATATTAAATAATATTTTTGCCTTAATACTTCTTGAATGTTGCATAAATTCCATAAAATTATTATAGCATATGGTCAAATTTGTATCAATATTTTTGAAATCCATTTTATAGGGATCAACATGTAGGATTTTTGTTTTCATATCAATGATGTACAGAAGCCAATGTTGATTGTACTCATATGGCATAAGCACGGTTCCGTCGAAATCACATTGTAAGTGATATAAGAAAAAATCAGTGACGGGCTTTATATTTTGAAACCGCACCAGTAATGCGTTAGTTAATTGAGTTGTGACAAATACTGTGTTATTCTAATATTTTTCATTTACGGTGCAGAAAGCGTCAATGACATCACCAGTTATAAACCCAGGGTTACCTGTTTTCAGTAAACAGTCATAGTCTGTTGATGATAATCCAAACTTCCACCTTGGCGTATACATTGTTGGTCTGTGACCATCAGCAAGCACGGATCTGTAATCACGAAATGGATGTTTCTCTATGCTTTTGTATAATCCCACCGTACATGGGTGTTTTGTTTCCTTGTAATACTCGCAATCACTTTGTACACCGTTTGTAAGAATATTGTTTATTGGTAGAGTACATTCATCTATACCAGTATTATTACCAAAAACTTTATCTTTGACAGCTTTCAAATATTCATAGTCAAACTCTGCCATCTGTAATTTAAATAGCTCAAGGTCTTCTTCGATGTTTTTTTTTTTTTTTTTTTTTTCTTTTTCCGTGCTATCATCTGTTTTACGTTTTTTTGTGGCACAATTTTTGACCGCTTTCTCTTTGCACTTATAACTTGTAACTTTTGAGATTTCTGGTGAGTTGTCACTGCAAGCAATTCGTTGCTGTTCAACAGCACTCGTATCCGTATTTAGTCCAGAATAAGTTTCTGTTTCCTCATTTACATCTGAATTTCGTCTATCGTTGAGTGTATCATTAATAAAATTAACATTATCACGTATTTCTTCAAAATATGAACAGGGAGCTCTACTTCCAACAACTTCCTCGAACCCGAAAAAGGTATCATCAAAAAAATTTGAATTATTTAAAACACTATCGGTGTCAAACTCTTTATGCATCACATCATTTTTGTCTTTATTACATAAAGTACGGCTTTTACTACACGTTTCGTTCCAAGAAATGCGGTATTTATTTCTGTATAGTAATTCATCATCAATTGCGTGATTAGCCAGCAACTCCGTGATTCCATAATATTCGAGTTCTGCAGCATCCTCTTCAATTGTTGCCGCAGAATCTTTTTTCTTATTTCCACGTAAACAGGTAGTCATTTGTTCCAACATCCATTCCTTGGGTTCAAATTTGAGTATCCCTCCTTCATCTTTGATATACTGAGAAGCCAACATTATTGACCATGTAGTCTCAAAAGACAATCGACCTCTTGTTTTACTTTTTTCTAAATTCAGTTTACTCCACGTTCGTTCAGGAGCTGCATTAGAATTTGGTAAGCATAATATTTGCAGTGCAAAATCAGAAATATGTTTGAACAAATACTCGCTTCTTGTTTCATCTCTTAATTTTCTGATCTTAAACCAAAATTTTTTTGTGCTTTGGTAACTGTTTTTGAAATCATCTGGGAAAGAGTAATTTTTCAATGCCACCCACTCTTCGTTAATCTTGTTTACGAGATTGTTATTTGTATTGGAAAGAATGCACTTAAATAAAGGAAACACTTCATTTAAATCTGGGTACTGTTGCAAAAAAGATTTATTTACAGCATTGTCTGGATGAAAGCATCTTAAATGTTTCTTGTAATCATCAAAATCAAACCTTTTTCTAAAATCTTTGCATAGTTCAATTAAGAAAGATTTACAATTTATACGGAAATTTTGTATATCGTCATTCTCTACTATGCTTTCATCTATAACATCTTGCGTATGCAATCCAATGTTAACATCTTCAATCTTTTTGTGCCACGTTTCATCCTCAGGATCTATAAAAGATAATTCAGAGCGTTCGATGCAATTATTAACGTATTCGTTATTCATAAACGTTTTCAAATATGCAACGTATGTTTCAGAAACAGGATCCAAGTTTTTCGGCACAATTAAATCTTCGGCCTGCAGTTGCTCATTCAATGCAGCCATTCTTGAGTACGAAGACTTCATAAATGTAAAGTACGCGTGTATGATAGGATCTGTTAATACATCTAAAATATACTCTGGGCTTTTTTCTGTAAATGTTTGTTGCAACGGTTTACTCTTTTTGCATTCATTTAAAAAAAAAATCTGTAATGCCGTCCATCTTCTAAGTATGCGTGAAATGCACTCGTGACATGAAAGCCAACTTGTTCCACAGAGTCTTAAAATAATCAAAGGATCCAATCGTTACATTTTTTGTACTTTCCTAAAATCTCTTTTTCTCTTTGAGCTGTGTGCCATATAGTTACATATCAAATTGATTAAATCTATGCATTGTTTTGGCAATGCTCTGACAGCGTCCTGAGCACATAGGTGCTGTAGGTGACAAGCACATTTTATTCTTAAAACATTTGGAACTTCCTCCATCAATCTAGCACCCACCGAATTGTACTGTCCAATAAGTATACTGGAATTATCTGTACAAATTGACATAATATTGTGAACGTCAATATCTACGTCAGTAAAGCATCTCTTAATTTTTGTATACAACGTATCTGCCTCAGCTGAAGAATTATCATCCTCTTCGTATACGCAAATTATATCGAATAAAGAACTGATTATCTCCTCTTTATCTTCGTCTACGTACCTAATGTTGATGCACAAACACGAGTCTGTGGTATGATCTGTAGATTTATGGATTAGAATTGAAAATTTTCTACTTTTTAATAATTTAACTATCTTCTGT
Source organism: Copidosoma floridanum (assembly GCF_036245765.1). NCBI lineage: Eukaryota > Metazoa > Arthropoda > Insecta > Hymenoptera > Encyrtidae > Copidosoma > Copidosoma floridanum. Next base: position 10,518,142 of record NW_028321883.1, read on the forward strand.
GTATGAGCTGGTGCTATCACATTCATAATAATGTTTTGAATCTTTTTTCTTGGCAGGGATAAATTTTTCATAATATTGGAGTCAGATATTAAATTTTTCAGAAACTGAACAAGATTTTCCGTAAAAAGAAATGATTTTTCAAAAAATACACACATTCCACAAATTTTGATTTCCGCGATGGCTACTGATACTTTAACATCGTTTTGTACACTGTTCATCAGGTGTTTCTCGGTTAGCAGATGGTTGTTCAGAACCTGTCTGTTGTCTAAGTACTTACTATTGCATGATGTACATTTAAGCTTTGGATCATCAATATGTTCGCGAAAAAATCCAGAGTATTTTTCTTCACTTAGCCAAGATTTCTTAAATTTTTTTCGGTTCAATCGTTTTTGCGCAATATTTGGTGAATTGTTGGAATCTATACTTGTGAACGAAGAATCAAAATTTAATGAATCATTGAAACTATCGTGAGTTGGCTTTGATTCTTGATTATTTCTCTCTGGTACTGCATTCAAGGTCTGTGACAGATCCACAGCAGAAATGTCTCGGTTACAGCCTTGTTTTACAATATTTGGCAATTCCTCAAATCCTTTTTCGATTATTGAGACGTCTTTATTTTCAAACTTGCACTTATTTACGTGCTTATCACAGTTCATATGTCTTTCTAGTTTAAATATATTACTTTCAAGCTGAATGCCACAAACTGTACACCAGGAATCATCGTACACAAATGGATTTCTACACAACCATGGTGAAAAACGGGGTTCTTGTTCCCATAAAATATTATATTTATCCATTGATACGAATAACAAACGACATAAATAATAAAAACTATTTCCTTAATGTACGAAGTCAACACCTATTGGAGCAACCTAAAAAATAACATAAAAAAAATGTTTTGAACGTGACATAGTACTATCTGCCTCCTATAGTAAATTGAGTTGTTTTTCTACAAATATATATTTATCATCTATTGTATCCTACTACATTTGAAAATTTTGAATTTTTAAGACAAAGGACATACAGGTCATTTAAAAAATAATAATCAAGGTTAATGGTTCACTACCCTTATGTCACGGTATTCATTATAAAACAATCGTCTCCTAATTTAATAACAGAACTAATTTATTCTTGATAATGTATTATATAACATTTTTGACATGAATGAAACTTATTTATTACACGACTTACTACTTATCATATGATCATTATCATCATAGTTTATAAACATGTGGACATCATAAGCGGTAATTGTTAACAAGTTGTCAAAGCACGACCCACCAAAGTAGCATATTTTTATTAAAGTAAGTTACATGAAAAAAGCCTACGTGTGAGATTGTGTGTTAACAAACCAGATAGTATATATATTCATTCATGTATAAATATAAGCAATAACGTATCTCGATTCTCTAAACCAATTTGAACAGAGCCAGGATTTTAAGGAGGTACCACACTGATTACGGTAGTTAAGATGAGTGGGCGAGAGAGAGATCAAGTTCTATACCTTACAACGGTTTTAATATTGATTTTTTTCATTTGTGAAAAAATAGTTGCTTGACATTTTTCGGTTAAAATAATTCTAATCCAGTCTAAGGAATAAGGGGACGTATCTTACTGAGCATTAATTGAGCTTTATGTTAAATTTTAAATTATAGTGATGTATTTTATTTATTTTATGTATATGTGAAAAATATTAAGATTTTGTTGGAAAGTAAGCCACAGAGCAGATTCCTATTGAAAGGTTACAAACATCAGGGGCTTCATAAGCCTGTTTCTTGGCGTTATTGTAAATTAAAAATAGATTTTAAGTTATAAACCTTACCAAGGTCGTAATGACTTTCTTTTGCTATTATGAGGGGTGACAAACTTCTATTTTTAATTTCCAAATCACCGAATTACTCTTAATTTATTTAATAATATTCGTATCAGGACTGAGAAAAACTTGGATTCATAGTTTTTGGAAATTATTGTCAAAACAAATATTATTATTACTATTTACTTGTCAAATTGGAAATTTATTAATGAAAGTTTAATGAAGTGTAAAAAAGACAGATTATTTATTTATATATATATATACGCCCCGGGCGAAAACTATGCCCTGCTTCGAAGCCTAGATGAAGACTATGCCTTTTTCCGCAGTCCGGACGAAAACTATGCCCTTTTGTCTGTTCCAGACGAGAACTATGCCCTTTTAGGATCCTGGACGAAGACTATGCCCTTTTCTGGAGTCTGGACGAAAATTATGCCCTTTTGTATGTTCTAGACGAAAAACATGCCCTTTTGGAGTTCCGAACGAATACTATGCCCTTTTCCGGAGTTTGGACGAAGACTATGCCCTTTTCTCGAGTCTGGACGAAAAATATGCCCTTTTTTTCTAGTCCGTGTGAAGACTATTACATTTTTTCCGAGTCTGGACGAAGATATTGACTTTTCTGGAGTCCGGATGAAGTACAATTCATTTAAGCTCACCTTACATTTGTGTTTGTAATTAGATATATAGTCAAGTATACTAATATAGTGGTTATTGTTTATATTTATATAAATAACTGTAAATAATAATACACCATTATAAAATAATAATACAAACTCAGGAATGTTTTTATAAGCATGGTAATTTGCCATTAATGAATATAAAAGACTCTTTTATGTTTTATTTCTGAATTTATTATTTTTCTACATTTTTGTTAATTATAATAAGTAACTAATATAATTATTGTAACTTGAAGTTAAAAAATTAATAAAATTTGTGCAATTTGTGATGTAATAAAACATAATATTCGTAAGAAAATTGAGAAAAAAGTAAACTTTTTTTTATTAATTAATGTTTGTATGACATGCATATTTGGATTTCAAAGTATTTTTTAACACATGAATAAATTAGCAAGTTTAAATTAATTACAGTTATTGTTATATACAATTTACGGAATCTTTTTAAAAAAAGCTCAAAAACCCCTTTTTTTCAAACACTTACCAAAACTCCAAATACTTAAGCCGTTAGACGTGCTAAGAATAATGATTACATGTTGTTTTTTTACAAAGGCGTCTGTAGATTCACGTACATGTGAATCTCGATGTAAAGATAAAACTTATATCGATATAAATATATACACAAATATCGAAAAATCTGAAAATGTTAAATCGTTTTCAGAAGCTTCGTGTTCGTGAGCTTCTTCCAGCGTACTAGCAGCTAGTAGAGGGGTTAGTAAATAATATTGGGGTGTTTTTTAATTTAGTTTTCATCTGGACGCGAGAAAAAGACATATATTTTTAGCCCAGACTCAGAAAAAATGGCATAGTTTTCGTCCGGACTAGAAAAAAAGGCATAGTTTTTGTCTGGGCTTGAGAAAAGGGCATAGTCTTCTCCCAGGATGTCGAAAGGGCATAGTTTTCGTCCAGGGCCAATTAAGGCATAGTCTTCGTCTGGGGCGTCGATATAAATTATATGAGAAAGCATTGTGCCAAAATTTTTGTTTTTATTATTTTATACACACCAATGAAAGAAAGAACGATATTCTCTCCCGGGTGTGAGTTTCCCCTAGAGCCGAACGTAAGGGTGACAAACACTATGGAAGTGAAGCTCAGATTTTATTTCCGAGGAACGTTTACGATTTTTGTCCTTCTTCCACCGAAAATACGATGTTTTTTGCCTGATTGTATGGTGTGAGGTACTACATAACCTATCAGGTAAAAAACGCATTCACTGCATATTAGGAAAGTATTAATGGCATCCTCTCCATGCAAGTTACCTTCCACACCAGAGATGAGGGTGGCAACCACACAGAGGATACTTAAAAAACTCTGATATGAGTAGTGAATGCGATCTTTCTCTCGAAACAATGTGGCACTTTGTTACCCGAAAACAGGGATCAACGTCGTACTTTTTTAGGGGGTATGGAAAAATTTACTTTTACGTCACTGGTGCTTTGTACGTAAAAATTACCGTTCACTATGTGGGCAGGAATTTCTACTTACCAAACACCAGGAGACGTATAATCGTACATGCACCACGTTCGGAAATTAGTACAAAGTTTCAAGAGACTATTTTATAATTTATGCATATAAAAATTGTAATTTGGTAAATACAGTACTCTAGTATATTTTTTAATTAAATATCAAAATGTATGCTTCCTAAATCTAAATTAGATATCACCCGAAATTATTCTTAAAATCCTTTGTTTATATACCAACAAAGGCACTAAAAAAAATGTCTCAGAGGTCAGCATGAAACTACTCGTATTAAATGATTTTGCGGTTGCAGAAATTAAATTTGGTGTCGTTGTATCCCCGTCTCCATTTTTGACATAACCTGAATTATTAATAATCATGATACTGGGCCCTGACATTTCAAGGTAAAACGTTGTTTTATGCAGAATACGTATTTACATTAATAGGACTGTTTAGGGGTCACTTAAATAGGTTTGTAGAGTCTATTCAACTTCATTAAGTCCATAACCTCCAAAAATCTAATATTTTACCTTTATATTGAAAAGTAATAAGAGTTGTAATTGTACATGTAGTTTATACCTTAAGACACAAAGTAATATTTTTTTATTGTTTTGTTGTATGTATGTCTTGATTCAATTGAATAGACTCTGTTATAAGTTTGCCCAAAATCCTATTGTCTATATAATGAAATATCCTGGATGAAAAATTTTTCAACTTAAAAATGTAAACAACGAAAAAACGATTTTTCGAGGTTATGTAAAAAACGTGATATTACAGATCTATTTATCTGATTAAGATTGCCCTCATTGTATGTTAACAAAGTTAATGAATCATACGTTACCGGGCAAAAGTGATGGATTAAAATAATTTTTATAACATAATAGTAAACATTATGTAGTAGTACCTTAAGTAAATAAAACTCTTCTTTCAGTATGTATCATTAGAAAAAAAAATGTTTATTATTACGCAACAAAATTGTTAACTTAACGAATTGTAGTTAGCAAAATTTTACAAAATTTTAACACGTGCAAATGAAGAAACTATTGCCAATGTGTTGCTACAGAGATTCCTCATACATATATCCAAATTATCAAAATTGTTCATACTGCATTAATTTTGTATCAGTAACTTTATAATGAAATAATGAAAAAATAAGTAAAGAAATAATACAAATATTTATTACAATAATAATTGTGATAATAATAATAATAATAATAATAATAACAATACTGACTGTTAGGTGACGACTTGCGTAAATTAATAAATTTTTATTTTTATTTTATTTTATCCTGTTATATTTCATTCCCAATGATAAAATTTTAAGACTCTCTACAGAGTCATACTCAACGAGAGTCGTCGCCTAACAAAGCTGACTGTGAACTTCGTGGCTCTTGGAAGTGTCAAGTGACAACCGAAGCGAGCCATGAAGCCTCAACACATGAAGTCAGCAAGTACCGGCCCCATAGCAAGTAAGACAAAGAAGTTTAACTAAAACTTCGTGCAAGGTGCATTTCTTTGCGCGGCGTTTTAGTTAGTAGCCCGCTGCCGCTCATCAAGTGCAGACGTAATAATTAATTTTATAAGATTAACCAGACATTCCGTCTATTTTTTCCTTTTCTGTTTTATTTTATATATATACTAGTAATATAAAATAAAGTGATATAAACTTAATTGATAAGGGAATTTAAATTATTATAAAATAATAAATAACAAATAAATAAATTAAAAAAATAAATAATTATAAATCGACGGAAAGAGGAAGTGCAGGCCATCAGAATCAATAATTAGCGGAAAGAAAGGTAAGTTAATCTGGATATTATATTCAACACTCTACTTCTTCCTTCCTTTTAATTTTTCTTAAACAAACAAATAGTTGGACTATCTGCTGTCCTGCAGCCTGTGAAGGAGCGTGAGACTGTAGTCCACAGTTTTTAGTTTTTGATTTGAAGCTGAAAACAAACTTAAGTGACATTAAACGTTATTTAACAAAATTGGTAGCAGAGCGTGGTTTATGGTCTCTAGCTATTTATTTGTTTATTATATTTTCTCTTATTACTATCTTTCTCTTAAGAAACACCAAACACCATTTAATGAAGCATGTTAATGAATGACGCGTAATACCCCATATAGTACACTGTGCGCGGACGCGTATATGCTGTGCTTTTGCGGATAGCATGGTTGAACAAGGTCAACTCTCCTTTGAGACAACGCGAACATATGCAGCCGATTTATAGTATTCTGGGTGATAAAAGGTAGGATGGATGAGTGAGAGCGGGTTCTTTTATAAATAAAAACAACAATTATTCGCGGAATGACACTACTTACCTAGGCATAAAACTCTCGCGGGTTGAGAGAAAGCCAAGGTAAGCGTAATATTTTTATATAATTAATCAATAAAAAGGTACAGAACAATTATAATTGTAAGAAATAAGTATCCTTAATGCTACGCCTTACACGCTTCGCTCGCAACGTGACAAGATAACGCGCTACACGATTCGCGAGAATCCTTTAGTACCTAAAGAGAGCTCTCTTACCTCAGTTGCGCCGTCCGTACAATAAATACTCCAACACCGCACCGCAGAGGATGGGTGTCGAGGAAGTGCCGCAGGGGGCTCGGGAGCGCACAGGAGATTCGAGACCTAGCTGTCCAAGCGCGTCCCGACGTCTCAAGCTGCCAAACGCTTGGACGACGGGCAACACTCTGTTGCCGCGTTGCGCTCGCCGTAGATGATCACGATTACCCGTGGACACCTTCTCTCACCGAGTAACGCCAAACACACACACAATTCACTCACACTACTATTCTATCTCAGCACCTGGGCACTCGCATACATTTGTTGGTTATCCGATTAATTCGTCGCACGCTCGTTTACAGTAAAACACGCGGGACGCCGAAAATGCCTCTCCCCCAGTTAAGACGCTAATGACCAAGGCCCGCGCGGCCTGTTGCGCCAGAGAGAAAAACAGGTGGCGCGGCGAAAACTCAGCTCTCAAAAAGGTGGCGGCGCGTCAAGGGAAAGAGAAGGATAGCGCACTAATTGCTTCGGTAAAATTAAGACGCAGAGCGCGCGGGTCACAAAACGCCCGAACAATGGTATGTTCGATATTTCGTTATAACTAAAAAAAAAAAATAAAAAATAAATAAATAAAGTAAAAAAAAAAGAGAAAATAATAAATATAATACTACATTAATAAATAAACGGAAAAATAAATAAGAGTTAACTGTCGTTAAAATAACGAAAAAATAAATAAGTTATAGTATAATAATGTGTTTTAAATGATAACAGAAAAATAAAAAAATAGTGACCTCTTATACTACACGCTTACAAGACAGAACAAATACACTGTTCCTACCCTGAATCTGCTAACCAGAGCGGTTCATCCCTCTTGTCCTGCTGAAATAGAGGACATTCTATACCCAAGATCTGCTAACCAGAGCGGTCTTTCTCTTCCTACCCTGAATCTGCTAACTAGAGCGGTTCATCCCCATTAGTCCTGCTGAAATAGCGGACACTCTTTACCCTAGATCTGCTACTTAAAGCGGTCTATCAAAATAACAAATACATTCACACAGACATATTTGCACGTAATAGTGTTAGTAGAAGAAGAATTCTTAAAAAAACGGAGTAAAGATTTAATATAATTAATGATTTCACTTATATACCCACGATTGTTTATAAAATAATATTTCATGAAACCACCAACGAATAATTTTGCGAGTAATAAAAAAGGTAAGAGAAGTGGTAGAAAATTGTTTATGCAGGAGCTTATAAGAGAGAAAAACGTTCTAGAAAAAAAATTAGATTTTATTAATAATCAGTTACAAAATTACTATAGCTGTGATACATTAAACAGTAATTTATCAAAAAACAAAAAAATCGAAAAACAAGTAGTAAGTACGTTTCAGAAAAATAATTTTTATAATTCAGAAATTAATGTTCAGCGGAAATGCGATAATTTTAAAATTCGATTAAATACACAATTTGATGAATTAATTGCTTTCGCGAAAAAAGAGTTTCTTAAAGGCACTCAAGAACATATAAACGCATAGGCAGGAGATTACTCATATACATACGAATATATAAAAAAATTATTAATACGGTATTTAAACCGTGACCGTCGAGCCTATTCTTGCTTAAAGAGGAAAAAGTGTTAAGTTAAGTCGGATACTCTCGTACAGAAAGAGCCCTTCAATATTACACCGCGCACTAGCTGATGCTCGCGTAGCAATTTGTATGTATAGCTACACATGCCACATTAGAAATCCCTGCGCCGTATACTCCCTTGCTTAAAGCAGATGATATCATATAAGCGTGCTCGATTACACTCTCCCACTTTAGTTTTTGGGCATACACATAGTACACTTATCGTATACCTATAAAAATTAAAGCAAACTTATTGCACTTGCATGCGTTAAGCAAACGCTCACATTAAACACATACACATCCACACACGAATAAATACACAGATATATATATATGTAGATATACATACAATTATTTCTTTATTACTTATGTCTTTTGCGATAAATGTCAAGGATTTAATGGAATATTTTTCCAAAACAAAGAAACAAAACAAAATAGTAGTATAATTTTTTTTTGTTAGTATTACACACATAAAGAATAAAAAAAAAATTAAGATAAAAAAAGGTTTAAAAAAAAAATAAATAAAAAAAAAGGAGAAGAAAAAAAAACCGCACGTAAGGTATTATACAACTAAAAAAATGGTCAATGGAAACGATGATGCCGATATCACAGTAGCCGAAGCGCTGATGGAGTCTCTCAATGCCAACTTCTCATTTCAGCATGCGATTAAATCCATCCCTATATTCGATGGGAAAAATATTCCACTGAAGGATTATATACAAGATGTTAGAAATGGAGAAAGCTGGGTCAGAGATGATCAAAAAGATTTATATAAGAGAGCAGTATTGCAAAATCTATGAGGTGCCGCACGCATAAGCGTAAGTGGCCAAGATTTCGAAAACCTTGAAGCATTTATAACCCATTTAAAAAAAAGATATGCAACAGGAAAAATCGTTGCTTACTATCAAACTCAGCTACAGAAAGGGCGCCAACGACAAGGCCAATCGGTTGGTGAATATTATGATTATGTAAACCTACTGCTAAGCGGTGCTGAAAAAGCCTTGATGGAAGATAAAGGCAATACATACAACGCACATATGATGACCCCTATAAAAGACATGGCGTTAGACATGTTCATAAAAGGACTAGCACCTATGATAAGCCAGCAGGTAGATGCGAAAGAACCTACTTCTCTAGCCGACGCCTTCGATTACGCGTTGAGATTGGAGAGCCGAATGAGAGCGGGTATAATTCCGGATACGCGATATCAAGGACTACCTTGTAGTGACTTTAGAAATAATTTAAATAACTTATATCAACAGCAGAATAGGTATCCCGATCAGCCATTCTCATCACATCAAGTGGCACAAGTTAATGAACAACAGATCGACAATGAGAATAATCACGCTGATAGGCAGTATAATAATTATCAAAATTATAATAGACAATATCAACAACAAAATAATGGACAGAATTACTGTAAAAATTATCAGAATGAGGAAAGAAATTGGAATTTTCAAAATCAATCGAGAAACTCTAATTATTATCAGAATAATTTCGGACGATATAATAACGAAAATCCTAATGATTATTACACTCAAAGGAATGCTAATTTTAATCCTGGTAATAATCAAGGATACCGAGGCAGAGGTCAGAATTACAATAGGTATTTCCGAAATAATAATTGTAATAGTTATAATCAACAAAGTTTTAATCCTAACTATCAGAATCAGAACTTTCAAAATCAATACCAACCAGGAGGCGACCGTTTGCCGCATCATTTAAACTCTCAGGCGGCTCACCCCAATCGTCGTTCGGAGGTGAGCCCCCAAAGACAGAATTCAACTCGTACACCGAATGTTTCAGCGCAGGTAATGAAAATAGCAACAGAATTGAAACCATCCACATTGGTACCTGCCAGGAACTTGGCGTAGACGACGAGCCTACAAGTATAAGGTTATCAATCCCAGAAGGGAAAAATCACTTTATAACACTCATGCTCGATAATGACGCTGCCACAAATCTGATTAAATTAGATCAGTTGCACCCATATTCACGAGTAGAGACTAGTGAAATTATTAACCTTACTGGAATCACACCTCACCCAGTTTTAACTAAAGGAACAACGTATATGACCATACAAGGAAAACCTACAATTTTTCATGTGATCCCTAACGATTTTCCGATCAAAGATGGCGGTTTATTGGGTCGAAACTTTTGTAAGGAACGACGAGCCACATTATCATATTATCATAATGCTATAGTACTAGATGATGACGTAATGAACCCCATCCCTTTTTTAAAAACTCTTGAGGAAATAGAGCAATTGAAAAGAGATGAAAAAGAACAAAAAACCATAAAACTCAAAAAACAAGCACAGGAAAATCACATTTTAGCTACAACCCTTGATACTAACAAAGAGACGGAATGCCTTAAGGATAAAATTAACCAACAGAAATTTTATGACGAATACATCGTAGGCCCACCCGAAAGGTCAAATATACCTAAGTACGAAAAATTTGGAGACATAAAAGCTGACTTTCATTTTCGAGATGAGTTTGATAAATTAATCTTATCAGAAAGAGGTGAAAATCTTATGAAGGCCACTGATAATAAAACTGATAAAAGTGGGATATACAGTGAAAATAATGAATTAGTCGACCAACCCCATGCCATTGAACAGAAGAAAAATACTCCTAGTGTAGAACATTGCCCTAATGAGGAACAAAAAAACACCAGTAAAGCAACTAAATATACGATTAAGGCTCGAACACGTCAAATAGTAAGAATTAATTTAATTAATACTAATTTAACTGAAGGATACTTACCACGAATAGATGTAGGGTGTGATAACATATATTTAGGAGAAGGAATAGTAAAAAATGAGAACGGTCAATGTAATATTATGGCAATAAATACTAATAAGGATGATATTACGATTGAAATAGATCCAAGAGAAATCCTACCTTTCGAATACATTGCACCTGAATTTGATCCCGATACTAGCAGCGAACATGAAAGACCAATTGTTAAAAATAAACGAGATAGAATAAACGATCTAAAAGGACTCGTGCGGACCGGTCATTTAAACTTGGAAGAACGAGACCAAATATATCAATTGATTTCTGAATTCTCAGAAATCTTCTTGTTACCAGGAGACATTTTACCGTGTACTAACCTCGTCGCACACAAAATCCCGATGGAAAATAACATCCCTATCAACACTAAACAATATCGTCACCCACCAGTACATAGAAAAGTTTTAGAGGAACACGTAGCAAAGAAACTTAACGATGGAATAATTGAACCTTCGTCATCACCGTATAATTCACCTCTTTGGATTGTCCCTAAAAAACCTGATAGCCAGGGAAACCCAAGATGGAGGGTAGTAATCGATTTCCGAGAACTTAATAAAAAGATCATTGGTGATGCATATCCATTGCCTAATATCGCACATATTATGGCCCAATTGGGAGGAGCCGTATATTTTTCAGTTTTTGATTTGGCAAGTGGATTCCAACAAATTCCCATGGATGAACATGATAAGTATAAAACAGCATTTACGACACTCCATGGACATTACCAATATAGACGAATGCCCGAAGGCCTGAAAAACGCACCTGCCACGTTCCAACGACTAATGGATCTCATATTGAGAGGCTTATTGAATGTTGAAATGCTAGTGTATTTAGATGATATTATTATTTACGCAAAAGATCTAGTAGATCACGAGCGTAAAGTTAGGTTACTTTTCGATCGGTTAAGATCAGCGAACATGGTACTCCAACCAGATAAAGTTGAATTTTTGCGGAAAGAAGTAATATTTCTTGGGCATATAGTGAGTTAACGAGGGATTGAACCAGACCCTAAAAAGATACAAGCCGTTAGAGAATTTCCCCAACCAAAAACTATGAAAAATATTAGACAATTTTTAGGACTAGCAGGATACTATAGACGCTTTATCAAAGATTTTTCAAAAATAGCTAAACCATTATCAGATTTATTAAAAAAGAGAGAAAAATTTGAATGGACTGAAGTGCAGGAAAAGAGTTTTCAAATACTAAAGGATCACCTATGCCAAGAGCCTATTTTACAATTCCCCGACTTTAGTAAATCATTCAAGTTAACAACAGATGCATCTGACTATGCAATTGGAGCGGTATTGAGTCAAGAAAAAGATGGGTTTGACCATCCTGTCGCTTACCTTTCAAGAACTTTAAATAAAGCCAAAATAAATTATTCCACGACTGAAAAGGAATGTCTAGCCACACTATATGCAATGCATCACTTTCGTTCGTATTTATTAGGAAATAAATTCGTTCTCGTAGCCGATCATGAGCCATTGAATTGGATGCATACAAGAAAAGACCCAGGTCAGCGTTTGATGCGCTGGATGTTTAAATTCACCGACTATGAATACACTTTTAAATACAAACCAGGAAGACTTAATACCAACGCTGATGCATTATCTAGAAACCCAGTAGGACCATTTCTTTATGCAGAAAATAATATAAACAATGCATTACCATTACTAAGAGTTATGATGATGGGTCGAAAGAAAATAGAGGAAAAGAAGAAAATAGAATTACAAAGTCAGAGGAAAGGAATAGTAAGAGCACCCAAATTAACGACGATCAAACCTAAAGCATTGCCAACAACTTCGAAGGAAATAATAGGAGTAACAAAACCAAGAAGCATGACCAAATCAGAACCAGATGTACCTAAGTTGATCAAGGGCCCTGGACGACCCCTTGGTTCAAAAACAAACAAAGAACGGCCGAAATTAGATCATAGTGTGATTGCTCAAAGAACCCAAACAAAAATATTTCCACAGCCACAGAAATCATCTACATCTCAACCGAATATATTAAGAAATGTCACTAAAAATACATCAAAAGATTCTAGCTCATTAAAAGTGAATTTTTCAGAATCAGTAGCCTCAACATCACACGCTAGCGATACGAATTTAGAAACTACAGAAATAAAACATAATAGTTCCAAAAATGAGGAAATGACACAATTACCAGTAAGAGATATAATTAACCTTGGTGCATCGTCAAGAACAAGTATGTTCTCCGAAAATGACCCAAGCGATACTGAAGAATCGTCAAAAGAAGATACTCAAATACCAGTATATGACCCTAGACGAAGTGGATTACGGCAAGAACTGACTGAAACAGAAATAGACTCAAATACGGATACTGATTCAGACTCAGACATGACAAATACTGAAACTTCCGTTACACCAATTTCACTTAGCGAAAGTTCAAATGATGACGTTTTTGAAGACCAACCTAAAACTACGACAAATAATACTGATGAAGTTACTTATAAAGAAATAGAAGAGTTAACAAAAAGATTTAACCAAAGCCTTCAAGAATATTTGGACAAGTCTATCAACGATGATGAGCCCGAACAGGCCGATTTTTTATCAGTAACTAGATTTTCTGATGGAGATAAACTGGACCCCGAAATTCAAGACATAGTAACCGAAATGGACACCTACGATCCTGATAATTTTGATGATTCTGTATTAGATGAAAGAATTGCGGATATATCAAGACGTACAACAGGTCTTGAACCCCTATTCGATGAAGAAGAAATTTTAAGAAAATATAGGACAAGTGGAAAATTATCAGTTACCCCACGTATTCAGGAAAATACACCCTTAAGTTCTAGCACACCGACGCAAACAAGTACTTTTGCTACTACAAAAAACAGACGATCTAAAGCGCTGGACTTGCAACAAATAACAGAAGAAACCTCGGATAACTTAAACGAAAACAACAAACAAATAAACTGCAATGAAAATAAATCAATGAATCGAACTATTGCACCTGATTTCATGTTACTATCGGACTTATACTCTTTTCAACCCATCAATTGATACAAAAAACAGCACGGAAAAGTGTATGTAAGTCTTAGTGATAGTAGCAGTAGTACTAATAATTATAAGAACGAAAATAGAGTTAAGCTAGTAAACAATGTCATTACCACCAGGTATTGCCTTACATACAAAAGAGACAATATAGTTCATTTTATTAGCAAGGATTGTCAACCAGTCACATCTGTCTCAAGGCTGTTGAGATCGATAGGTGCACTGGACTTTAGCTATTTGAAATCGAAGAAACCAAGAGTTGGCCAAATTTTAATAACACCTTATGGAGGACATAATATACTGTCAATCGTTATTAATGAAACGTCGACTGATTTAGTATCTTCAGAAAGTCTTACAAAAGCTTTTAAATCGCTTAAAAAAATATTATTAAGACGAAATCTTAAAACCTTCCGAATTTCAAGAAGGGGAGATCTTACAGACAAATTAGAACCTGGATTGATAACAGAAATGTTATTAACAATTTTTGATAAAACACCCATACAAATTACTGTCTGTTACGGTAAGGTTGATTTTCCGAAAATCCAAGAACGTAATGAAATAATACAAACATTACATGACAGCCCTGTTGAAGGACATAAGGGAATAAACCAAACTTACCGGAAAATAAGAGAACGGTTTTATTGGCCCGGAATGAAAAATGATTTTCTCAATTATGTACGTAAATGCAGCAAGTGTCAAGAGACAAAAAATTGAACGACTAAAAACAAGAGAACCCTTGGTACTTACAGATACACCTATTGAAGCTTTCGATAAGGTTTCCATCGATACCGTTGGTAAATTAAGAATAACACCAAATGGTAATTGCCATTTGCTGACCATACAGTGTAATTTGACTAAATATATCATATTAGTCCCTGTACCAGACCTAAGATCAAGCACTCTTGCCGATGTACTCGTACAAAATCTAATATTAGTTTATGGTGCGCCTATAGCAATTCTATCAGATAGACATGCTACATTTATGTCTAATTTAATGGAACAACTCATGAGAACCCTCAAAACCAATCATCTAACTACATCAGCATACCACCCTCAAACAAACGGATCACTAGAGCGAAGTCATGCTGCCCTAGCTGACTTTATACGAACTTATTCTGAAACATATGATGACTGGGACAACTTAGCAAAATTTGCAGCTTTCACGTATAACACGAGTGTACATGCAGCAACAAATTTTACGCCTTATGAACTAGTATTTTGGAGAGTAGCGAGGTTGCCCTTAAATATACCTAAAGATGAAAGATTACGAACATACCCACTATATTTACAAGATCTTATAAGGCGACTTTAAGAAATGCAAATTGCGGCAGGAAATCAACAAATAAAGATGAAAGTACAAGCAAAAACAGGATATGATAAAAAATTAAAGCCTCTAAATGTTAAACCAGGAGATTACGTTTGGGTAAAGAAAGGAGTGCGTTCCCATAAATTTGATCGCTTTTATAATGAACCCCTAAAGGTTAGAACAGTTTTAGAGGGAAATAATGTGTTACTTGAAAAAACCAATGGTGAAACCATACGCAAACATACAGATAAATTAAAACTAGTTCCCCGATAATAATATCTTGTAAGAAACATATTCTATATGTCTTCTAGAGAAAAAAAATACAACGATGCAGATTATATTGGCCATCTTAATGACAATAGCGTTCGAAGGCCGCGCAGATTTAAACTATGCTTATCATGGCAACTATAGCATAGAACCACTTGAAACAAACCCTGGAATATACTACGAACGAATCGGTACAACAAAAATTAAGAGAGCCGATTGGAAGATTGTGATATGGCTGGATGTTAATAAATTCATATTGGAACAAACACCTACTTAAGGACTAAACGAAACTTTTCGATATTGTATTGTACAGTTTGGGTATTCTAATTGCACTCGCTATATGGAAATGGACCTCTTGAATTTAAAAATAAAGCGATAGACAAACCTCAAAGCAACACTATTGAACATAATAAATACTGTGGGAATCCATGGAGGAGATAACATTATTCCACCCCCCAGCATACGAGCAAAAAGACTGACACCTTTTGGAATTATTGGGAGCATTGCTAAAGGACTTTACGGCTTAGTCACAGAAGATGATATTAACGTTATAAACACTAACATCAACAATTTGGATACCAATCAAAAAGAATATATTAAATTGTACGAACAAAATAGCCACATTTTTGCAGCCGCATTCAAAGAACTATACAATACCACGAAACGCCATAAGCATATTTTAAAACAAGTTGCTGATATATTGACTTCAGGATAGGATTTTACTCTTGACAGATATCTGATTCATTTGTCAGCATACCTTAGAAGAACTGAGGCTACCCTAAATCACATTATTCGTTCCCATGAAGATCTGATTGACATCTTGCATGATTTACAAAGAGGTCAAGCACATCCAAAGCTATTTTCTCCAAATATATTTAGAACAGTAGCCCGGGATGTAAAGAACCTTGCGGGAAATCTAGAATTTGTAACACCAATAGAAAACCTTTGTGCTGGCGAAATAAGTACCCTAAGCAAATTAGATGTTGTACATCAAGAAAATAGAACCATAGTAATATTACATTTGCCACTCGTAGATCGAACCCCTTACAATCTTTATAGACTACATCCAGTCATGATACCCCAATCTGGACAAAATGGATCTGCCTACATAAAACCGTCGTACCCGTACCTAGCAGTAGCAGCAGACCATAATTCGTATTTACGACTAAACGAAGTTACATTTAACCAATGCGATAAGACGGTATATGGTTATATATGCTCGGCTATGGAACCGCTGAAGGAACCCTACTCTATGAACGAATGTGAAATTCTTATGTTATTACGACCTGGACCAGAAGTATTTAAATACTGTGAAATTATGTTTACGCCGAAAACTGAAAGCCAATGGATTTATTTACCAGCTGATAGTTCACGGTTATTCTCAACACCCAATGAAGAACAATTGAACATTATCTGTCCTAATAAAATGGATCGACAAAAAAGAGTAAAAGGTATAGGTCTTCTACGAATGAATGATTGATGTACGGGAAAAACTCACAGATTAACCTTAACCAGTGAACATAAGATTATCAATCAAATACAATATATCTATCAGGTAGAAGTGAACTTAAACTTAACAGTACTACATGAACCCTTAAAAGACACTGATGACTTCCATGACGCTATAAAATCGATTCGAGAATCAAACTTTAATGAACAAGCATGGACAGATGAAGAATTAAATGTACAAAATATAATAAATCAAATGGAGAAAATACGGACCCAAAAGTTGGAGGAAAAACAAACTTCTCTTTTTTCTTTAATACGAAATGTCATTGAAGCTATTATTATTATGATTATAATAGCAATACTCATCAGCAAAGCAAGAGGCTGTTTCAAGAAGATTATGAAACGTAGTGTCTCGGAAAAATTTATAAAACGTACCATCAACCCACTGAACGCAGAACCCTGAGTAACCATAAAACAAGAACCAAATGAACATGAACCAACTGAACTGTATGTTGAAATTGAAGAAAAACAAAAAATACCTAAATCATCTAAAGCTAGACCTATAATGAAGACACGGAGTTTGATACTCCCACGCCATACACCCCAAAAACTGGAAATGGACTCATAAATTAATAGTAATTTGATACTATTTTCCTTCCAGGTAGAACAATGAACCCCAAATATGAAATAACAATAAAGACTAGAGTCAACATAAACCAACCTTTACATGAAGTTATCGAACAATTAGAAAATAAAGGAAATATTAAGGAAATGCACATACTTACGAATTTACATAGTTATGAACATCGAACTATAACCGCCAAATACAATAGTAATTCATTTACTAAAGTATGAAACACTAAATACAGGAGAAGAAGTTTAACCACTTTCTCCTTTTGAGATGAAATCCACTATTTGTCAAGCAGAAAAGATTTCTTCACCTACACCATCAAGAAACGACAATGATACACCAAACATTGATCCAAAAAGACTTATGTTCGGGTTAGAGAAGGAAGAGCAGGCAACAAAGCGAATAGGTAGGAGGGGCTAGGTTGGACTGAAAAGAGAGAGGGAGAAGAGAGAGAGAGAAAGAAGGGAGAATGCGTGAGGGACGGGCAGTAGCGACTCGAAGTTCGAGCAAGCAGGAGCTGTTGCCGTGTAACAGAGCACCTCGAGATCGACGCGAACGAAACGTTTTCACGCGCGATCGAACTTTCCTGCCATTTTGTGCCCTCGAAAACAAAGAGCTGAACTCTTTACCGTTGATCGGGAGCTGTCCTCCCAAAGAGCTGCTTACGGAGGCTGTCCCTCCTCGCAGAACACGGGAGCTGCCCTTCCGTGTGACACTACATGTGTTGCATAGACGACGCCTGAGACGCTGTTTTTCTTGTGTCTAAAGCTTTCCAGGCCACGCGGTGGCCATCCACCATATTACCACACTCTCGAGCCCAAGTGAATTGACGAGCAACGTCCATCTGTCTCTTGGCCAAGCAGAGCTCTCAAGCCAACCCGAGCAGTGGTCGTCATCATCATCCACGCACAAGACCTTCGTATACAAGGTACAGGCCGACGCCATATTTCCCGCCGCATCGCCACAGCGCGTGCCCAGGTATGCGCTCCCTTGTCTCGCGTGATTCGCCGCCATTTTGCCAACGTACAAGATACGCGCAGCGATAGCTACGTCCCAAGCGTTTGCGTGGTACAGACTATATATATATATGCATATATTGCACCTTCAATTTATTGTTGTATTTCGCCTTGCGCTCCGCGGGTGTGCTTTATGACTGGTGATTATTTTACTATTTGATTGATTTCGTTTTGTGTGCAGCTGGTATGTTGCGTTCGAATGCTCTGCGTTACTTTTTCAATTTAATTGTGCCTAATTTTGTGTGCTCGCTATATAGTGTTTTACGTCGGCGCTAATATAACTGTTGTCATTATTAATCCGGTAAGCGTGCGATCATCTCATTTTACGATAAATTATCAGTAAAATAAATGTTATGAATTTAATGTAAATAATTATGCTTAACTCATTCGACCTGTACGCTCTGAACAATCCTTTCCTTCTTCCCTTCAAACGGACATTATAAACAACTTATGTGTCTTCTGCCATGGGATATAGAAGAAAAGAAAAGGGAAAGAGATTTCTTTAATCATTTCTCTCAATTTGGCACCCTAGAATATTGTTATGCCGTTAGAGATCGGCGGGGAAGATTATCCCAAGGATATGTTAAATACATGGATCCTAAAAGCGCTATTTTAGCATTGCAGAACGATGAACCCGAATATCGCACGAAATATGCTGAACTAATTAAAAGGAGTACAAAATACAAAATGAACCGAAAATTGACTCACCAATTATGTCAACAACAAGTTGAGTTAATGACCTACCACAGACATGTGATTACATGCAAAAGACAACGCTGTACACAAACTACAGAAACGAAGTCAATCCTTACCAAAACCGTTGATCTACGAGAAAAGATCACAAGTAGCAGAAAATGAACCTAATACTTGAACCCTACCATTCAACTAGCCACCTTCTACGTCGAACACACATCACTTAGTTCTAAGATTTTAACTTTAAGCTTTGTAAAATCAGTTTTTTTTCTTTAACGTATTCCTTCTTCTTAACTTCACTTAATTTTTTTAATTTTATCTGTAGGATTTATATAAAGTACGTTTATTATTAGTAAAACTGAAAAAAAAAAAATATATACACATATATATATACAAACATAAATAAATAAATATTATGATTATAAAAATAATCATAATTAGGCTTTAAATTTAAAAGCGCATATTGTATTCTATTTTAGCTGCATGTTACTCTATTGTCAAAATTTTTTTTCTCCTCTTTTGTGATATTAAGCTTTAGCATGTATTAAAACTACTTATTCAATTGTATTAAAAATACGCAAATATTTCGGCATAGCATGATAAGTAATAATTGTATCTATCCATGTATTCCCTACCCATTACCCAATAGTTTCATAAACCTAATTTTATTCTCATATCTGCATTCCATACATCACTTACGAACAATAACAACACGAAGTACACTACAAGAACACTCATCATGTACAGTATCAAGTGAGGATCCTCACAACATCCATCATATTTACGCTTGCAGAATTACACAAACAATGGACAAACAAAACGCTAATATCATAGAAGCAATGGCTGATGGATCCCAGCTTAGCATACTGCTGCAGGGGGATTGTAGTAGGCTAATGCTAAAAAAAAATTCTGGAAAACTTCGGGATAGTGAGGTCCATCGAACGAGAACCCTGTGCTATGGGGTACTCAAGTTACGAAGTGACATTCCTTTCACCACGGGAGGCAGCGTTATCGGCTGATAACCTAAATGCAGCGCCAACGCTACAGGAGCTATTCGACTCATTGTCGAATGTATCGGACGAGAGGAATTGGGCAAAGTCAACGGCACCTGTCCCCTTGCCAAATAAAAGACAAGTCAAGGTCCACAATATATCGGAAAATGGACGTTGGTTAAACATAATGACCGAAGAACCAATTGACAAGCGCCAATTGGAAACATCGCTTAACAAATTTGGTCCGATGTTATCATTAGAAGAACAGCCATGTTCGGCCCCATACACCAGCTACGAGGTCGAATATTACCAACTATGTGATGCAGCAGTTGCTGCTGCAACCTTAAATGATACAACGACCATAGAAATAGAAGACAAATCATCTTCACGAAACATCGAAGCACCAGCTAAGAATGTAGAATCAACGACGGAAGCCAAAACCTTTAAAAAAATTAATGAAGAAGAGCTTAGTCTAATATTACGATTTGTAAGAGTAATCGTACTGGGACTAAAATAAGCGTCATTTTAAAAAAACCTATTAACACAAATTATATTATTGAATTTTTCGAAAACAAATATCCAACAGAAGATATTCATTTTTCAACCAAAAAACAAACACGGGAAGATATTGTTCCCGTTCATATAACGTATGGATCCACTGAGTGGGCAGAAAACATGCGCCAGATAGTAGTGTATTGCATAACTCAGCAGCCAAAAAATGTATTCACAAAAAACCCAAAAACAGAAAACACGATCAAAATAAATAACGATCCAAAAGACAATGACTCACTTCCACGAAAAGTAGTATCTAAGGTACCGGCCATTATGAATCCGGATGAATACACCCGGTTGTTAATGACCTTTGGCCCTTTGAGCCATTTAAACTACTACCCATTAGATGTCAAACGCGACGATGGAAGACAGTTATACCTAAGCTTCGCTACATACTGTAACGAAGAATCGACGGAAAGGGCCCTCAAAGGACTCAAAATGTATGGGGCGAATTACTCCCAAAAAGACTCGCCAAAAAACCGTGAAATAATAACACATTCATCGTGTGGAAATGTAATATCCAAATGCCATCTTGAGGTGCACAGTCTTCTGTGCAAAACACAAATGAAATTAAAAAAGATCTGCCCATCATGCCAGGAAAATATCAACTTGGTAAAATACGACTGGCACTATAAACTATGCCTTGAGATGGGAGTGTCAGCAAATCTTGATGCACTTAATAGACTAGTAATTAACAACACAAAATCAGGGGCCAAGGAGAAGAAGAAGACGTAATATTCACGAATCCATTCCTTCCCTTTCTCTCAGTCCCGAATAAACAAATGTAATAATTCTGTAAATTAATACTTTATTACATTACTATAAGGATTATTGTAAAATGTTTATGTTATGTAACTCATAAATGTTTACTTATAAGATGAAAAAAAAAAGAAAAAAAAAAAAAAAAAAAAAACCAATAAAATAATATAATATAATATATTCACCGAGGACGGTGATAGTTTTAAGAAGGGGAGGCTGTTAGGTGACGACTTGCGTAAATTAATAAATTTTTATTTTTATTCTATTTTATCCTGTTATATTTCATTCCCAATGATAAAATTTTAAGACTCTTTACAGAGTCATACTCAACGAGAGTCGTCGCCTAACAAAGCTGACTGTGAACTTCGTGGCTCTTGGAAGTGTCAAGTGACAACCGAAGCGAGCCATGAAGCCTAAACACATGAAGTCAGCAAGTACCGGCCCCATAGCAAGTAAGACAAAGAAGTTTAACTAAAACTTCGTGCAAGGTGCATTTCTTTGCACGGCGTTTTAGTTAGTAGCCCGCTGCCGCTCATCAAGTGCAGACGTAATAATTAATTTTATAAGATCAACCATACATTCCATCTATTTTTTCCTTTTCTGTTTTATTTTATATGTATACTAGTAATATAAAATAAAGTGATATAAAACTAATTGATAAAGAAATTTAAATTATTATAAAATAATAAATAACAAATAAATAAATAAAAAAAAAAAATAATTATAAATCGACGGAAAGAGGAAGTGCAGGCCATCAGAATCAATAATTAGCGGAAAGAAAGGTAAGTTAATCTGGATATTATATTCAACACTCTACTTCTTCCTTCCCTTTAATTTTTCTTAAACAAACAAATAGTTGGACTATCTGCTGTCCCGCAGCCTGTGAAGGAGCGTGAGACTGTAGTCCACAGTTTTAAGTTTTTGATTTGAAGCTGAAAACAAACTTAAATGACATTAAACGTTATTTAACACTGACAGTACTTTTTCGCAACGAAAAATTTAATAAATTTATTTAGATATGATACGAATGTTATTTATTAAATCAACAAAGAATAATTAGGTGAGATACGAAAGTAGAATAATATTTTGTCATTGTAAAATATTCAAAAAAGCACTATTCAACTTTGAAAGTCGCTGTAACTTTAATGAGGTATAAAATATGTTCTGAAGTTCTCATTGTTCCCTACGAAGTAAAAATATTTGTTGAAAAAATTTTCACTTTTGATTGAAAATAATATAAAACCTCTTTTGAAAAACCAAAATATTGCAATTACATTCCTAATGTGGTGTATAACTAGGGTTTAAAGTATAAATTATTATAATGATACAAAAATAAAGAATAAAAGCCCAAGATTGTTGTTGCCTAACAACGAGTCAACTATTCTATCAAAAATGTGATACTTTGTTCATAACAATTGGGGGGGGAGTTAAAAAACAGAATTTTTTTCATCGACGTATGATTTTGACGAAGAAAAGTTTCTACAATTACAAAAATGTCGATTAAATAGTTTATCGAATTTGATCTTGCAGAATATAAATTAAACCGAAGAAAAATTAGAGAAAAATTACAAAATCTTGTATCGGTTTGCTGTGCGTTAACGTAACTGTACTGATATTATGTACTGCTCGAATTAATAGTAAAGCGCTATATCAAAAAATTTTGTTATTCCTGGATACAGATTTTTATTTCATCTAAAGTAAAACGCTAAAATACTATAAATATGTATATAAATCAACGCGTAGCTATAACAAATGCTGAATAACAGACAAAACTTGTAACTCTTGCGCAAGGCCAAAGTCGTTCGAAAAAAAGAAGCAAACAAGAGCTAGATTCTTTTAAACTCTGTTCGATGAAAACCATTTAAGGTAGCTATTGGTTGTATTCCTATAGTACTATAGCAATGCAATGCTCTCTATAGTTTGTAATGTCGATCGTCCCTCTTACACCTGTGCGATGACGTAACCATTAGCAGTTTTTTCTACGCTCATTTATTTATTTCTTATGTAACAGATATCCTGAAGGTCTTTTGTAAATTTGAATAAGATCACTGTATACTTTTGTCGTCAAAAATTTCATCATTATTTTTAGGTATAAAACGATAAGAAAAATTTAATTATTTATGTTTTGAGACTTGAGAATTCTATACTCGCAAAAATTTTACTAAGTATCTGTTGGTTATTAATTTTAGAATTTACAATACCTTCTCAAAGTCACTTTGAGTATAGTTACAAAAGATAATAATGCATCATTTTGGCAGCCACCAGTGATATAAAAAGCGATAACATTGGAAATGAACTTCATAAATAGCCATAATTATTTCCAACCTTAAGCAGGACTGTAATTTATATGTACATATGTAAAAACACACACACATACACACGTGCGTGCGCACGCACTCACACACAGACACACATTATGTTATTGAGAGTCATAAAATTTTTGTGAGGCTGTGGTTTGTTTAACATTTGATACATCTCAAGTCGGAGCGTTAGGGGGGGGGGGTATGTTGAACCCATAAGAAATAACTGAGGAAGTTGTTTCGGGGTGGAGCGGAAGGCTTAGTATTAAGTGCCCAATTAGAATATAGGTGAATACGTCTTTACATACACATACACTTAAAAATTCATGCATAAGCATAAAGATTTAATATGTATAATAGCGTTTAGGATAATATAAAATTTTAATAAAAATAGCTTTTACAATGCAATGTTTATTGTATGTGTAAGGTAACTACACTTATACATAATGATATTACTAAATTTGCTGCAACTACTATCAAAAACTAGTTACAAACAAGACAAACAATATTTAAATTATTTTATAATTTTAGAGTTTATAAATTTTTTTTAACAAACAAATTACGAAATATATTATCTTTTTCAAAAATATCTTTAAATATTTCAAATAAAAATTAACGCACAAATAACGTATATATACGTTGTATACGTATATATACGTTATTAAGACTAAAGTCTTATTTGGCTGAAAAATACTAAAATAATGACTTCTTTAATATCAGTATCCTAGGGACAAGAGTACCTGAAACAAATCTAAAATTGTGGTAGTAAACAAAACTATACAATCATTTTAAAAAATTATCAAAGAATTTTTCGAGCAACGACTATAATTTTAATTGAATAACTTTTTACATTGGAATAGTTATCACAGAAACAGTAGCATCACATACATCACTTTCTAATATTAACGGTTTGCCAATGCACATCTAATCGAGGGTAATGGTGTATTAAAAGTTTTATTGACAAGATTTGCGAAGCTTTCCTCACGAATCGTAATAATTTATTGTTTTATCTCTTGAAACCTTAGCTCAACTTTTTTCAAAATTTTTAATTAACTGATCATTTTTCTATGGTTACGACATTGCTATGTTCTTGATATCTACATACAGCAAGGTAGTATCCTCTGTTATGTATACAATATTTTATCAGTACAAGAAAGAATATATTTACAATACTGTAATTCGTAACTCCAACATTTAAATATGCATTTTTATTATTGATTAAGTTAAAACTAAGTTGAAATTATAACTGTTTTGGTATAGGGCCCCTTTAGTTATGTGGTTAAAGGCGTTCGCAAAATTACTAATGGAATTACTTATCAAAAACAAAAAGTTTGTAATGTACTTCACGACATGTTGAAAAGTGTAAACTAGTATTATTAGTGAAAAACACAAGATCTGAAGCATCGTAGGATACCTACTTACTTGATACTAGATAACTAGACTACATATCAACTTTCATAATAATAGTGATACTGATTTGAAAACTATGATGGAATTTTCCCTACATACCATAGTATAATTATGTTAATTATTTCAGCAATACAACTAGCTGAACATCAGAGAATAGAGAATAGACCCTTAGATAACTTTGACAGTATTTTCCAGGCAGTAAAAAACGCATACCTACATATTTCACACTTTTTGGAAAATAGGCGCATGATGGAATGACGTATTAACTAAAGTGAAGAGGCCCCAATAATACAATTTTATTCAATAAGATTATTTCATACATTATTTGTTGCGCATAAAACTAAATGCATATCCATACTTTGTATAAGTTTCGGAACATTGGCATGTACAAAACTATCACGTAGACCAAGTTCAGAGATATTTTGTTGTAAGAAATATTTTACTTACTACAAGAACTGACAACAAAACTGAAGTAAAGATAATATATACTCAGAGTTCAGAGACGGACTGGTTAGACACTTTCCAGGAAAAATTTATTCGGAGGGCACTTTTTATGCCATTTTAATTAAAATGTTCAACTAAATATAAAAGTATATACTGCCAGTTAAAAATATGGCCAAGTATTATACAAAATGATTTTTTTTAAAGCAATTATTAAAATTAAAAGTTTTCGTTTCACACAAATTTTTTGCGAACTATGTTGTTCAAAAGAAACAAATGATTGTCTACTACATAAATCTCCGTACATGATACTTTACGAAGATAAAATTATAGAACACACGCAAAATCGGCCATTTTTATCGCTTGTATACTATACATACATATTAGTTTATATGTATGTAAAAAATTATAAGATACAATTTTATATGTATATACAAACGTCCCAGGAAGACATCCCTTTGTTTTTTAAAGAAAAGTCATCGTTTTATTATTGTTCAAAATGTTTCTGCGTGCTAGATTATACCTATATACTGGGCGTCCATTACTGTAAAGAAGTTTGGTTTAATGCCCAGAAAAACTCTTTATGATATGGACTCTGTTATGTATGTATACAGTAGTGGGGCTTATTCTCCGGCGCGCTTCGTGCGCCAGCCCCCATTACTCCACCTCAAAATAATGGTCGTATGATTTAATACATCAAAAAGTAATGTATACAGCATATACATTTTTCGTATAACAACTTAAATTTAACTTGTTCTTTACGAATCCACATTCCCTTTTTTCTAGTTTTTTTACGACAAGTATTAAAGAACAGGTTCAAAGCTTCAATAAATTAGGATTTTACTTTAAAAGGCCTTTGTTTTCTCACGGTCAACTTGACAGATTCCTTTAAAAATGGAAAAATCCCGATAGTGGATTCTTACAAAATGATTCCGAAAATAAATTGAAATAAATAAAATATAGCAAATATAGTACGGAAAAACATTTTTTACAGTTGAGTAACAATTTTTTTTTTTTTTTTTTTTTTTCGTTAATAGTCACAGAAAAATCTGATAATAATAGAATTTCTTTCTACACAAGATAATATTGAACATTTCCTTTTATCTTGTCTTTTCGTATTATTTCCTTCAAAGTCCTCCTTACCCTGAGTTTGTCTGTTCAAGATCTTACTTTCATATATAACATACATTATCATTTGCAAAAATAGTAAAAAAATACATTTCTACTAATCGGCTGCGTAAATTTTTCTAAAACTGGCATAAATGTTAATTTCTAAAATTGACAAAAAAGTACTATGTTAATAAAGGTGATCACTAAAATAATATTTCTCTGTGTTGTTTTGTATTTTAATCACATAATCTTAGACATTATAATTGATTAATGATCTGCTAACTACAATTATGAGGGGGGCTGAGGGGAGACCAGAGGGGTCCCCTTAAAAATATAAGAGAGGGCGAGGAGGGTGAGAAGGGGCGATTTTATTGTAGGATATTTTTTGTTGGGTTAATTTAACCAAGAAATATTGAGATTTCTCCCTTATTTTGAGAGGGGGTAAGGGTATTATTCAAAATGTTAAAGGGGGTGACGGGGGTTGCCAATGAATGAAGTTCTCACCAGTATATAACATAAGATATTTTATAAGGAAGTTTCTTGTATTATTTTTTGTAACTTGAAAATACGAGAAAATTTCTTTCGAATCAAAAATTTAAATTTTAGTAGTCGGTTTAAAACCATCTTGTTTTGACAACATCTTATTAATATCTGCCTTCGAATGGTTATGTGATGTTTACCGTACGTACGGTATTTCATAATTTTTTTAAATTAGTGTATTTGCACGCAGTTACATAACTATGACTTGAACTCCCACCCTTTCCTGAGTGTTTTAACGTAGTTTTTTCTTAGACTTTCTCACCCTCAGGTATACTACGTGGTTTAATAAAGAATCCTAACTTGACGACCTACGAAACAACGTACAAATTATTACATTAAGTTTCTTATAAATACTGTATAAAAATGGATAATCCTTGAATATTTTATGCTCAAACAAGATGTTTTTAGCTACTTAAAAAATATGGAGATACAAATATATTTATTACTACCAAACACTTCATTTACAAGTATATGTATAAACCCGAACTGCTATTGCCTCTAGTGTCCATATTAATAACAAATTCAAAAATGTCTTAACGATAGTATATAGATGTTTACTAGTAAGAACTCTCGAAGAGTAACAGCATGTCTTTGTAGAATCTCATGTATTCGCTAATGATTTTAATCCTAGTATCGTCTTGACGAACGTAACAATTATTATCACTTTTTATAAGAATAAATATTTCCTTCATTTGAACTACTCCACACAACGTACTTAGTGCTTATTAGTGCTTCATTATATGAAATGACACAAGGAATTCGTAGGAGCTCCTACGTAATCAAATTTTTCAACTGATTTAGGTTACTTAAGGTTAGTAGACTTTAGGTTCTTTAATACATTCCCAATTATTACAACATTTTGCTATATAAGAATTTTATAAGAAACTAAAAATTTTTTAAGAATAATTTAATATATCGCGACTCTACAGTAATTGTGAAATAGTACATTTCATTCCATAGGTGCAAAGTACAACTGAAGCTTGTGTTATATTACCTGCTAAAGAAAGGTGTGATCTGCCGATTTCACCAATTTCAGAGACTCCTTGGTAAGTGTGATGTGAGTTCGAATAAAAACAAGAAATGCTGAAGGAAACGTTGCAAAACAAACGAGAAATATTTAACAAATATTTGAGTTTTTTTTTAATTATGATAAAAGACTTAAAATTATTTTTGTTATATGCTCAACTTAAAAAGTAGAGTACTACATAAGACATCTAAAGAGAATGATACTGAGTTATTAAACTTTCTTAAGGACGTTTATCACACGTAGCGTTTTCCTTAGGATATTCCTAAAATTTTAAAAGTATGTTTGTACTGATGTTACAAAGTAACACGTAAAATTTAAGACCGATTCAAGTCACCGTTTTGTACACTTGAAATGTTGAAAAAACAAATATTATATTAAATTTTTAAAGGTATCAACCAGTTATTTTTGCAATGAAATAAAAAAAAGGTTCAGGTGCACGTATATAGGTATACTCGTTCATGCAAAACAGTTGCCGATGCTGCCACATGTTCGCTCTTCCCTCACCACTCTCTAGCCCCCTTTCCTCCCCCTACCAACTGTGATAAACGTCCTTAAGCTTGCATTTAATTCGTTTGAAATGTGTCCACGAAAATACATTTTTCTGAGCTTACGTGTGGATTTTTCCTCAACATTTTACAGCTGATAATGACGAACAAAACGAAAGTTTTTAACAAGATGTATTCAAAATTAATGTTATAAAAAGAAACATGTGTTGAATGTGCTTCGTGACTACAATTTATATGAATTATACAGTGTCTTCATAGATTTTTGGTCTCTTACGTTCAGATCGATAATAATTACTATTGGAATCTCTAACAAACAATATAATTACAAAAAAACTTAAAAATTAAAAAAAAAACTGAGCAGGATGCATTTACACAACCTTTCCATGCGTAGTACTAACGGTTTCTATTTACTTTATACAATTATTTCAGCTCTAAAAGTTAATAGAAATTTACTGATTACAATATCATCATTTAAGTATCTTCTAGCCGATATTTAAAATAAAAGAACAAATTCTAAAATAAATCAATGCAATCCTGTTATTCTATCGTATGACGACTGCAAAAGTAAGTTTACTGCGTTTTTGCGATATAAATAACTCAAATCAAATATAAAGAACATCTTGCGAATGCTAAAACATATGATTAGTTTTCAAAGAGAAACGAAGATTCCATTTCGTATTTATGCGTAAAAGTACGACTAATACACCCGAAAGGCGGAAAGTTCTATTATTCGCCCGTGGACACACTTCGAGTTCGCTATTTAAACTTTTGCCCTAGGATTATAGTACGTGGTGCTACAATCGTTTATGTCATTGAGTCAAAATTCGAGGTAAAGACTCATCTTATCACTAACTATTTTGTGTTAAAATTGTAGAGCGATTACCATTGTAGTTTTTGAGTTATAAGCGTTGAAGCTTAATTCTTTTAACACGCGTGTCAGGCATAGGAGTAAAAAATCTCATACTTTTAGTAATTGTAGAAAAATTACGTATTAGAAATACGTAAAACAGGAGACAGTGTGTGTTTGGGTACTCAAGTATCAAGTTATACTTCTATAGCAGACAATATATAAATATAAAAATACCTTTTATGAAGCGATTTTTTAAATAACATAATCCTACGGCGGTTTATTAAGATATTTAATTAGATGTGGTTTAAATAAGTATTGAAATATTAAATGAATATTCAAAAGAATATATTATGTCGGTAAGAGAAGTACAGTGTACAGCTATCGCACGACGTACTGTACACATATTCATTCAGACATACATACTCATACTCATTCATTTATACAACCATAATATGTATCTAAAAGAAGGCTTAGAAAAAACATCCTGTAATATCGCTTTATTTAAAATGGGGTAGTCCTACATGCCGGTGACTGTTTTTTAAGTCAAAAAATCACCGTATTAAGAAATTAAAAAATGTTGAAAGGATAAGACGCAATGAAAATCAAATAATTTATTCATAGAACCGTGTATGAATGAACCAACTGTCGAAAAAAGATTAAAAACGATGTAGAACTGTGCTTGAATATAGTTCGAAAAAAATCATAAAATAAAATAAACAGTTTTAAAAAAATTTTAAATTAACAAATGAATAAAATTTAAATAATTTATTAAAATATAATAAACCTCTTGCTACAAAATACATTAAAGAAAAATTTGTAACTGAATACATGGTTTAATGATGTATATCTTACTAATATATAAAGCAGAAGCGCTAAAACCGTTGTAATCGCTAACCGCGAAAACTACTGAACCGATTTTGTTGAAATTTTGCACACTGATTCATGATACTTCCTAGATGGTTTTAGTATAGTTTTTATCTTAACAAATTTAATAACATTAGCAAAAAATGAGCTCAAAGTTTTGCAAAAATATGCCAGCTTTTCACTTTAGTTCAGTAAAATCTGCTAGGTGGCGTTGACATAAAATTGAAGCTACCTGCAACATAATTAAATGAGTGTGGTTATAATACGCTGGAGCGTCTCCATAGTGTTGAAGTCGAGCTTCGACAACTCAACTAACTGTATTAAGAATGCTGATAATAGTCTTGCAGCTGGGTATCCCGGTTACGGACGACACTCTTCTCTAAGGGGGAAGGGACCTAAGTGTCCATTCACCCTGAATCTCGACGAGTGCGATCAGAAAAAAAAAATTAATTCCAACCGATGCCGTCTCTGCCACAATACCAGGTGATATATCTAGCCAGAGCACAATCTGCTCCAACTCATCAGATGTGAGGGAGTTCCACCATCCCACTTGGTGCAGTTAGAGAATTTGTGGCTACAAATGTAAGCAAGGGAAGAAAACAGCTCTGAGCTCTGAGAGGCATGGGCAGCCACAACGGCTACCTTCTTGGTCGTCGCGTCCCCAATGCGCTTACCCACATGTTCCCGTCTAACGATGAGCAGTTGGTTATCCGGGGAACGACCCGAGACGAGATATTCTTTGGTCAGCAGCGTATCTCCCTTTATCACAGTCTCCGTATATCGAGACTCCTAGGGTAAGAATCAAGCAACCGTAGCCAGCTCTTCATCATCAGGAATAAGAATAGCCTGGAAGTTTCACCACTGGCGCTTTTTAGGGCCATTGCAAGTATTTACGTTTCCTACTTAACCATCAATTTCATCGGTTCTTTTTAGCATCCACCTAAGTGTAAACTACCTTGCCAACAAATACATTTTTATTACCATTTCTGGAAGCGATTCGTCGACTAAAAGACTATATCAACTAAAGACGGGCACTATTAAACCAAGTCAGCTATTCACTAGCAGACGTCACGTGCGGAGTTGTTCTTTGCAAGGCTCGAAAACCCGGTGACCGACAACCCTATATTACCCTCTCGACTCTAAGAATTCAACCAGGAATCACTGATCCTCTCCAAAGTCTGCGTTGGGCAAACCTATAACAGCTATAAAGGAAAAAAAAATTGAGCCAACGGGACAGCCTCCACTAGACAAGTATTACTAACCAATCTCCCCATCTAAGATCACCAAAACAACTGAATCTGCAAATAAAAAAGGTGCTTTAGACACCAACGTCTTCGACATTATACTGGGAGACGTTGGGAAAGAGCACTACAACTAGCCCCAAAGCATCGGACTTTGTAATTTTTCTCCCGATCAGTCTGGGTTTTCAACAACAGGCCAGAGAAGATCACCCTAAGGTATCCAGGCAGTCACAATTGCTGTTAACTGCAGTCAAGAAAGAGTTAACTTAAGAAGCTCACCGGTCTTTTTTGGGCCATTGGACGTTGAACTACCTTGCCAACAAATATATTAGAACTTATTAAAGTTGACAGAAAACAGCCTTTAGGGGTCACACAAATTTTAAGCATGCCAAAAGTCGCAAGAGGGTGAATCAGAAGAAAAACTTCAAGTGTATCTAATAAATACAATTTTACTTAGGCGTCAAGAAACTGATGCAGAAAACTTATCGAGATTGAAACAGCAGCGTCGAAACTAACAACTAAAGAGTCCATTACGTGAAAGATCAGCTTTTCATTGTACCCTCACAGCAATCTCTGAAATCTTTAAAGATCCTACTTCAGATTTTTAAATAAGTAGAAAATGTTTTTGTGTTTTTGTGGCAATAAAACTGTAGGGTTTAAGGTCCAGGACTTTGTTGCTCTGGTAATAAAGTTGTGAGATATGAGAAAAAAAATTTTTTTATAATATAAATTTTTTGGGGATTTAAAATCTTAACAGCTTAAAAAAATAGCCGTTTTCGTGAATTACACGGGAGAAACTGTAAATCAACGGCTTCTTATGGCCACCGATTATTTTATGGCATAAAGAACGCACGGTACTTTTTAGCATAATAATTTTTTTGAATTTTTATACCTCATTATTTAACCAAATAAACTATATGGATTCCGAAAAAATATGTTTCTAATAAGAAGATTTTTGTTCTTCGATGTATCAGGAATATGTGTAAAATTTCTAACTGAAAATGTTTCACATTACATGTCAACACACTACGGTGTTTTATTTAGTAAGTCTCGGGCGAAGCCGAGACGGGGGGCTGCTAGTAATAAATATAACATTAAAAAACAAATTAGTTAATAATAGTTAATAAATATTTAAATTAAAAACAAGGTGTAAACTGCACTACAAGACTAGTAATGGGTAAAGTTCTCTCACGTTTACCTAATGGTCGAGTGGATTCGATCTTTGGCTAATGTGCATAAGGTTGCTGGTTCGTACCTAGTAGACAGTGGTTTTTTTTGTTTATTTAGAAATTAAATTGAGGAATGAATTGAAAATTCACTGGTATCGCTTTTTTTATTTTCTTTTATTATTATTATTATTATTATTATTATTATTATTTCCAGAGTTTGCTGAAAAAAACGTTAAAATTTACTTCCATCACATATTTTTTGCGAGAAATTTTTGAAATCGTGGATTTCCTCCTCATTGCTCCCGTGCATAACTTTCCTATAGAAGTATAACTTAAAAAAACTAATGTTAGGTAATATGTCTTTAGTCACCACATATATTTATTATAGACTGATTGCCGGTACTATTTTGTAAATATTCCAATTTTGATACAGTGAAAATTCTTTTAGTATATCTGCATAGTGCTATAATTTTTCTAATTTTTTTGGATTTTATCAGGATTTTATCAGTGTTGGACTTTTAGTGATTTAAATTAATGAGTTTTTTTAAGCTGTGTTGGGAGTAATTTAGGTTTATTATCGATAGTTTACGTAACAAATTATGAAATAATCGTTAATTTAAACAAGTATACATATACGTTTGGTCACTAACTCGCTTAAAGGTACTTTTTCCGCTCGTTAATCTACAGTGGTTAATGTGCGACAAGGCCTTTGCGCCCTCGAAAAACATTTTTTGCACTTAAATCACTTTGCGCTCATAAACGTGATGTGATAAGAGGACCAAAAGTTTATCAATAGGCACAAAATGACTTTATGCCTGTGATAAGGAAAACGTTGTTCACAGCTTGTACACGAACATGGTGTGAAATGTATTATTTTATCTACATATGCAAAAGTGTATTGATACTCTATACATTACAGTTGTACGACGTTATGAATGTATGTAAGTGTATATTTTCATATTTTACTAGTATTTATTGCACTATTAATATGAGATTACCTAACATGCTGCCACTCAAAATCAAGAGCGAACTTACCTTGTTCCTACTTGACGTATTATGGTTGCTATTGGTTTTGGGTCTGTTGTTTTTCCCACACTTTACGTCTTTTCTTGTTACCTTTTCTATTCTTTTATCTTTTTTTTCGTTTCCTGTTTTCTACAAATAAAACAACAAAAAACTGTTAAATATAGTGTTATACATAAAGACATATACATCATCTATTCACTCCGTGCACAAACGGCAAAAATTAGAACTTTGATACCCGAATCCCATTTAAAATAGATTTAATCACCAACACTAGCGCCAAATTCATTACTTTGGCGCTCGTGTCGGTGAATACATATATTTTAAATGAGATTTGGGTATCAAAGTTCGAATATTTACCGATTGTGCATGGAGCGAATATTACGTTTTTTAAAAAGTTGTTCGATTTTTCCGTACCTTTAGAATCAGACAGTTCTTCATCAGACTCAAGAATAACAACATTCCTGGCCACTTGATTTGTATTATTTATACAGTATTCGTCTTCAGAATCTTCATCTATTATTAAAAAACCAATTATTATTTCTATTAGTCATATATATTGTACAAACGTAATTATATAATTTATTTCAGTAAGATTTTGACGTACCTAACCACAACTGTACTCTGCGTAGCTTTTCTTCATCCATACTATCTGAAAATAGAAAGAAATCAATTTGATAACAATGTCTTAATTAACGCAATAATATCTATTTTGTTATACAGTACTAGTAGGTGCTTGGTTTTTTAATATTTATTCACTACTACAAGTAATCGCAACTATCAAAATTGTTATTTCTGCGATTAAATTACTTTGAACATTGTTATTTAGATAATTACTTGAGGTGAAATGTAAGCTTTCGTAGCTGCTTGGATATATGATTTTGAAGACTTATTAATTTAAAGTAATCAAATCAAAATTATATTTTATTTACCTGCATTTAGTAGAGAACAGTAAAATAATTTTGTTTCAAAAGTAGGTTGGGGTATGTGCTCAACTGAAAATACAAATTAAAAAATCTCGTTAATAAACAAAGTTTCTTTAATTTCAACTACTTTTGCCATTAAGGGTCACATATATTTTGGATAGATAAGGGAAACATGGTTTGAGATGGGTATTAGTCTAAGAATCTTTTTGGAGTTTACATTTGCAATATAACGTTTCCACTTTCATGACCTAATTATTTTGAATAAGTTCCTCAGTAATAAGGTAATCTTTAATAGCGGGTTAGAATTACCATAAAATAAACAAATTTTTCAATTTAAAACGAACTAATGAGTTATAATGGATGAATAAAAGTTTAAAAATGTAGCTTGTATTTTTCTTGAGCGATTGCAAAAAAAATGTCACGATTCCCTACAAATATTAAAATTTATTCAATTTCAAAGACGAATTTAAGAAACAGAAGTTCTTAAGTTTCAGTATGCATCTCACTAAAGTGGCTACCTACAATAAATTTTTCTGAACATACCACAATATACATCAAAATAACATCAGATGTTTTCATTTTATAATAGTTCAAATTCATAACAAAAAACATTATTCGATATCCCACTTGTGGACTAGACGTTGGCACTGCCCTGTTAAAAACTTTTTTACTGTTGTGATATAAATAATTAACTCATTCCATGTCAGTAAAACAATAAGGTGGCTTATCCGGAATGTCTATCTGAATTTAATGTTAAAAGGGTGGGACTTATTTATATTTCTATATTGAAGTAGAGACTAAGTATTGTATTTATTTACAAAAAATGTAATCTTGGAAATAATTTTTCTGTTTTTATTTATGAACGTGTGTGAACATGCAGTTTGCAAACATTTTGCAGTTCTTATGTATATATATATATATAGACATAAAGTATTTAGTACATCTACAGTTGCAATAGTATGCAAAAAGTAATCTCAAGATAAACTTATGAGGGAGCTTCATGGCAATAAATCGCAGCGGTTTTTAAAGTTGAGAGCATTCAGGATATCAGCGGGAGTTTTGACCTTACCGACAGCTGTTCCTCAATCCACATTTATTAATTAGTTATTTTAGTAATAATCCATTGATAAATAAGGCAGTTCTCCAAAGACTATGACGATCATTTATCTTCCTATTATTTTGCGTAAAAGTACTCATAGAATGTCTTCTTAATAAATGTATTGAGGAAAGGCTGTTGATAAAACACAGATCTTTTGGCAAAAAATTTTAAACATGTCTTTTTGGGGAATAAATCATAGAAAACTTCATCATAGGTCATACGCACCGGTGATAACAGATTTTTCTTCATTAAGTACAAATTGACATCTTCTAAGTGCTTGTTTTTCACGTATACCACGAATTAATAGTGAATGCTCCATTTCATAATTTTCCAAGTTTACCTCTGGTTGTGAAAATTTAAACATGTCTTCGGAGTCTTCATTATCATTTTGATTGACTAAAATGCAAGTATTGGTTAAGTGTACGTTACATACTATTTAATAATATTATATTTATTTTAAAAATTTATAAAAATAACAGTGGTGGGGACTAAGTGCAAAAATACAAATGGTTAGTAAAAGATATACTAATGAATTTTTTGAATAGTTCACAAAGTAAAGTTCTACTTTTAATAATTTGTTGTCAAAAGTAATTTTACGTATACTAAAATAAGGTGCATTACCGCAAAATCAATTTTAATAGATTTTCGTAAAAGTTTAGAACTTAACGCTGAATTTCGTGCTTATAATACACACTTTTTGTAAGTAAAAATGTATGGCATACACATATACTTTCAGTTGAAAGTATATTCAACTTCATCTTCAAAAATTTATTATATTTTTTATAAGAGTTTTAAGTGGGATGTGATATACAAAACAAAATTACTTTAAAATTAAAATGAAGTGTATTCCATCTAAATAGAAGGAGTGACTGAGCCCGCTGTTTGACAATGTTTTTTTCTAAGAAAAAAAATAAAACTTTTTTGTTGATATCTAGCAACAATATTAAGTCGGACCCTTCTCAACTGTTACATCCAAACGTAACACATTGTGTAAATTTTTAAATTGTAAAAAAAATGTGACGTTATATAATGTGTGTTATATGGCACAACAGTCATGAAATTCCAATGTAAAGTCCACAAGATATCAAATATTTATTTTCAGCATTTTTCAATCATTTTTTTTAATTGAAATCTTTAAATAATTTTTGACCTAATGTGATATAGGTGAATAGAATTTGAGTTAAGAGTCAGCTATTCAAAAACATTTTCTTTAAGGAATTATACACACCTAGGGAATTAGTAAAGGTGAGTTTTGGTAAATTGTACTTATTACAATGAGTAAAACTCAAAAACTTCCAAAAATTCGACTTTTTATAATAAAAAATGAGTTTAATTTATAGACAGCATTAAGAACCTTTCTATAGTTATAACAATTAAAGTTTTCTATTATTATTAAATAGACAATTATTAAAAAAAATAAAAAATAAAAAATAAAAAAATTGTACCACATTCTCGATATTCTAAGGAATGAGTCAATCTCAATTTCGTCTGATTTTATTGGAATTAAAAGTTAGAGACACAAAA
The DNA here is from genome assembly GCF_036245765.1 of Copidosoma floridanum. Taxonomy (NCBI): domain Eukaryota; kingdom Metazoa; phylum Arthropoda; class Insecta; order Hymenoptera; family Encyrtidae; genus Copidosoma; species Copidosoma floridanum. The sequence continues at coordinate 10,555,745 of NW_028321883.1, forward strand.
TGACATATATAATGATTGCATAATTTAATTTGTAGTCTTTTGTTTCAAGCTTACGATAAAATTCACTGAGCTTAGGTTTTATTTATTCTTGTTACGTACGATAGCATACAGCTATGCGTGCGTGCGCCTCTGCTGGCTTGGGCCTGAAAGGTAGGGGAATAGAGAAGAGAGGTGATAGGAAAGGTAGAGTGTAGGGACAAGGAGATCAGCTAGAGACGCGAGGAGGTAAGGACGAAGTCCGCGAGACGAGAAGACACGCACAACTTCCCTCAAACATAAGTAATTCTAATAAAGCATAAGTAACAACAAGTCACGCTTCTATTTATTCTCGCACCGAGAATCCCACGTAACATTCTATAGAGAATCAAAAATGTTTGACAACTATCCGTTTATAAAGAAGTTTTGAAGTTTAATGTTAAATGCATTAGTTGTCTACCGTATTCCTCTTTAACTAATTAATTAAACTCGAAAAATTAATATTTTCTGCGAATTTGTCCGCGAAAAATTCGTACCTTTGTTTTTTTGTACTTCGCTTTTAATTCCATATGAATGTCGATAAATAACTATTGACTTAGAATAAAAAGAATATGTGTCAACTATTCTTTTTCCTAGAAAATAACTTATTATTAAAAATTAATTTTATTAAGATCCAAATCTTACTAATATATAAAGCAAGAACGCTAAAACCGTTGTAATCGCTTACCGCGAAAACTACTGAACCGATTTTGTTGAAATTTTGCACACAGATTCATGATACTTCCTAGATGGTTTTAGTATAGTTTTTATCGTAAAAAATTTGATAACAATAGCAATAAATGAGCTCAAAGTTTTGCAAAAATACGCCAGATTTTCACTTTAGCTCAGTAAAATCCGCTAGGTGGCGTCGACATAAAATCGAGGCTACCTGCAACAGAATTAAATAAGTGTAGTTATAATAGGCCGGAGCGTCTCGGTAGTGATGTAGTCGAGCTTCGGCAGTTGAACGAGCTGTATGGAGAATGCTGATGACAGTCTTGCAGCTGGGTATCCCGGTTACGGACGAAACTCTTATCCAAGGGGAAAGGGACCTAGACCTAGGTGTCCATTCACCCTGAATCTCGACGAGTGTGATCAATTAAAAAAATAATTAATTACAACCGATGCCGTCTCTGCCACAATACCAGGAGACATATCTAGCCAGAGCACAATCTGCTCCAACTCATCAGAGTTGTGTGGTAGTTTCACCATCCCACCTGGTGCAGTTAGAGAATTTGTGGCTACAAATGTAAGCCAGGAAAAACAGCTCTGAGGGGCACGGGCAGCCACAACGGCTACCTTCTTGGTCGTCGCGTCCCCAACGCGCTTACCCACATGTTCCCGTCTAAAGATAAGCAGTTGGTTATCCAGGGAACGACCCGAGACGAGATATCCTTTGCTCAGCGGCGTACCTCCCTCCATCACAGTCTCCGTACATCGAGACTCCCAGGGTAAGAATCAAGCAACCCGTAGCCAGCTCTTCATCATCAAGAATAATAATAAAGAATAGCCTGGAAGTTTCACCACTGGCGCTTTTTAGGGCCATTATAAGTATTTACGTTTCCTAATTAACCATCAATTTCATCGGTTCTTTTTAGGATCCACCTAAGTGTAAACTACCTTGCCAACAAATACATTTTTATTACCATTTCTGGAAGCGATTCGTTGACTAAAAGACTATACTAACTAAAGACGGGCACTATTAAACCAAGTCAGCCATTCACTAGCAGACATCACCTGCGAAGTTGTTCTTCGCAAGGCTGGAAAACCCGGTGACCGACGACCCTATACTACCCTCTCGACTCTAAGCATTCAACCAGGAATCACTGATTCTCTTCAAGGTCTGCGTTGAGCAAACCTATAAAAGCTATGTAGGAAAAAAAAACTTGAGCCAACGGGACAGCCTCCACTGGACAAGTATCACTAACCAATCTCCCCATCTAAGATCACCAAAACAACTGAATCTGCAAATAAAAAAGGTGCTTTAGACACCAACGTCTTCGACGTTATACCGGGAGACGTTGGGAAAGAGCACTACAACTAGCCCCAAAGCTTCGGACTTAGTAATTTTTCTCCCAATCAGTCTGGGTCTTCAACAGCAGGCCAGATAAGATCACCCTGAGGTATCCAGGCAGTCACAATTGCTGTTAACTCAAGTCAAAAAAGAGTTTACTTAAGAAGCTCACCGGTCCTTTTCAGGGTCATTGGACGTCGAACTACCTTGCCAACAAATATATTAGAACTTAACAAAGTTGACAAAAACTAGCCTTTAGGGATCAAAAAAGTTATAACCATGCCAAAAGTCAGAAGAGGTAACCCTTTAACGTGAAAAAGTGCAAACTAACGATCCTTTAGGGCCAATAACTATTTTATGGTGTAAGGAACGCACGGTATAAGTTTTCAGCATAGTTATATTTTTTTTATTCTTTACAGCTTATCATTTGATCAAATAAACTTTATGGGTTCCAAACAGACATATTTTTGATGGTAAGTTTTTTTGTTCTGAGAAGTGTTAGGAGTAGATGTAAAATTTTCTAACTAAAAATGTTTCACATTACATGTCAACACACTACGGTGTTTTATGTAGTAATTCTCGGGCGAAGCCGAGACGGGGGGCTGCTAGTAGGCTATAAAGCAGTAAATTAAGTTTACTTCACCATTAGTACAGGAAACTTTAATTAAATATAAGCTGCCTTTAAGTAATAACTGTAACATCTTTTTAGTGTTACAAAGTATTACAGTAAGTTATAACTTCCTTTTAACAATATCTTCTGAGCACTTTTTTAGCATGATGATTAGTGATAACACTTATTTAAATTATTATTTTTTTATCTTACCTTGTCCTTCACAGGTTTCTTTGTTTTTAGTTAAATTTTCATCCCTTACTCCTTGTTGATCATTGAACCTCAAAACTGTGTCAGCCCGTGAATTAATAGGCGTATGAACATTACTAGGTAATTGGCTTTGTATGTTTTGTAGTAAGTTGGCATCAATGGTTTCAACATTAATTAGTGATGTTTCATCATTAGGTATTGGCAAGTCCATTGATGTCTGAGTATGCGTATACATCTGGGGATTGATAGGCGTCTTGACATTACTAGGAAATATAGGCGATTGATTTTGAATGTTTTGTAGTCCGTTGACATTATTATATTCTGCATTTATTAATGTTGTGTTATCATCGGGTATTGGCAAGTCTATCGATGTCTTAGTTTGCACGCACATTTGCGGATTGATAGGCATCTGGATATGACTAAGTGGAGTAGATGAACATGGTTCAAAGTTTTTGAGTAAGTTAGCATCGACGTTCACTGCACCAATAGGTGTTGTTTCATACTCGGGTGTAGGCAAATCCATTGACGTTTGTGTTTCGGTAATTACCCGTGGATTAATAGGAGTTTGTTGATTAAAAGGCGTTTTTGATGTATTTAAATGTTCAAGCTCTACTGGATTAGTTTGTTGATTTGTTGCAGGAACATTTTCGTGTGAATCATCATGTTTCTCAGACGTTTCCCCTTCTTTAGAGGGTTCGCCATTCATAACCCGTACTTGATTTAATAACGTTTTTAAACGTTCATCAAACTCAGGATCTGTAAATATATTATTTGTTTCGTCTAAATTTGTGGTTGGTATCATTTCGAAAATTTTACACTTGTTAAAGTTTTATGAGATAAGTAAAACTCAGTGGATACACTCATTGCATAAATTAATTTATCAAATCATAATAATGCTGCTAAATTACAGTTTTTAAAGTCTATAACTTTTTGAAGAGAGTTTCATGCTCTACAGTATATATAGAAGCACAGTTATGCATAAAATGAATGTACAATGCAGTGGTATATTGTAGTTTAGAGGAAAATACAGATTGCTGTAATATTTTGTAATATTGCCCGAGTTGTCAAAAGTAGACATGCGCAAATATGTATACAGGTTACTTTCCGAAAAGCGGCTTAGATCAAAGGCTGAAATCTACAAAAAAACTGTAAATTATAAAAAAAAATGTTTTATTGTGGCCAAAACAAGTTAAAATATTTTTGCTCTACAAAAAATTTAGTAATAATATTGTGACTGGTAGCATTTTGTGCTCTTAACAGGTAAAAGAGTGTCATGGTCTCTCAGTTAATCGTCGTGAGATAAACATTGTAACGTATAACATGAAAATGGAACTTCGTACTTGCTTTCATATTATATACGTACCAGTTATATTTTTACCCATTACTATCCAAGTCGATAAGTTATTACTTTTTAAACTACAATGTAAAATGAATACTTAACTGTTTAAAAATATATATACATATACCTGATAAAATACTAGGTCCTTCGCGTCGTTCATGTTTGCTATGGCCGTGCAATTTTTCTTCTGTTGTTATTTCATTGGCTTCATGAGCTTGAAATGAATCTTTGAATCTGTGTGCTTTTAGAATTTATCGACAAATTTTGCGTTTGTAATTAACCATAATAGTAAGAGCTTCAGACGCTGTTATTTCTTTTTGAACGAGCTGTGTCCATACTTGAATGAAATATGTGTCAATTTTCAAGTATAATATTCTTTTTTTTTATATGTGGCACTACTTTTAACTTAGAATTAAACATTGCTGAGATAATGAATTCGAATTATAAAGAAAAGTCTGTAGCACATGCAATATCGATCATACAATATCAACTCATCGAAGGGTTGATTATTTGCCAACCAATTACAAAAATGTAAAACAGACGGAAATTGGTTAACCAAAAAAAATGAGTACAATTTAGCACACATTTTTATAATGTCTTATTTCTAAGTTGCAAGTGTAATAACTATTCGTTATAAATAATAATGATTACCATTCATAATTCCTTTTTGTTTGTATTTTGATTCATATCTTGCATTTTTACGTATTAAGCGGTTTTTTTTCAAGAGTTGTATATCACTTATAACGTCATCTGTTAATTTTACTAATCTTTCTAACAAGAGTAAAATAAATATAAAATTTTCAAAATATTCAACAATTCGTTGTACATAAATTTATACACTATTTATCATGCATGCCTATAAAGTATATGATATAAATGTTATGAACTCATATTTGCAGTCACATTATTTTTCATATGTAAAACAATGTTATGTTTAAAATAATGGAAAAAATTGTTTGTTGTGAATTGAAGAGATAATGCAAGAGGGGCTAGGGCTGGGATGTTTAGGTACTACCCTTCCTTGTATTAGAAAAAAAGTTAATTTAACAAGAAACGAATGAATCTCAATGAATACTCTGTTCTAAACACGCTTCATACACATGTACATTACCATTTTAAGTTTAAGTTACTACGATCTTAATGTTTTATTGTTTGATAAGTGAATCACGTTAGTTAATAATGATAATTTAATATTATGAAGAAAATTTTTTTATATTTGTAAACGTACGAATTAAATCCACGAGTCTTGAAAATTTATTCCAAAATGACGTTTTCATTCAATACTAGAATGTAAATAAATAATTAAATAATATCAAATTACAATTTTTGCGTATAACAATATGTATAACAAATAAGAGACACACTATGTCAAAATGCAATTACGCAGTACGTTATGTGTCGTTATTAGATCGTGAAATTTAAATGTCGTCTGGCACTTGATTTGTAAAAAGGTAAATAAATGAAATACTATTATTCCCAATCGTTACATTTCAAATTCATTAATTTTCAATGTTATGTTAAAACACTTGGTATTTAATTTTCTAAGACCTGGAAAAACAATCAATGTGATTGTCTAAACCAATTACGCAATGAATAAAAAGGCTTCTGTTACGTGAAAATTTATCCTTCGACTTATCTGTACAGCTTGCAATTTGTAAAGATACAATTACTTTGATACTAATTTGACACATCTTTTTTACTACTTACTTAAAAAAGATAAGACTTTTGGATGTTTTTTCAATTTATGTGCCAAGCGACTATGAAACGCTTTAATAATGTTATTACTACGAATCAATAGGTCTCACGAGCTCGCTTCGATGCACTGCTCGATATTACTTAAATGCTATTCTTTAAAATTGCTTAAATGCACATGATATCAGCTTAAATGCGTTATTTCGGCACTGCTTAAATGCGTATAGGGTTTATTTTGTTATTGATTAGATCTTTGTTTTATTGCTAAGTGTTTCCTTTATGGCTTACAGTTTAATATCAATTTTCTTTTCGTTTGTTATTACTCATTATTGTAATGCAAGAACATAATTCTGTCTTGTTTTACATCTCATTTTGTAGTGTTTTGATTACAACATTATGACATATAAATTTTGGTTTTGTTCGAACAATTCAATTGTAATGTTTTTTTATTTTATTGTGTTGTAATGAGAAGTTCTTGTATAAATCATTCATACTAACAGAATTACGCATGGTTTGTTATTTCTTGTGAGCCTTGGTATATTTGCATGCATTTTCCTTAGGTTTCAACAACCATCCAAGACTGCGAGCCACGTCGGACCGGGCTTGAAATTTCATCCATTGTTTCACAAAATTAGCAAGGTCAAGGTCGTAAATACTAAGGGGATCTTTTCAATTCCGTGTCTCCTCGATCTACTGCTTAGCCGTAGTGACGAGTGCCCATTCCGTTCTCCCTTCCTTACCCGGTCCCGATTGACCCGGGGAATAACTAGAGGAGTGCTCGCAACCGATATTTTTCGTGTTTTTGCCATCAAAAGGATTCATCTCGTCCTCCGTCGTTCAAGCAATGTCCCATATTCACATTTAATCAATTTCACGCTTGTTATATAGTCGTAAAAAAACGTTACATACAAAAAATTATGGCGCTCGACGTGGGGCACTCGATCGGGACACACAAGGTTTACAACTCAAATATCATGCGTAATACGTTCTTAGTTGCGACAAATGAAACTTTCCGCGAATTTTATTTCCTTTTTCATCGTATAGTTTGTACGTATCACCATAAATATCAATGACTTTGTATGGCCCTTCGTTCACCGCCGGGATTGGAAGAATTATTTTCACGCTGTCGAGGTGCGAATTACATCTCGAGCCTGGATCTAACGAGTTCATATTGGAAAATTCCCCTTTCCGAGAAGTCTAAGCAGTATACGGCCTTCAAGCTCGACCATCATGTTTACGAGTTTAATGTGGTCGCTTTTGGCATCAAGACCTCGGGAGCGGCTTTAATAAGAGCGCTTAACGAGGTACTCTTTGGATGCGAAGCTTTTGTTTTGCAATTCATGGATGATTTAGCCATTTTCTTGCCAAGTTACGATCAACATCTACATCATCTGCAAATGGTTTTTGAGCGTGCTTTTCGACATAATTTAAGAATTAATTTCTCGAAATCCGCGTTTATGCGACGGGAGATAAAATTTTTGGGACATAGACTATCCGCCGAAGGGATAAAACCACAAGCCAAAAAAATCGCCACAATAAAGGACTTTCCGGTCCCAACGAGCGTACCAATGCTCCAGTCGTTTCTGGGCTTCGTTAATTTTTATACGAAATTCGTGAGAAACTATTCTATGCATACACTGCCCCTAAACAAATTGTTACGTAAGGGGGAAGTATTCGTGTGGGGCGAAGAACAACAAAAGGCTTTCGAACGGATCAAAAATCTGTTTGATGAAGATATTATTTTGAGATTTTCTGTTGTTAAAAAACCATACATCTTGACGACGGATGCGAGTGATTATGCGATAGCGGCAGTGTTATCGCAGGAAAATGAGGAAAGACAGGAGGAGATCATAACCTTCGTGAGTCGAACGTTACGCATGAGCGAGTTAAATTATTTCACTACCGAGAAGGAATTGCATACAAAAAGAAGACGGATATATAAGTAGCGTGATAGACTCAGTGATAAAAAAAGATGGTCGTAGTTTGAAGCGTTTTGTATATGAGGAAGGGGTTTTGTATAAAAAGGAGGGGAACACGTTAAAATTTGTTATACCAACGACGAAGTTAGACTTATTGATAAAAGAAGTTCATTCGTTGTACGCGCATATAGGTTCATTTAAAACATACAGATTATTACGAGAAAGTTTCTTTTCTCCGAAGCTAAAAAAATCCGTATACAGCGTTGTTAGGTGTTGCCCTCACTGTCAGATCAACAAAGTGATCACTAAAAAATTTCGTGAAGAGTATCAACCGATTTTGGTCAGGGAGCCGCTTGAGCTGTTGTCCATCGATTTATACGGTCCTCTACCGTTCGCGAGGTATGGTTATGCATATATCTTGTCAACGATCGATGTGTTTTCGAAGTTTGTCGTTTTGTACCCCTTGCGAAAGGCAACCACAGATGCGGTGATTAAATGTCTTTTTAATCAGTATATTCCAAAATATGGTAAACCGATCAAAATCTTGCACGACCATGGTACACAGTTTAGTTCCAAGAAATGGTTGCAAAAACTAAAAGAGGCCAACATATCTGTCGTTTTTTCATCAATACGTCACCCGCAATCGAATCCTGTGGAGCGCATTCACCGCGAGCTTGCCCGTTTTTTTCGTTCTTTGTTGGGTGAAAACCATGCTACATGGTACAATTATCTCGAATTGATAAATTCGTTAATGAATGAAGTCATACACGAGTCCACGCTATTTACGCCTATGGAGTTGTTCTTAAATAAAAAACCGGAACGGCTTTGGAAAAAATCTTTGAAAACCCCATCCTCATCGGAAGTGCCGCTTAGTCGAAAACTGGCGTTGGCTCGTGATCATATGCATACATTGTTACGAAACAGAGCAAAGAGGAGGAACGCGGGTCTTAAACATTTCGCGTTTAATTTGCATGATCGCGTATTGGTCAAAGCGTTGAACGTATCCAATAGTCAACATAAACAAATAGTGAAATTCCTGGCGGTGTACGAAGGGCCATACAAAGTCATTGATATTTATGGTGATACGTACAAACTATACGATGAAAAAGGAAATAAAATTCGTAGAAAGTTTCATTTGTTGCAACTAAGACCGTATTACGCATGATATTTGAGTTGTAAACCTTGTATGTCCCGATCGAGTACCCCACGAGTAGTGTGCTTCAGATTAGTGTGCCGTGAAACCGCGGATGAAACATTTTTCCGGCCATGATGTAAGAGTCGTTCGATCCGAGGTGTACAGTTGAATGTCGCGATGCGCAGCTATGGGTGAATCCCTAAATGATATCAGTAGAGGCCCCAGGTTTTTATTTTGGTGATCCGTTTCTAATGCGGCGCGCTCCCTTGCAGAGGGATAAATACGTGCCAGTGGTCTCGGCGAACGGCAAACGACGATTAAAGCTAGTAAAATTGCTTAAGAATGCCACCACTAATACACCGAGCCGTGGTCCGAGAAGCAAAATCGTCGAGCAGCCCACGAGTTCAGCAGTGGGTAACGACCTGAGGACCGAAGAACCCCCTGTCGCTTCGTCTACGGAACGAGATGCACGTTCTGCTGCGGAACGTTATCAACATTTACCTCCAGGAATGAAGATAAAAAAGAAGGTTGTAAATCAATCGATTACAGAATCATTCGAGGTGGAGCTCGCTTCATTGGAGCGGGTTATTCGAGGAGAAGGAAAGGGTGACGACCAAGGAGACGATCCATTCAGCTTGTTGGCCAATTACACCTCATCGGGCATTCAATCAAATCGCGATGACATCTACGATCTCGAAATCGACGATTTCCATCAGTGGCTTCAAGCCTTGCAAACATTTAGTACGTGATATTCGATGCAATTGGTCTGGGCATACAAGGGGCTATACACTTTAACATGTAGCAACCCCAATAATAACGTTGTTATTGGGGAATAAAGGTTGATGGGTTATGGTTTCCAATTTTTATTATTATGTGCAACGCATACATCGTGAGATGAGCCAGTATGGCTTCCCTCTAAGAGTAAAAAAAAAAAAAAAAAAAAAAAAAAAAAAAAAAAAAAAAAATTTGGTTAGTTAAAAATTAATTTTCTTTAAGGGGGCGATGTAACAGATCAACCTTTCGCGTGGGAAAAGGACATGATATTGTCTTATTTTTTTTTTTTAATATTATTTTTTGCATTGAACAGATACTCGGGAGGCCAAAGGCAAGTAGACGACATTTCTCTAAGCCATTTATATCGGACGGTGAGAGAGAGGAGTAAGGCGTTCTTTCACTTCATTACTTTCTCACCGGCAACCTTTGCCAGCGCCTACCGCAAGGAGCTCCCTGGCCTCGTCAGTTGGAGAGACTCGTGAGGCAAGGCATTCTCTGACTGGCACTGGCTCGGCTGAGACACTTGGTCTTTTTGGTGCTAGGAGAGACTCCGCCAAGCTCACAAGCTCGCTTTGATGCACTGCTCGATATTACTTAAATGCTATTCTTTAAAATTGCTTAAATGCACATGATATCAGCTTAAATGCGTTATTTCGGCACTGCTTAAATGCGTATAGTGTTTATTTTGTTATTGATTAGATCTTTGTTTTATTGCTAAGTGTTTCCTTTATGGCTTACAGTTTAATATCAATTTTCTTTTCATTTGTAATTACTCATTATTGTACTGCAAGAACATAATTCTGTCTTGTTTTACATCTTATTTTGTAGTGTTTTGATTACAACATTATGACATATAAATTTTGGTTTTGTTCGAACAATTCAATTGTAATGTTTTTTTTTTTTATTGTGTTGTAATGAGAAGTTCTTGTATAAATCATTCATACTAACAGAATTACGCATGGTTTGTTATTTCTTGTGAGCCTTGGTATATTTGCATGCATTTTCCTTAGGTTTCAACAACCATCCAAGACTGCGAGCCACGTCGGACCGGGCTTGAAATTTCATCCATTGTTTCACAACATTAGCAAGGTCAAGGTCGTAAATACTAAGGGGATCTTTTCAATTCCGTGTCTCCTCGATCTACTGCTTAGCCGTAGTGACGAGTGCCCATTCCGTTCTCCCTTCCTTACCCGGTCCCGATTGACCCGGGGAATAACTAGAGGAGTGCTCGCAACCGATATTTTTCGTGTTTTTGCCATCAAAAGGATTAATCTCGTCCTCCGTCGTTCAAGCAATGTCCCATATTCACATTTGATCAATTTCACGCTTGTTATATAGTCGTAAAAAAACGTTACAGTATATACTTAAAAAATTTGTTTTTAAGTAAATTTTCTACTTTGTGATAAAATTTACAAATTCACGTGATAGTTTTTGAACTTCAAAACTACATTAAATTAAAAAAAAAATAATAATACTGAGTAATCGAATACTCACACTTTCAACATAGAATCGTATAATTCTTTCAAGTCATAATAATTTTTTGAAAGTGAATCTTTTAAAGTTTTTTCAAATTGTGCTTTGACCATTGTAAACTTAGATCCATCACAAAGATCTGAATGTTTATTACGACCTCGTTTTGTTTTCCAACGGCCTTTTTTCCACATTTGACAAGCAGTAGCATTACAATTTTTAGTACTGCACGTTAAATATCTACAAAAAAATAATAATAATAAAAATACTTTTTCTCAGCAAATATGTGGAATGTAGGTATGTTATTTCATATAGAACACTATTAATACAAATGTGACTGTTACTGCATAACGGATCGCCCCTCTTTCCCTTACTCCTAGAAAACTATCAATAAACTAATTATTGTCAACTTTTGTTTTTATTCTTAGATAACCCTAGACCGCTCCCTCTAATCGAATGTTCAAATGGATCTGGGCCTGTTATCCTCGGAATTAATAAATGTTATATTGCGTCACAAAGAACGAAAGTATGGCAAAGGAAGCGTATTGTGTTATTGCGACGGGAAATACGTATCCGAGGTTTTTTTATCCGTCTTTTACTGAATTACGCTTTCTTCTCTATGTGTAAATAACTTATTTACAAGTAGTGCATACGTAAAAAATAACGTTATGCATTTAAATCAAGCTAATCAAAAAACGATTTGCCGAATGCTTTTCACCAAAAAACAATTTGCCGACAAATTTCGTTTGTAATTAGGCAAAAAAATTTTTTGGAAAAAATCACCTTCGGCTAATTGTGTTTTCTGTTAATCTATTACAGCAATAAATTTTTTCGTTAATTTAACCATTCGATAAATTTTATTTCAGTTAAATATGAACCCCTCGTATTGTATTGAATGTGCCGCCATCTATGCATATGCACCTCTTGATACAATGATTTAGATGTACCAATATTTGCTTGTGTACTATTGGTCGTATTAATTTCTAATAAATAATGCATTTGCAAAAGTATCTATTTCATAGGAAGTTTGAAGATAAAGAGATTTGTGATATATAAACAAAAAACTAAGTAAAAAACTGGCGTTTTTTCATAAATTGTTAAATAAATAAATGAAGCCGGCGGTTAATTTGGACAAAGCTATTTTTCCGTATTCCTGGAAAAATTCTGAAGGGGAATGACCAGTTTTTTCTCTACTAGAAAACATAAGATTAAATAATCCTTCGGGCCATGGACTATAATAGGATCTATAAATATTACGGTTTTTTGTCAAGATTGGCTTTGAAAATTTTCTAATGTAATCTTTGAAGAAGTGGCATTACAATTTTTTCACTTCTAGGAAAATCTATAGTAAGCATTATCCAATCAAGGCTTACCGAATCCACAGTTAATTCTTGATTAAAAAGTAAGTTTGTTTGCTGTGTTGGAACAAAGATAGTATTTTTCCAATGTTTTTTATATATCACATTGTCTGTTTCATAGGCTGTACCTTGTATTGTTCTAAATTAGGAGGAAAATAGCAAATGTCTGTTGTTAAATAATTTTTCTCTCAAATAATGTTCTACAGTGAAAAATGCTTCTTGGTTTTTATTATTCTTATCAGCATGGATTAATTTTTAAAAGTAATACACATGATTATCAATTAAGCCACTATCAAACAATTTGTATGTTTGACAATTGTACGTCATTATTTGTACATGAAATTTCATCTTTTACATCGTTTTGTTCTATATTACAAACAATTTGATTTGTTGAATCAGCTAGGCTTCCCGTTTTCATTTTCATTATTTAAAAAAACTTTTTATCAGTGCCTTCCTTGTGTTTGTAATAATGTTTTACTTCTTTATTAATCCACTCGCATGTAAGAGATTCATCAAAGCAATTCACTACGTGTTTTTTAGTTATTACTGTCTACACGTATGAGGTACCATCATTGATTGTTCTTTTTTCCTTTATTTAGACGCCTCGTACGAAAACTAGCACAGTTCATATTTTTCAATCTTATTTTAAACAGGAAAAACTAAACTGTGCTGGTATTCGTACGAGGCGTCGATTTGTTCGTTACGGTTTCTAAGCATACGAGTAAACATTTATTGTGTGGATTCGAGTTCCGTAATCCCACCAACATATTTTACACAATGTGCAGTTAGTAAAATGGATCTAACATTTTTGAAGTGTAAGCGAGATCTTTTTGGAGTTTTATTCCCAATATTCATGCTTCAAGTATGTTTGGGTGGTTCGTTTGAATAAGGTTATATTAAAACTCTTTTAGAAAACCTAGAAATATTTTCGAATGGCTTCTCATTATCACTATTGACAATTTTCCCCAATTCAAATTAAAATTTCTCTGGATTTGTTTCCAGTAGATAGTCAAGTGTAACATCGGTGTATCCACATTAATTTTTTTTCCTCTTGCTTCAAATCTTTCCGTGCCGACTTTAAAATACAAAACGCAGGGGCCAATGTGCATCTGCAAAGAGGTGAATCACCTACAAGAATGCTCGTAGCTAAGGTACTGCGACCATGCATGACTCACTTACATGCACGCTGGCCCACGCAGACCGGAAATGCAAAATAAAATATTTTTCTACAACTATAGATACAAAAGTTTAACTGGGAACAGTTCAACTGAAATATTAAATTCAGATATAATGTTAGATAAAAATAAGGTTGAACATTAGGATAGCTTAGAATTAATGCATAGAAATGAGCAAAAATATTATTACAAGCCAGAATCATCACAAACAACCAGTACGTACTACACCACTAGCAAACAACTACATTACATATTAACTATAACAAATTTGGTACACAACTTTAGTAACCTTCAAAGAACTATCCGATTTTTACCATTCAAGTTAGCAAACTCATAATTTACAGAGTAACCATTTTTTTCATCGAATTAATAATTTCATAAACATACTGCAACAGTCTAATTTGTAATCTAGTTGATTGCTAACACTTTTTCCCGAGTGTAAAGGAAAAACGGAAAATAACCCTTCCCTTTTTCTTGACTCGGAGATAGAGTCCGTATGCCTGCCTCCAATAGGGGTAACAGAGTCCTGATTCCCCAGGGTACCACGAGACGACTCCCTCTCCAACTACTAGCAGCAGAAAAACGTGTTTACCAAAATTATACCAAAATTCCGCATTATTTTCGTAACATTATAAACATTCAAACTACCGGTAAAACAAATTATGTTAACTCACAACAAGCAAAGCACTAGTATTCTAACAACTGCTATTCTTATTATCATATTATGATTATTATTATTACTATTATTATTATTATTATTATTCATATTGTTATTACTATTATTGTAAATACCACCGCTAATTATAAGTTAGTACGGCCGCAGCCACTGTTTTGGCGCTTAAGTAGTAGTATTAACTAACAACTCACCGATCGTTTGTTCACCCTAGCATCAACCGAATTGTTAAGCGATTTTCACCGCTCTTTTTGCAATGAACTTAGCTGAACGAACAACCAATGTGTAGTATTAGTAAATATTAACAATACCTGGTCGTCATGTTAAGATTAAAATATATTGAAATTCTGTCAACTTTTGATGTAAAAGAGAAAGGAAGGGCATGAGTAAGTGAATCACCTTCCCTTCTCTTGACGCACAGAGGAGAACAAGCCGGATGTGGGATGTGCCAATTTCTGAGTGGTTAAACTAGAACAGTTCTAGCCAATTAAATTTTCGGCTATTGTCTTTTCTTCAAAATTTTCCCCCGGCAAGTTTTCCTGCGTTTTTCGAGCCAGCGCGTAACCGAGGTCCGCTATTCCTTATAAAAAGGCCCGTAGGCCCAGAGGAAAATCAGTTTGCAGTTCGTGGTTCAGAGTTTGACTCGACTCGACTCGGCTAGAAGATAGCCCTTCAAAGTGGACTGAGTAGTAAGAGTCCGCCTCTGCTACAACCCAGTCTACTGCGAAGCGAGGTAATTCAATTCAGTTCAGCACGCGAAATTCGACGATAACCTTCGAAGTAGACTGAGTAGTGAGAGCCCGACTCTGCTACAACCCAGTCTTCTGCGAAGCGAGGACACAGTCGAATTTCGCTACCACCCTCGAACGATCAACTGGTTGCCAGAGTCCGTCTCTACTGCCACTTGATCTTCTTCGAGAGCGACTTACATGCACGCTGGTTCAACGTCTGTATAGCAACTTTCACGTTTAAATAAAAGTAAGTGACCACATATCATATTCTTTCTTTTGACCAAGTGTTTCCTTTTGCGCGAATACCATTACTCGCCCTAGTATTGGTACCCGTTGATCACCGGGAAGTGTAAAGTGTTTTCGTTTGCGCGAACGCCATATTAATACCCGTGGATCACCGGGAAGTATAAAGTGTTTTTGTTTGCGCGAACGCCATTATTCGCTATAGTATTGGCACCCGTGGATCACCGGGAAGTATAAAGTGTTTTGTTTGCGCGAATGCCATATTAATACCCGCGGATCACGGGGAAGTATAAAGTGTTTCCGCGAATGCCAGTACTCGCCACAGTATTGGCACCCTTCGGTCACCGGTAATAGCAAATTAATCTCCAGTTTAAAGTGTTTTTCGCGAACGCCATTACTCGCCACAGTATTGGCATCCTTCGGTCACCGGTAATAGCAAATTAGCCATGGACAATCCGTCGCCCTCCGTGGTAATAATACTATTAGAATAACAACGAACGATCGAGTTAAGGCAAATGCCTACCGTGATATTAGTGTGTCAAGGTCAAATTACGTACGATATCCTTACTCGTGACGGTGTTAACTGTTTTTAGATCGTGAACGAGGTATACACCGCTCTTGACAAAAGAAAGCCGCGAGCAAGTGCATCGGAATATTACACAGCAGTCAGTCTTAGTCGCGTGAAAGTAATTGTACCCCTTTTGAGTAACGCGTCTTTAAGCTGAATTACCCTTTTAACCCCGCGTCCCACCTACGCGCCCAGTGTGAATCCCGAGCTATTGAGCGAAAGCTTAGGCTCAAATAATACGTTGCGCCGACGTAACACAAGATTTAATTCATAAGATAGAATTCTACTCCACTGGTAGTTTTATATTGACATACAACGTGAAAACTTATTTCTCAAGATAGTTGTTTTAATTTTTTGTGTCAACCCCATTGATATTCATATGAATAATATTTAGAGTAAATAATGAATCAAAGCACAGACTTCAACCTGTATACAGACACTTTTTGGAGGAAGATTGAAAATAATTTGCAAATTATCATTCCACCGTATTTAAAAAATGTATTAAAAATGAACAATTTAGACAATCCAACGACCCTTACAGTAATTGATGATAAAGTTATAGATGAATTAAAAAGTAATGTAAAATCAGAAGTTTATAAGAGAAGTATCCCTGAGGTTGCATTAATATCCGAGTATTACGGAATCTACGATAAGTTTGTGGAAGAGTTCAATTTTACTATTGGGGACCAATGTTTATTGAAAGTAAGTGCCAATAACCCAATGACTCGGGGCGCTAACTGGCCTCTCTATAAAATAATAAAGTATTAATTATTAACACAAGCGCCTATCACCCGATTACCCCGGGTGTTTACTGGCCACTCTATTAAATAATAAAATATTTAAAATTTTATAATTGAAAAATATGTGAAATTTTTCAAAACACCTTGTTGTTTATCTACCAATAAACACTGCTCAGAATCCACAGATTTTAGTGATGAAAATAACTTGCAAGGTGGCGTACAGTGTATAGAAGTGGACGTCCGAAAAGAGAGTAAAAAAGTAATGGGACTGCTGAAAAATTAATAAAATCAATGAAAAAAGTCTATTAATCAGTTGGCTAACCACTGAAATCACTATTGAAATTAAGAATCATAGTCAATATAACACTGTTATGGCAAAAATTAAATGTTTAATTTGCAGTAAGAATTTAAAATGCAGTAAAAAAAAAAGATGGGATCTATTCAACTTTAGACGGCATCTAGTTAATCATAAAAAAAATTAAGGAAGCTCAAAAACTCCAAAAAAAGTAGAAAACAAAAAATGCACGTCCACAAAAATAAAGGAAAAAAAATCAACATTAGTTCTTAATAAGAATTAAATGATTACTTTGAGTAACAAACGAAGTAAATTACCTCAAAAACCACCAAAGAATGATAACGAGACTTCAACTTGTACATAATATTTTTGGAACTGCAACCAACAACTTCATTGTTTGAGTGGTAGGATCTCTAGATTCAACGGAAACATCTTTACTACCTTTAGATTCAGTAACTCAAAAATTCAGTTAGAAAAAACAAGACTACGAAAAAAAATTCTAAATAAATAATAAATGTTTAATTGAGTATTAGAGAAGAGAAAATTTTTATTTTTAAATTCTATTAATGTAAGGTTATTAAAATTCTAGATAATATTTATGAAAACATATGTATTAATATACGTGAACAAGCAATTATTACTAATTGTACTTATTATAGTTTAACATAGTTTCTAAGTAATACACTAACTCAGTATTTTCAAAGATGAAATTTGTTTGACATCTAATAATAACCTTGTATCATTGAAAACCTTCTTTGAAAACATTTATTTTAAATACTGATACTCGTATGTACGTAGTGAAATACAACTAGACTCTCCATGCTTCTAACCAATACGGTACGTTAAAGCATAAATGTAATGCTTTTCTAAAAAAAGAGAAAAATGTTTTTATCCTATTTTTTCATCTATATAATCATAATTATAGAGCATTTGTTATTAAGTGAGCCTGTAGTAAAAAATGCTTATTTTTTCAATGAAATGTATTAGAATAAGAATAATAGATAATTAATAACTAGAATACTGCTACGAATGATATGTTGAATTTTTTGTATCATTAATTAATTAATTTTTTTAAATGTTTTTAAGTATATTTTATATAATGACAGCTAATCATCCCATAAATTTTAAATAGCTGTGATAACAAATCTGTAACAATAAGCCGACGAACATAACCAACGTACTGTATAGAGAACTCTGCAACAAAAAAAATATTATTAACTAAACGTACCAGGAGTTACTGATTTTGTTTCTAATAAATAACACATATCTATAAATAAGTAAGGTTCACTTAAAAATCAATAGTAATCTACTTGAATAAGTAAAATTATAGTAGATGTCACGAAAAAGTTACGATACACATACTATGTTTCAGTAATTGACATAGTTTTCTTTGCAGCTGTAATATCGGTAGACTAACATTACAACAAATTCTTTTCCCCTGCACATTCCCTCATTCCCTAGAAATGTTTTTTTGAAGGCATTCGTGCAAAGACCAACGTGGATCTGAAAAGAGGTGAATCACCTACAAGTTACTGAGACCTGCAGTACAATGATGATTGATGTACATGCACGCTAGCCTATGCTGACCGGAAATGCAAAATAAAATATTTTTGTACAACCGTAGATACAAAAGTTTAACTGGAAACAGTTAAACTGAAATATTAAATACAGATATAATTTTAGATTATCATGAAGTTAAACATTAGGATAGCTTAGAATTAATTTATAGAAATAAGCAAAAATATTATTACAAGCCAGAATAGTCACAAACAACCAGTACATACTACACCACTAGCAAACAACTACATATTGTATTAACTATAACAAACCTGGTACACAATATAAGTAACCTTCAAGGAATTATCCAATTTTTACCATTCAAGTTCGCAAGCTCATGATTTACAGAGTAACCCTTTTTGCATCGCAATAATAATTTCATAAACATACTGTAATAGTCTTATTTGTAATCTAGTTGATTGCTAACACTGTTTCCCAAATGTGAAGGAAAACGGAAAGAAACCCTTCCCTTTTTCTTGCCTCGGAGAGAGAGTCCGTACGCCTGCCTCCAATAGGGGTAACAGAGTTTCTGATTCCCTAGGGTACCACGAGATGACTTCCTCTCCAACTACTAGCAGCAGAAAAACATGTTTACTAAAATTCTACCAAAATTCCGTATTATTTTTGTAACATTATAAACATTCAAACTACCGGTAAAACAAATTATGTTAACTCGCGACCGGCAAAGCACTATTATTCTAACAACTGCTATTCTTATTGTCATTATTAAAATTATTATTATTACTATTGGCATTTATTATTATTATTACTATTATCATTATAAATACCACCACTAATTATAAGTTAGTACGGCCGCAGCCACCCTTTTGGCGCTTAAGTAGTAGTATTAATTAACAACTCACCGATCGTTTGTTCAGCCTAGCATCAATCGAATTGTTAAGCGATGTTCACCTCTCTTTTTGCAATGAGCTTAGCTGAACAAATGACCGATGTTTAGCATTAGTAAATATTAATAATATTCTGTCGTAATGTTAAGGTTAAAATATATTGAAGTTCTGTCAACTTCGTTGTAAAAGTGAAAGGAAGGGCATGAGCAAGTAAATCTCCTTTCCTTCTTAAACCGGATGTAGGAAGTGCCAATTTTTGAGTGGCTATTCTAGGGCAGTTCTAGCCAATGGGATTTTCGGCTATTGTCATTTTTGCAAGATTTTCCCCCGGCTAGCTCTCCTGCGTTGTTATCGAATCAGCGCGTCACCAAGGTCCGCTACTCCTTATAAAAAGGCCCAGAGACTCTCTTAATTTGGACCCCTCGAACGGTAGACTGAGTAGTAAGAGTCTGCCTCTGCTACCTCCCAGTCTACTACGAGGTAACGACCCAGTTAATTTTTGTTTTTCACCCTCGAACGGTTGACTAAATAGTTAGAGTCCTTCTCTGCTATCACTCAGTCCTTCACGAGCGCGTAGCAAAAACCTCTTTACTTACTCCAGCTCGTACTGGTTCGCCGTGTACTCCAGTTATATTCAAATAAAAGTAGGTGTGAAAGTTGTAATTTCCTAGTATTCTTTCTTTTCGTCTTAACCCCTTTTCGGCCGGAATCTTGAAAATTATTTAAAGTTGTTTACGCGCGCACCAATATCCGCTACGATATTGGTACCCAAGGATCTTTGAAAATTATTTAAAGTTGTTTACGCGTGCACCAATATCTGCCACGACATAGGTACCCATGGACCCTTGAAAATTGATAAGTTATTTTTCGTGCCCGCCACTATCCGCCACGGTAGTGGTTCTATTGGGGCAAGAACCAACAGAATTAAAGCAAAAGTCGATACTCGCGACAGTATTAATACATCAGAGTCCGGTCGCGAGAAACAAACCTCTTTTTCAGTAACGGTGCTGTCGTCGTCTAGATTGCGAACGAGATACCCTTTAGTATATCGCTCTGGATAAAACCCACTAACTTTAGGCGCACTGCGCGCAAAATAAGTGTATCGGGACATTCTTTGCGTACTGCAGATTGCTTCAAGTTGTGTTTCAACAGTCGTAGCTCCTTTGCAAATATCGCGTCGTTAGATAGAACTGTCCCTTTCGCTCCGCGCCCCACTAACGTGCCCAGCGTGTGTCCCAAGTTATTAAGCGAAAGCTTAAACTCAAATAGTACGTCTCGCCGACGTAACACACTCATTAACAGCGTGCCTCAGGTTTGTCACCGTTACCCAGAGCGGCGTACCGAAGGGTGTCCCGTTCGCGATCTAGAAACTACCCGTACCGTTAAGAGTAGCGGTGTCGTTTCAAGAAATTACGTAAAGGGAGCCGGCTGTATTTACGTTCACGACTCGTCTAGAATCTAGCAATACTGTCACGAGTATTGGTGTTCGTTTTAGATTTTGACGGTGATTCAATCGGTTATTTAATTCCCGTAAGTCCTGGGGTACTACTACCGTTGCGAGTAATGGTGTACACGTCAATTCAAGTATTCTTCGGTATTCCAATGTTACCACTACCGTAGCGAGTAATAGTGTGCGCGTTAAAGTTTATGCTCGCGCCGGAATGAAAAGGGGAAAAAGAAATTCAAAATGTGATAAACTTTGAACACTTAATTTTATTCAAAACAAAAAACTTATGCACGCTGTGAACCAGCGCGAGATGTCCGTATCCGAAATTAAAACCGCGCTCAAGTAGTAGAGGCGGACTCTAACAACCCAGCCGACCGTTCGAGGGTAAAACAAAAACTGTGTCCGCACCTCGTCGTAGACTAGAAGGTAGCAGAGGCGGACTCTTACTACTCAGTCTACCATTCGAAAGGTAAAAATTAAAAGAGTCGGCAGTTTCGGAGCCTCTGGGCCTTTTTATAAGGAGTAGCGGACCTCGGTGACGCGCTGGTTCGAGAACGACGCAGAAAAACTTGCCAGGGGAAAATCTTGAAGAAATTACAATAGCCGAAAATCTAATTGGGTAGAACTGCTCCAGTTCAACCAATCAGAAATTGGCACTTTCCACATCCGACTTGCTCTCCTACATGCGTCAGGAGAAGAGAAAGTGATTCACTTACTCTTGCCCTTCCTTTTTCTTTTACATCCAAATTTTACAGAATTTCACTATAACTTAATATTAACATTAAGATAGAATATTATTAATACTTACTAATGCTAAACACCGTTCGTTTACTCAACTGAACTGGTTGCAAAAAGAGCGGTGTAAATCGCTTAACAATTCGATTGATGCTAGGGTGAACAAACGATCGGTGAGTTGTTAATTAATACTACTACTTAAGCGCCAAAAGGGTGGCTGTGGCCGTACTAACTTATAATTAGTGGTGGTATTTATAAAAATAATAGTAATAATAATAATAAACGCCAATAGTAATAATAATAATTGTAATAAAGATAATAAGAATAGCAGTTGTTAGAATAATAGTGCTTTGCCGGTCGCGAGTTAACATAATTTGTTTTACCGGTAGTTTGAATGTTTATAATGTTACAAAAATAATACGGAATTTTGGTAGAATTTTAGTAAACATGTTTTTCTGCTGCTAGTAGTTGGAGAGGAAGTCGTCTCGTGGTACCCTAGGGAATCAGAAACTCTGTTACCCCTATTGGAAGCAGGCGTACGGACTCTCTCTCCGAGTCAAGAAAAAGGGAAGGGTTACTTTCCGTTTTTCTTCACATTCGGGAAAAAGTGTTAGCAATCAACTAGATTACAAATTAGACTATTACAGTATGTTTATAAAATTATTAATGCGATGCAAAAAGGGTTACTCTGTAAATCATGAGCTTGCGAACTTGAATGGTAAAAATTGGATAATTCCTTGAAGGTTACTAATATTGTGTACCAGGTTTGTCATAGTTAATACGTAATGTAGTTGTTTGCTAGTGGTGTAGTATGTACTGGTTGTTTGTGACTATTCTGGCTTGTAATAATATTTTCGCTTATTTCTATAAATTAATTCTAAGCTATCCTAATGTTTAACTTTATGATAATCTAAAATTATATCTGTATTTAATATTTCAGTTTAACTGTTCCCAGTTAAACTTTTGTATCTACGGTTGTAGAAAAATATTTTATTCTGCATTTCCGGTCAGCATAGGCCAGCGTGCATGTACAGAAATCATCATTGTACTGCAGGTCTCAGTAACTTGTAGGTGATTCACCTCTTTTCAGATGCACGTTGGTCTTTGCACAAATGCTTTCAAAACAACATTCCTATTTTATTTATTTAATTAATAAACAAATCGGCCAGTAAGCGCACCGGGTTGTGTGGGGATTGGCGCTTGTGTTATTTTATTTATTTGATTAATAAACAAAGCGGCCAGTAAGCGCCCCGGGTCGTGTGGTGATTGCCGCTTTTGTTATTATATTTATGTAATTAATAAACAAAGCGGCCAGTAAGCGCCCGGTTGTGTAAGGTGATTGGAGCTTTTGTTATTTTATGTATGTAATTAATAAACAAAGCGGCCAGTAAGCGCCCCGGGTTGTGTGGTGATTGGCGCTTGTGTTATTTTATTTATTTGATTAATAAACAAAGCGGCCAGTAAGCGCCCCGGGTCGTGTGGTGATTGCCGCTTTTGTTATTTTATTTATGTAATTAATAAACAAAGCGGCCAGTAAGCGCCCGGTTGTGTAAGGTGATTGGAGCTTTTGTTATTTTATTTATGTAATTAATAAACAAAGCGGCCAGTAAGCGCCCCGGGTTGTGTGGTGATTGGCGCTTGTGTTATTTTATTTATTTGATTAATAAACAAAGCGGCCAGTAAGCGCCCCGGGTCGTGTGGTGATTGCCGCTTTTGTTATTTTATTTATGTAATTAATAAACAAAGCGGCCAATAAGCGCCCCGGGTTGTGTGGTGATCGGTGCGTGTGTTGTTTTATTTATTTAATCAATAAACAAATCGGCCAGTAAGCGCCCCGGGTTGTGTGGTGATAGGCGCTTCTGTTATTTTATTTATTCAATTAATAAACAAAACGGCCAGTAAGCGCCCCGGGTCGTGTGGTGATTGGCGCTTGTGTTATTTTATTTATTATATCAATTAACAAAGCCACCAGTAAGCACCCCGCGTTATGTGGTGATTGGCGCTTTTGTTATTATACAAAGCATCAAATTTAAAAGTGGCCAGTAGGCGTTCCGTGTTACTGGGTTTATTAGCATTGGGTTTTTGGGTTTAATAGCTTAGGGTTTATTTATTTATTATGTTAGATAATTCTGTTGAGTTATGTGGGTTTTTGCGTTTTGCTCCATATAGCCAATTTGAATTTCGCGCTACTTTGGGTGCCACTTTCGGGAGCACTGAACGGTAGTATAGTTCACGCACTACAGTTGCACGGAGGCCTGTATACTACGGTAGCAGAAGCCATATACTTTCGTTGTGGCGCGCAGGCGCTACAGTCGTATACGACGCACTATACTACTGTTGCACGCGGCTATACATACTACCGTAGTACCAGAGATCTTTCTGTGCACCAACTAATGGTGGTTTTTCAACAAATATGAGGCTTTTTAGAAAAAAACTAATTATTTTTGTGACAAAGAAAAACCCCCAAGTCTTATAAATAGAGTCAATTTTGTAAACCTTATATTTTTTTTTGGAAAATTAAAATAAAACTTTTTGTTTAAAGGCAAACATAGTATTTTATGGTGAGCTCTTTTCGTTGTATTGATTACCTCATAAGTATAATGTCTCCAATTATAGGAAAAGTATAAATCAGTTTACTGTTAAGGAACTTCTGCAAACTGTTTCTAATACTCCTTGGTTTGATCTGTTATTTAAGAAAGCAGTTAAAAATAAGGTCCCTAATTGTTCGAATCCAAATCATATTGAAAAAGCAGTTGCTTATTATTAGAAACTTGGACAAATATTTACGAAGCGAGAGTGACAGAGTTCAGGTTCGTCACATACACATTGTATATTACAAAGTCGTTAAAATTGTAGTAATTTAATTAAAAGTACTATTTTGGAATTCTTGAGGAGGTTCCAGCGAGTAGGGATACCAACCTGCATCTTGGAGCTCTGACTTGCTTAAAAATCTTCAATAGTTGGCACTACTGCTGCAAGAAAAACATAGGCTAACCTACGGAAATACGATGCCTCGATCCATTATAAATAGAGTATCTCAAAATTTTTCCGGTTATCTATATTTTTTACAGTGGCATTTGAAAAATGAAGTTATAACCTACAATACGTATGTATTGATAATGTCCGACACTTTCGATTGGAGTTGCAAATCATTAGTCTTAGTCTGTCTACCACAAGCGCTCTACACTGAGTGAAAAAAACCATAATTTTTACAGTGATTGTCCTTACAAAAATTACCGTGAAAACGGTTATCGTGAGACAAAACGATATCTCGGCACCTTTTGACCTAACCAAGTCAATTTTTACCGTGCTGAACAGTAAAAATCGTTGGGTGCCCAACAAAATTTCCCCCTAATGCTCTTATGGATATATATTGTGACCATCGGTCATGTAACTACATAAAAATGGATACATTTTTTGTTTGTTTGTTACGATGTCAGTTTAAAATTAGGCGCTCATAAATATCAAGCGTACTCGCGAATCAAGTAGGTGATTTTCTGGGAGCTTGCTATAGCACATCCCGTACCGTCGCTCGCGCCGCAGTCGCCGAGCCTAACGCTAGCACTACATGGGAGAATCACAATATGTGACTTGAAGCGACTACCTGACTCTTTCTCTGGCACATCGGTATCATAAACAAGAACAGCGAAGATTCATATGCCGCCCTAAAACCGAGGTTTCATGTTGCAGCTAGAAGAGAGACCTGGCACTCTAACTTTGACTCCCTTGCTTGGAAGGCTACGAGGCTTCTCTTTCCAATCGAGTTTTTGTTAGCAGTCATTTGTTGCGCGCCTTACAACGCTTTGTATGAATCTCTTTATTCCTTTTAATTCATGCGTTGATCAATATCATTATTAACTATTTCATAATCTTTGGAAATACTTGAAACGCAAATGTTTCATAAATAAATTGTTTGTCACAATTATAATCTATTAGTGTCCTTATCGGTAAAACGGAGTAATTTTGTATAACCAACGTTCAATTTGGATCACTGTTATGGTATTTAGAAAACGAGTTTGATGATAATATATAAATTAAACGTATAACTCAATGGTCTTTTTCTATTCCCTATTTTGATTTATAATCATTTGGGTTATTCCTTCACCCTTCCGGGTTCGCTTGATCTGTTAAATCGAGTTACTAGTGACCAGCGACCTTTACCATTCCTCGGTGTTGTCCTTTCATACCCCTTCTTGTTTAATAATTCCAGTGTGTGCGTTCAAAGGTAAGATATCGAACGTTACAATATATATATATATATATTATTACAATGTAGCATTATTTGTTCAACTCGTCCGTACTCGGAGATAAAATTATGAAATGATTTGAAAAAAATTACACACGTTCCTCTTAGTATCTATGTAACAATAGTATCCATCCGATAATCAAAAACATTATTATTAATACGCAAATAATTTCAACCTTAAAACATGAAACATGCATATTCTGTCAATAAAAGTCTGTTATAAATTTTCGAAATTTACATTTTTCTTCGTACAATGTTGTTCAAACGGATCTCAGGAATAGGTGTACAAATTTTCATCTCATCATATTAAACGAAAAACACTTAAGGAGCTATTTTGCTTAAGACGTAAACAGAAGAGTCAGTATATTTTACTAAATAGCTCCCCAACTAAATTATTCGTGCATTATCGTGCATTAACGATAATTTTTTTCATTGTCGGATGGATACTGTTGTTACATATAGATACTAAGAGGAACGTGTGTAATTTTTTTCAAATCATTTCATAATTTTATCTCCGAGTACGGACGAGTTGAACAAATAATGCTACATTGTAATAATATATATATATATATATATATATTGTAACGTTCGATATCTTACCTTTGAACGCACACACTGGAATTATTAAACAAGAAGGGGTATGAAAGGACAACACCGAGGAATGGTAAAGGTCGCTGGTCACTAGTAACTCGATTTAACAGATCAAGCGAACCCGGAAGGGTGAAGGAATAACCCAAATGATTATAAATCAAAATAGGGAATAGAAAAAGACCATTGAGTTATACGTTTAATTTATATATTATCATCAAACTCGTTTTCTAAATACCATAACAGTGATCCAAATTGAACGTTGGTTATACAAAATTACTCCGTTTTACCGATAAGGACACTAATAGATTATAATTGTGACAAACAATTTATTTATGAAACATTTGCGTTTCAAGTATTTCCAAAGATTATGAAATAGTTAATAATGATATTGATCAACGCATGAATTAAAAGGAATAAAGAGATTCATACAAAGCGTTGTAAGGCGCGCAACAAATGACTGCTAACAAAAACTCGATTGGAAAGAGAAGCCTCGTAGCCTTCCAAGCAAGGGAGTCAAAGTTAGAGTGCCAGGTCTCTCTTCTAGCTGCAACATGAAACCTCGGTTTTAGGGCGGCATATGAATCTTCGCTGTTCTTGTTTATGATACCGATGTGCCAGAGAAAGAGTCAGGTAGTCGCTTCAAGTCACATATTGTGATTCTCCCATGTAGTGCTAGCGTTAGGCTCGGCGACTGCGGCGCGAGCGACGGTACGGGATGTGCTATAGCAAGCTCCCAGAAAATCACCTACTTGATTCGCGAGTACGCTTGATATTTATGAGCGCCTAATTTTAAACTGACATCGTAACAAACAAACAAAAAATGTATCCATTTTTATGTAGTTACATGACCGATGGTCACAATATATATCCATAAGAGCATTAGGGGGAAATTTTGTTGGGCACCCAACGATTTTTACTGTTCAGCACGGTAAAAATTGACTTGGTTAGGTCAAAAGGTGCCGAGATATCGTTTTGTCTCACGATAACCGTTTTCACGGTAATTTTTGTAAGGACAATCACTGTAAAAATTATGGTTTTTTTCACTCAGTGTAGAGCGCTTGTGGTAGACAGACTAAGACTAATGATTTGCAACTCCAATCGAAAGTGTCGGACATTATCAATACATACGTATTGTAGGTTATAACTTCATTTTTCAAATGCCACTGTAAAAAATATAGATAACCGGAAAAATTTTGAGATACTCTATTTATAATGGATCGAGGCATCGTATTTCCGTAGGTTAGCCTATGTTTTTCTTGCAGCAGTAGTGCCAACTATTGAAGATTTTTAAGCAAGTCAGAGCTCCAAGATGCAGGTTGGTATCCCTACTCGCTGGAACCTCCTCAAGAATTCCAAAATAGTACTTTTAATTAAATTACTACAATTTTAACGACTTTGTAATATACAATGTGTATGTGACGAACCTGAACTCTGTCACTCTCGCTTCGTAAATATTTGTCCAAGTTTCTAATAATAAGCAACTGCTTTTTCAATATGATTTGGATTCGAACAATTAGGGACCTTATTTTTAACTGCTTTCTTAAATAACAGATCAAACCAAGGAGTATTAGAAACAGTTTGCAGAAGTTCCTTAACAGTAAACTGATTTATACTTTTCCTATAATTGGAGACATTATACTTATGAGGTAATCAATACAACGAAAAGAGCTCACCATAAAATACTATGTTTGCCTTTAAACAAAAAGTTTTATTTTAATTTTCCAAAAAAAAATATAAGGTTTACAAAATTGACTCTATTTATAAGACTTGGGGGTTTTTCTTTGTCACAAAAATAATTAGTTTTTTTCTAAAAAGCCTCATATTTGTTGAAAAACCACCATTAGTTGGTGCACAGAAAGATCTCTGGTACTACGGTAGTATGTATAGCCGCGTGCAACAGTAGTATAGTGCGTCGTATACGACTGTAGCGCCTGCGCGCCACAACGAAAGTATATGGCTTCTGCTACCGTAGTATACAGGCCTCCGTGCAACTGTAGTGCGTGAACTATACTACCGTTCAGTGCTCCCGAAAGTGGCACCCAAAGTAGCGCGAAATTCAAATTGGCTATATGGAGCAAAACGCAAAAACCCACATAACTCAACAGAATTATCTAACATAATAAATAAATAAACCCTAAGCTATTAAACCCAAAAACCCAATGCTAATAAACCCAGTAACACGGAACGCCTACTGGCCACTTTTAAATTTGATGCTTTGTATAATAACAAAAGCGCCAATCACCACATAACGCGGGGTGCTTACTGGTGGCTTTGTTAATTGATATAATAAATAAAATAACACAAGCGCCAATCACCACACGACCCGGGGCGCTTACTGGCCGTTTTGTTTATTAATTGAATAAATAAAATAACAGAAGCGCCTATCACCACACAACCCGGGGCGCTTACTGGCCGATTTGTTTATTGATTAAATAAATAAAACAACACACGCACCGATCACCACACAACCCGGGGCGCTTATTGGCCGCTTTGTTTATTAATTACATAAATAAAATAACAAAAGCGGCAATCACCACACGACCCGGGGCGCTTACTGGCCGCTTTGTTTATTAATCAAATAAATAAAATAACACAAGCGCCAATCACCACACAACCCGGGGCGCTTACTGGCCGCTTTGTTTATTAATTACATAAATAAAATAACAAAAGCTCCAATCACCTTACACAACCGGGCGCTTACTGGCCGCTTTGTTTATTAATTACATAAATAAAATAACAAAAGCGGCAATCACCACACGACCCGGGGCGCTTACTGGCCGCTTTGTTTATTAATCAAATAAATAAAATAACACAAGCGCCAATCCCCACACAACCCGGTGCGCTTACTGGCCGATTTGTTTATTAATTAAATAAATAAAATAGGAATGTTGTTTTGAAAGCATTTGTGCAAAGACCAACGTGCATCTGAAAAGAGGTGAATCACCTACAAGTTACTGAGACCTGCAGTACAATGATGATTTCTGTACATGCACGCTGGCCTATGCTGACCGGAAATGCAGAATAAAATATTTTTCTACAACCGTAGATACAAAAGTTTAACTGGGAACAGTTAAACTGAAATATTAAATACAGATATAATTTTAGATTATCATAAAGTTAAACATTAGGATAGCTTAGAATTAATTTATAGAAATAAGCGAAAATATTATTACAAGCCAGAATAGTCACAAACAACCAGTACATACTACACCACTAGCAAACAACTACATTACGTATTAACTATGACAAACCTGGTACACAATATTAGTAACCTTCAAGGAATTATCCAATTTTTACCATTCAAGTTCGCAAGCTCATGATTTACAGAGTAACCCTTTTTGCATCGCATTAATAATTTTATAAACATACTGTAATAGTCTAATTTGTAATCTAGTTGATTGCTAACACTTTTTCCCGAATGTGAAGAAAAACGGAAAGTAACCCTTCCCTTTTTCTTGACTCGGAGAGAGAGTCCGTACGCCTGCTTCCAATAGGGGTAACAGAGTTTCTGATTCCCTAGGGTACCACGAGACGACTTCCTCTCCAACTACTAGCAGCAGAAAAACATGTTTACTAAAATTCTACCAAAATTCCGTATTATTTTTGTAACATTATAAACATTCAAACTACCGGTAAAACAAATTATGTTAACTCGCGACCGGCAAAGCACTATTATTCTAACAACTGCTATTCTTATTATCTTTATTACAATTATTATTATTACTATTGGCGTTTATTATTATTATTACTATTATTATTATAAATACCACCACTAATTATAAGTTAGTACGGCCACAGCCACCCTTTTGGCGCTTAAGTAGTAGTATTAATTAACAACTCACCGATCGTTTGTTCACCCTAGCATCAATCGAATTGTTAAGCGATTTACACCGCTCTTTTTGCAACCAGTTCAGTTGAGTAAACGAACGGTGTTTAGCATTAGTAAGTATTAATAATATTCTATCTTAATGTTAATATTAAGTTATAGTGAAATTCTGTAAAATTTGGATGTAAAAGAAAAAGGAAGGGCAAGAGTAAGTGAATCACTTTCTCTTCTCCTGACGCATGTAGGAGAGCAAGTCGGATGTGGAAAGTGCCAATTTCTGATTGGTTGAACTGGAGCAGTTCTACCCAATTAGATTTTCGGCTATTGTAATTTCTTCAAGATTTTCCCCTGGCAAGTTTTTCTGCGTCGTTCTCGAACCAGCGCGTCACCGAGGTCCGCTACTCCTTATAAAAAGGCCCAGAGGCTCCGAAACTGCCGACTCTTTTAATTTTTACCTTTCGAATGGTAGACTGAGTAGTAAGAGTCCGCCTCTGCTACCTTCTAGTCTACGACGAGGTGCGGACACAGTTTTTGTTTTACCCTCGAACGGTCGGCTGGGTTGTTAGAGTCCGCCTCTACTACTTGAGCGCGGTTTTAATTTCGGATACGGACATCTCGCGCTGGTTCACAGCGTGCATAAGTTTTTTGTTTTGAATAAAATTAAGTGTTCAAAGTTTATCACATTTTGAATTTCTTTTTCCCCTTTTCATTCCGGCGCGAGCATAAACTTTAACGCGCACACTATTACTCGCTACGGTAGTGGTAACATTGGAATACCGAAGAATACTTGAATTGACGTGTACACCATTACTCGCAACGGTAGTAGTACCCCAGGACTTACGGGAATTAAATAACCGATTGAATCACCGTCAAAATCTAAAACGAACACCAATACTCGTGACAGTATTGCTAGATTCTAGACGAGTCGTGAACGTAAATACAGCCGGCTCCCTTTACGTAATTTCTTGAAACGACACCGCTACTCTTAACGGTACGGGTAGTTTCTAGATCGCGAACGGGACACCCTTCGGTACGCCGCTCTGGGTAACGGTGACAAACCTGAGGCACGCTGTTAATGAGTGTGTTACGTCGGCGAGACGTACTATTTGAGTTTAAGCTTTCGCTTAATAACTTGGGACACACGCTGGGCACGTTAGTGGGGCGCGGAGCGAAAGGGACAGTTCTATCTAACGACGCGATATTTGCAAAGGAGCTACGACTGTTGAAACACAACTTGAAGCAATCTGCAGTACGCAAAGAATGTCCCGATACACTTATTTTGCGCGCAGTGCGCCTAAAGTTAGTGGGTTTTATCCAGAGCGATATACTAAAGGGTATCTCGTTCGCAATCTAGACGACGACAGCACCGTTACTGAAAAAGAGGTTTGTTTCTCGCGACCGGACTCTGATGTATTAATACTGTCGCGAGTATCGACTTTTGCTTTAATTCTGTTGGTTCTTGCCCCAATAGAACCACTACCGTGGCGGATAGTGGCGGGCACGAAAAATAACTTATCAATTTTCAAGGGTCCATGGGTACCTATGTCGTGGCAGATATTGGTGCACGCGTAAACAACTTTAAATAATTTTCAAAGATCCTTGGGTACCAATATCGTAGCGGATATTGGTGCGCGCGTAAACAACTTTAAATAATTTTCAAGATTCCGGCCGAAAAGGGGTTAAGACGAAAAGAAAGAATACTAGGAAATTACAACTTTCACACCTACTTTTATTTGAATATAACTGGAGTACACGGCGAACCAGTACGAGCTGGAGTAAGTAAAGAGGTTTTTGCTACGCGCTCGTGAAGGACTGAGTGATAGCAGAGGTGGACTCTAACTATTTAGTCAACCGTTCGAGGGTGAAAAACAAAAATTAACTGGGTCGTTACCTCGTAGTAGACTGGGAGGTAGCAGAGGCGGACTCTTACTACTCAGTCTACCGTTCGAGGGGTCCAAATTAAGAGAGTCTCTGGGCCTTTTTATAAGGAGTAGCGGACCTCGGTGACGCGCTGATTCGATAACAACGCAGGAGAGCTAGCCGGGGGAAAATCTTGCAAAAATGACAATAGCCGAAAATCCCATTGGCTAGAACTGCCCTAGAATAGCCACTCAAAAATTGGCACTTCCTACATCCGGTTTAGGAAGGAAAGGAGATTTACTTGCTCATGCCCTTCCTTTCACTTTTACAACGAAGTTGACAGAACTTCAATATATTTTAACCTTAACATTACGACAGAATATTATTAATATTTACTAATGCTAAACATCGGTCATTTGTTCAGCTAAGCTCATTGCAAAAGGAGAGGTGAAAATCGCTTAACAATTTGATTGATGCTAGGGTGAACAAACGATCGGTGAGTTGTTAATTAATACTACTACTTAAGCGCCAAAAGGGTGGCTGTGGCCGTACTAACTTATAATTAGTGGTGGTATTTATAATAATAAAAGTAATAATAATTTTAATAATGATAATAAGAATAGCAGTTGTTAGAATAATAGTGCTTTGCTGGTTGCGAGTTAACATAATTTGTTTTACCGGTAGTTTGAATGTTTATAATGTTACAAAAATAATACGGAATTTTGGTAGAATTTTAGTAAACATCTTTTTTTGCTGCTAGTAGTTGGAGAGGAAGTCATCTCGTGGTACCCTAGGGAATCAGAAACTCTGTTACCCCTATTGGAGGCAGGCGTACGGACTCTCTCTCCGAGTCAAGAACAAGGGAAGGGTTGCTTTCCGTTTTCCTTCACAAAATCCGAATACACATTTTTTTTAGCGAATTTATGAATAAGTCATACACATATCTTACTAATATATAAAGCAAAGTCGCTAAAACTGTTGTAATCGCTAACCGCGAAAACCACTAAACCGATTTTGCTAACATTTTGCACACTAATTCATAACACTTCCTAGATGGTTTTAGTATAGTTTTTATCTTAAAAAATGTCATAACAATAGCAATAAATGAGCTCAAAGTTTTGAAAAAATACGCCAGCTTCTCACTTTAGTTCAGTAAAATCCACTAGATGGCGTCGACATAAAATCGAGGCTACCTGCAATAGAATTAAATAAGTGGGATTATAATACGCCAGAGCGTCTAGAAATCTGATGTAGTCGTACTTCGGAGGTTGAACGATCTGCATAGAGAATGTAGATGATAGTCTTGCAGCTGGATAATCTGGTTACGGACGACACTCTTCTCTAAGGGGGAAGGGACCTAGGTCTCTAATCACCCTGAATTTTGACGAGTGCGATAAGAAAAAAGTCATTCTAACCGATGACGCTTCTGGCACAATACCAGAAGACATATCTAGCCACGGCACAATCTATTCCAACTCTTCAGAGTTGTGTGGCAGCCCCACCATCCCTCCTGGTGCAGTCAGAGGATTTTTGGCTACAAATATAATCCAGGGAAAACAGCTCTGAGGGGCACGGGCAGCCACAACGGCTACCTTCTTAGTCATCGCGTCCCCAACGCGCTTACCCACATGTCCCCATCTAACGATGAGCGGTTGGTTACCCGGGGAACGACCCGAAGACAAGATATTTTTTGGTCAGCGGTGTACCTCCCTTCATAACAGTCTACGTACATAGAGACTCCCAGGGTAAGAATCAAGCTACCCGTAGCCAGCTCTTCATCATCAGGAATAACGAATAGCTGGAAGTTTCACTACTGGCGTTTTTTAGGGCCATTATAAGTATTGGCGTTTTCTACTTAACCATCAATCTCATCGGTTCTTTGAAGGGGCCACCTAAGTGTAAACTACCTTGCCAACAAATACATTTTTACTACCATTTTTGGAAGCAATTCCTCGGCTAAAAGACTATAAGACTAAATATATACTAAATATAAAAATAATAACTAAAGATGGGCACTATTAAACCAAGTCAGCCATTCACTGGCAGACGTCACCTGCGGAGTTGTTCTTCGCAAGGCTGGAAAACCCAGTGATCGACGACCCAAGATGTATTACCCTTTTGACTCTAAGCATTAAAAAAGGAATCACTGATCCTCTCCAAGGTCTGCGCTGGGCAAACCTATAACAGCTATGAAGGAAAAAAAAACTTGAGCCAACGGGATATATAGCCTTCACCGGACAAGTATCACTAACCAAGCTCCCCATCTAAGATCACCAAAACAACTGAATCTACAAATAAAAAAGGTGCTTTAGACACCAACTTCTTCGACGTTATACCGGGAGACGTTGGGAAAGAGCATTTTAACTAGCCCCAAAGCATCGGACTTTGTAATTTTTTTCCCGATTAGTCTGGGTCTTCAACAGCAAGCCAGATAAGATCACCCTGAGGTATCTAGGCAGTCACAATTGCTGTTAACTAAAGTCAAAAAAGAGTTTACTTAATAAGCTCACCTGTCTTTTTTAGGGCCATCGGACGTTGAACTACCTTGCCAACAAATATATTAGAACTTAACAAAGTTGACAGAAAATTTTAAGCAAGCCAAAAGTCGCATGAGGGTGAATTGGAAGAAAAACTTTAAATGTATCTTATAAATACAATTTTACTAAGGCATCAAGAAACTGAAGCAGAAAATTTATCGAGATTGGAACAGCAGCGTCAAAATCGACTAATAAAGAATCCATTACGTGAGAGATCAGCTTTTCATTGTACCCTCACAGCAATCTTTGAAATCTTTAAAGATCCTACTTCAGATTTTTAAATAAGTAGAAAATGTATTTGTGTTTTTGTGGCAAAAGAAATGTAGGGTTTAAGGTCCAGGACTTTGTTGCTCTGGTAATAAAGTTGTGAGATAAGAGAAAAAAATTTTTTTATAATATGACTTTTTTGGGAGTTTATAATCTTAACAGCTTTAAAAAATAGCCTTTTTTGTGAATTACACGGGTGAAACTGCAAATCAACGGCTCCTTATGGCCACCGATTATTTTATGGCATAAAGAACGCACGGTTCTTTTTAGCATAATTATATTTTTTGAATTTTTATACATTTTTATTTGACCAAATAAACTATATGGATTCCGAAAAAATAAGTTTTTAATTAGAAGATTTTTGTTCCGAGATGTGTCGGAAATATGTGTCAAATTTCCAACTGAAAACGTTTTACATTACATGTCAACACACTACGGTGTTTCATTTAGTAAGTCTCGGGCGAAGCCGTGACGGGGGGCTGCTAGTGAATATATATATATGTAAGTTTTAAGTTGCTTTAAACGTGAAACTTCGGACGGTTAGGAGTGGTGTTGAATGGCACAAAATCAGACACAAGTTGATGCAGAAAGAAATATAACTGGAATTTTAATAACAATAATAATTTTAAATAACAATTCACAATATTAAAATTAAAACAATGTTACAATGTTGATTACCTGAATCAACAATTATGTCGCTTTTGGTGTTACAAGCTTACATTAACAACTTTACATTACACAACAATTATACAATACAGTTTTATATTTGGTGCGAACACATCGAGCGCTTGTAGCTAACTGACTAGAGTACGTGGACAACGAGAGGCGAGGGTGGTGATGACGGTTGAGCTGTGTGCTTTAATAATGACTCAAGAGAATCATGAGTCGCACTAGCGGCTAAGTTTGTAAGTGTTTAATACAACAAACTTACATCCCCCGTCCCCGAGAGGATTTGGCAGGAACAGGATCGTAAGGGATCATTTTACTCTTATGAAAAATATTTAAGCTTTTTTTTTTTCTCTGACCGGTATCTATTTCGTAAATGAATTTGGATAATTTTTTTGTTATTATAAATGGACCTATCCGGACTGGATCTAACTTCTTTTTATTCATCTTATTACCACTCTGAATATAAACTAAATAATTTTTTTGATATTCTATTTTTTTATTATGTTTATCATAATACTGTTCGTTTACAATATGTGATCTGTTGGCATTTTTTTGTGCTAGAGATCTGTTAAAGTCTAAATTATTATTTATATTTGTGTTTAGTTCTCTTGGAATTATTGAGTTATCCTCTCCTGTTAATAAGTAATTGGGTGAAAACCCCGTCGAGCTATGTATCGTATTATTATATTTGCGAATACATTGTTCTGCAATAACAGACCATGGTTTATGTTTATTTTCGTATATTCTACAACGAATTCTGTTTATCAAATTTTGATTATCCCTCTCATTCTGTCTGTTTGAAAATGCACAATCTACTGCTGTGAAAATTAATTGAATATTTTTCTGATTTAAGTAATTTTTAAATTCTGTGGAATTTATTCCCGGATATTGATCTGTTAAAATCATCCCAATATTTCCTTTGTTTTCAACCGTTTTTACTAAATAAATGAAATCCCGTGCTATTTGTGTTTTTGATGTCAAAATAAATGCGTATCGAGTTAATTGGTCCACCATCAAGTGTAAGTATTTTTTTGGGGATCTGTTTCCACTGAAACCTCTAATTGTATCTAATGATAGTATTTCTAACGGTTTTGACGCTGGACCTAATTGCGACAACGGAGCTTTAAAATCTCGTTTTATTTTTTATACATATTTCACAACTTCTGCAAACAAGTTTAATGTGTTTATGCATATTCTTAAAATATATGACTGGTGTAATTGTTAATAACATTTGTTTGACACCAATATGTCCTTGTGAATCGTGCAGTTTCTCAAGAACCGTTAAACCAAATTTTTCTGTTAAATATATTTTTTCTGTCCTATTTAGGTTTTTATATATAATATTATCTTTTATTTTACAATATTTATCACGAACTAACTCTTTTTGATCATTCAAGATATTTTCCAATGTTAAAAAATTTACTATCTTTATTTTTGATTCCTCAACATTGTTGTCATCAGACAAAACGGGATTTCTTGAAAGACAATTAGCCTCCGAATTGTCTTTTCCTGGATTGTACTGAATATCAAATTCGAATTGCGATATATAATTTAAAATATGTAAGAGTTCTGTATCTTTACAATTTTTTATATTAAAATTTTGTAAAGGCTTGTGATCAGTGAATACTTTAAAATGTAGGCCTATTAAATAATACTGCCAATATAAAATGGCTTCTTTTATCGCTAAACATTCGATATAAATTGCCCTTTTTGTCTTTTGAGATGAGTTGAGGTTTCGTGAAAAATAAAATACTGGTTTAATAGATCCGTCTTCCTGGGGTTGTTTCAAAATTGCACCAACTCCTTCTAAACTAGCATCTGTGTAAATGTATATAGGTTTATTAGGATCAAATATTGCTAATATCGGTGAAGTACACAGATAATTTTTTATTTTTGTAAAATTTTCCTCACATTTGTTTGACCACACAAAATTTACATTTTTCCTCAGAAGATTGTGTAAAGGCTCCAGTACAATTGCTGATTTGGGGATATATTTTAAATAAAAATTTACTTTGCCCAGAAATTGTCTGATACATTTTCTGGTTTTCGGAGTGGGAAAATTTTTTATCGCTATTACATTATCGTTAATTGGCCTTATGTTATTGTTTGATATTATGTTTCCTAAGTATGTTACTT
Organism: Copidosoma floridanum; assembly: GCF_036245765.1. Classification (NCBI taxonomy): domain Eukaryota; kingdom Metazoa; phylum Arthropoda; class Insecta; order Hymenoptera; family Encyrtidae; genus Copidosoma; species Copidosoma floridanum. The sequence continues at coordinate 10,593,425 of NW_028321883.1, forward strand.
CTTTCTGTGCAAAACTGCATTTATTTTCATGTAATTTAAAACCGTGTTCTTCTAAAACTTGCAACGTTCTTTGAATATGTTTAAGATGATCAGAATAGTTTTTAGAAAAAATCAGAATGTCATCTATATAATTTATAGCAAAGGAATCCAAATCGTTATTTCTTAGTATACTAGAAAGAATCCGCTGAAATATAGCCGGAGCTGACTTCAACCCAAAAGGTAAGCATCTCCATTGCCAATGACCATGATGAGTCACGAAGGCTGTTTTGTATTTATCCTTAGCTCGCAAGGGAATAGACCAGAAGGCCGAATTGATATCTAGTTTTGAAAAGTAAATACACTTTCCTACACGTACCACTAGATCATCAATTCTAGGAAACGGCTGGCCTTCAGGAATAATTAATTTATTTAATTCACGATAGTCAATACACAATCGCGATTTTTTCCCTTCATCTTTTTTATAAGTCAAAGTGACTGGCGCGGCATATGGACTGTACGACTCTTCCACGAGTCCCACTTTTAACAAATTGTTTATTTGCGTTTCTATTTCTGTTTTATCCGGAATTAAGCATTTATATGGTTTTTTTGAAATATATTTACATTCAGTTAACTTGACCGTTGCCTCGAAATTTTTTACTGTACCAATATCGAATTTACCCTTAGCAAATATTGCCTTATGTTTTTTCAAGAGATTGTTTAAATCATTATAATCATTTTTATCTTCAAGCATCAAATTTTGGCATTCTTTGGCATTTATATTTTTAGAAATAGAATTCGAACCTTGAAAAATTTTTAAATTTTCATTCTGACACAGAGAAAACTCCTTGATACAATCCAAACCTATCAATAAGTGATCCTCGAATAAATCATTTTTAACAATTGTAAAAGAAAATTTTCTTGTTAAATTAAAAATTTTTAAATCTACCGTTACTGTTCCATAAGCTTGTATTGAACCATTTAATGTTTTTATCGATGTGATCCCGCTTATTCCACTTGTTAATGGTAGTGTCTTATAAAAATTGTAGTTCATCAGTGACACATTGGCTCCAGTATCATATAGCCCACTGGCCTCAGTATCATTAACAAATATCCTTAATTTTATAAGCGGGATCGAATTTAGTTTTTTGTTTCTGCTGATTTTATAATCGAATTTGTTTTGTTTCTACATAAATTTTCTGGGTGGAATCTGTTCGGGTATCCAATTTTCTCGCAAATACGACAAGGTAAGTACTTTTGTTTCTGTTTATATGTATCCACCTCGGATCTCCTCGTATTTGTGTGTGTGTTTACAGTTTGCTCAAGTGTGCGCAGTACCGACATTAAGTTTTCAATTGTTATTATGTTTTTCTTATTTAAATGTGTTCTAACGGATTTTGGTAAAGCCAGCACAATAAAATTGATTTGAGAATTTATACTAAGATCAGGATCAACGTTTATTAAAAGATTTCTCTTTTTTAATGCAAAATCCAAGAAAGGTCCACCCAACCAACGGAAAGAATAAGCTTTTTCAATCTCACACCAAGAAATCTCCCCGAATGTATCCAGAAAAGACTGTGCCCAATAATTCCAAGGCTTTATCAAAGCACCAGACTTAAATAGAACCGAAAACCAATCTAAAGCAGGTCCCTCCAAACAAGTTTTTAAAACCTCTGGAAACTGGGATTCGGCGATATTCAATCTTTTGCACTCAAGAATGAATAAATCTAACCACGACTTTGCGTTTTGATCCTTACTCGAAAATTTTTGCAGAATCATGTTGCTTGCGACAAATTTCATCGGATTATCATTAACAGAAGTGGGCAATGTGCTGTCCGTGGGTGGGGGGAAATTATCAACTACCTCTAAATAGTAACCGCCAAACACCACATTACCTTCCTCATCCGTGTAAGCTTCTTTTAATTTTTCTGTTAACGTGATGCCAATTTTCCTGAATTTTCCTCTCGCATTCAGACTCTTTACAGCTCCCTGGATCGTTGACAATTTTATCAATTCTGTATGTTGAGAGATGGGCTCAAATTCGGGCGGGAAAAAAAATTTCTCTTCTTGTCCCAGGATTTGGATAGTCTTTACTTTTACAATCGTGGTTTTACTATCCTGAGCTTCCGCAGATAGGAGAAATGTTGCCTTGATTTTGCCTTCCATAATTGTTGATTTGTAAGTTTCAAGTTGCTTTAAACGTGAAACTTCGGACGGTTAGGAGTGGTGTTGAATGGCACAAAATCAGACACAAGTTGATGCAGAAAGAAATATAACTGGAATTTTAATAACAATAATAATTTTAAATAACAATACACAATATTAAAATTAAAACAATGTTACAATGTTGATTACCTGAATCAACAATTATGTCGCTTTTGGTGTTACAAGCTTACATTAACAACTTTACATTACACAACAATTATACAATACAGTTTTATATTTGGTGCGAACACATTGAGCGCTTGTAGCTAACTGACTAGAGTACGTGGACAACGAGAGGCGAGGGTGGTGATGATGGTTGAGCTGTGTGCTTTCATAATAACTCATGAGAATCATGAGTCGCACCAGCGGCTAAGTTTGTAAGTGTTAAATACAACAAACTTACATATATATGTGTGTGTGTGTGTGTGTCGCATTGACTTTTTACAAAGTTGGTCGCCTTAATTATGAAGGATCTATACATGTGTATATGTCGAGTTACATATGATGTTAATGGTTTTTGGAGGGTGCTTATTTCGAATTCGATAAGCAAATTGTGTTTAAGTGTTAAATAATTATACTAATCATTAATTAATTCATAAATAAATTGTGTAGAATCATTATGTATGTATATTTCGAGTTACACATCATTTTAATGATTTTTAAATGCCACTTCTTTCGAGTTCGATAAACAAATTATGTCAAAATGTTAATTACTTGTATAGTTAATATATCAAATTAATCAATACATTACAAAGGATCAATATATATATATATGTCAAGTAACATATGATTTTAAAGGTATTTGAGGGTGCTTGCTTTAAATTTGATAAGCAATTTAGGGCAAAATGTCAATAAATAGTTATATAAATAGTTTCTTTATATATATATATATATAATTCGATGTGAATTGTATTTCAAATAGTTTTCGAATACCCGCTTAAAGTTTTTTTTGGCTCTCACGTGGTGGTGCCGGCTGTCATCAATTATGAACTACGGCCACAACAAGCTTCTTAAGACATTCCTCCCCTATCTGGCAGTTGTCTTCGTAAGGAAAAGTGATTTTGAGTGCTACGTAGAGAGCACGTGTGTTTCATTTTTAGGTTAATTTTCCTCGCGTTGCAACGTGTCAATGACTTAATTGTTAATATTTTGTGATGGTAATTTTCTGTAGGTGCAAAGTGCATTTTAAAGTTCAGTTTTCACGTGTAAGAAATAACTACATCAATAGTTTAGGAATTTGTTTGTTCTTTAAATCCAGTTGAAATGGGTTCAAGTCCTTCATAATCAAAATCGAAAAAGTCAAAGGAATTGACGAAAAAAAAATTGACTAAATCTCCTCATAATGTAAAACAAAGTTTTAATTCTCTTGAAGTACATAAGTATGCCACATCACAAACAAGTCCATATTTTGCCACCCCAAACAAGAACTTTAGTGTTCCTCAAATTAATCCAAGCCTAAGAGGAGACATGAGTCCACTTTTTGACTCTAAAACAGTAATTCAAAATAATTCAAAATCTGACTCTTCGTATAAATTGTTGAGGCTACATCAAAGACATACAGGATAATTTCAAGAAAACAAAAATCGGCAGCAAAATCAACAGCAAAATCAGCAACAAAATCAACAGCGAAATGAGCAACAAAGAACAGTAATATGAAACAATTATATTTCACTATTATGTCATTCAACAGAAAGAGTAAGGGAATTCAGAGAACAACGTATGTTTCAAGTAAAAATTATAGGAATCTTGTGATAATGAGGATAAAACAAGAAGCAAATATTTCACAGGAAAACAAAGTATACATCCTTCTTTAAATGAATTGGAGGAAACACATACAGACATACTGATATCACAATTATGTACGCCTACATTACAATAGTCAAATTTACGAAAACGATATTCTGATGAGAAATCTGACCAGTAAGTTTTAATTCTGTACATAAACTCTTAAAGTACTTTTTAACAATGTACTTTTACTTTTTTTGGTAAAATTATGAATGCTCAATATTGTCAAAGATATAAAAAAAACTTAAACTACAAAAACAAATGTCTCAACTTGACGCTGTACTATCTTCACAGAATTATGATCTTCAAAGGTATTACACGTTATTATATTTTTCACTTAAAGTTAACAAAAAATAAATCTTTCGTATTTGCTACGAATTTTAAATTAATTGTTCAACATAATAAAATTTCAATTTGTATTAATTTTTATTTTTAAACTTACATTGTACCATTAACTTTTAATTGATTTTTTATTTATTTATTTTTTTTTTTTTTAGAGCAAAAAGAACAAATAAGGTAAAGTGCCTAATACTTGGACAAAACTAAAATTCAGACCGATACTTGGACAGTGAAAAATCAATCATTGTCGTAAATAAAAAAGAGATATTTTAAAAAACCGTAATAGATTAGTAGTGCTATGATCATTATTGATGATATACCTAAATTTTTTAATAAATTTTAGCTAAATTTAATACAAGCGAATGATTCTAAATTTCACCTTAGATGCCATAAGAGTGCAATAATTTTTCTCCGTTTTCCATGATTTTGATAATAGGTAATGCTCGTTAAAATTAATCCAATGCATTTGTATGCATACTGTATGGTATCATTTTACAATTTTTACATTAATTAACAATATTTCTAATGTAATCGTAGACAAAAAAAATTTTTATAACTTAAAATTAGCTGTCCAAGTACACCTCACGATTTCGTAGTAGTTGGACAAACGTGGAGCTCTTGTCCAACTTCAGGTCATAGGCACAAAAATGTCGTAGCCAGTATATGGACATACAATTAAAGTTGTTTACCTTATAACGTAGTTAATCTTTTACTCGAATTTTTTAAACAAAAGTGTATAAAAACGTCGTGCATAAATACAGTACTCACGAAGTTCAACCATCGTGAGTACTAAACTACTTATTGTTTTTTTTTTTTTCATTCGTTTTTCAAGTTTTTGTTTTGGTAAACAACATGAATGCAGTACTAACGTTTACAGAGCTTCGTTCTTTCTGTGGGTCTGGCGACCCCCTTGTTACCTGAGAAATTGTGTTTATACCCATCTCATATTTAAAGAACTTCGTTCTTACCGTGGGTCCCATGACCCATGAATACCCCCTGGTTTGTTGTTTTAATTTCCTTTATAATTTTTTCATTTGTTTTTTTTCTTTTAATTTCTTGTTTTATTTTTTTCTTAATTTCTTGTTGTATTCTTTTTTTTTCATTTCTTGTTTAATTTTTTTTCATATTTTATTTTATCACATTTTTTTCATTTTTTTGTGCTTCCTTTATTTAATTTCTTTTTTTATTTTCATATTGAATCTTTTTTTTTTCATTTCCTTTTTTGTTTCATTTTTTTTTCATTCCATTGTATTTATTCATGTCTTTTGTATTTTTATTTTATGTTATATTTATATTTCATTTCATCAATGTAAAAAAATTTTTTTTTCACTTATTTTTTTGCGATTTTATAGCCTATTAATACAATTTTTGTTTTATTTTTGTATAAATACTCAATGACATTGTGCCATTATTTAGTTATCAAATTATAAATAAGTGCCCATAAAAACCATTAAAATGATATGAAACCCGAAATATATTTATATAATGATCTTACATACTTCATTTATAATTGATTTAATGAATTACTTTATTTATGTAATTATGTGATAATGTAACATAACTTGTTTGTTGAATTCAAAATAAGCGCCTTTAAAAACCATTGATACGTTCTTCAATTGATACGTTCTTCAACTCTATTCTACATGTTTATTTTTTTTTTTTTTTTTTTTTTTTTTTCTTTTTTCAGATGTATTATTTAGAAAACAAATACATAATTGAATGTATTATCAGTGAATACATTTAAAAATGGAATGTTATAGTTACGAACCACACCATAAGTACAAGAAACCGAGTTTCTATCGTCGGCAGCGCTCGTAGCAGAGTGGGTAAGGTACTGGACTAATATGCAGAAGGTCGAGGGTTTATATCTCTTTACTGGAAAATGTTTTTTTTTTTTTTTTCTTTTTTAGAATTTTAAAAGAAAAAAATTCAAAGTCAAATAAAAATTACTGTGGGAAAATAAAATAAAAATTTGTTTAAAAATTAATTACTTGGGAGTGTGAGGGGGAATGGTGGGTAAAGGTGTGCAGAAGAGTAACACGGCACGGTTGGCAGATATACATATATAGTGGGGAGAGGGAAAGTGTATAGAGAACAGTCGGTGAGGGGGACGTGGTAAGGGGGGAAACTTGAGAGGAAGAGACTCGAGGTAAACCACTTTCGTTTCAAAAAAAAAAATCTGTCGGTTTTAAAATTCCAGCCCCCCGAGTAACGCGACATAAAGAACTTCGTTCAAAAAGTGCAGTACTTTGTAGAAAATAACACTGTTCTAATCAGTTTTGTTGTTAAGAGGTGTAAAACTTTAAGGAAATGGTTTTTTTAACATTTCGAAAAGTTAACCTCCAATTTGCTGTAAATACAGATGAAGTATGGGTTCTGAAAAGAGGAAAAATCTTTTTAAAAAAGAGTAAAAGAATAAAAAAGAACAAAAATTGAGGTCATACAACAAAAACAAAAAAGAGGAGTAAGAAAAATTATGACCTTATTCAAAATAAATCTGAAATAACTAAACTAAAAAAATCAGTAAAATTGGTTACATACTATTTCACTGATAAAACAATTGAAAAAACTGAGTGAGAACCGAGGTGAGAACTTCATTGAGTTTGATAATTTGTTTACAATTAAAGAGATGCAGTTCCTGCAAAAAAAAATTCTAATTAAGAAGAAGAAGTGTGATTCCACACAATTAAAAATGTTAAAAATCAAAATGCACCCTGAAGGATTTATCTTGTATTTATTAAATTATTTTTGGAAAAAAGATTAAAAATTTTATTTACGAATTTTCAGTTATAAATTTGTTATTATTTATCACCTTCGGTAACCTTTTTTCGTTATAAGGTATTTATTTAAATATATACTTTAGTTTTAATAAGTACTTGTGCCTTATCATGATTTATGCAACTGTAAAATCGTTTAAGTTAGTATTGTCCAAGTACTGCTTTCCAACTTGTCCAAGTATTGCAGCATTGTCCAACTTTTGGTTTTCAAGGTTGTCCAACTACTACGACAGTCAAGAATGATTGTCCAACTACTCCGATAAGTTGACATGTTTTAAAATATACGATAAATATTATATAAGAGCTGTTTTAAAACATTTTATGTGTGTTATATAACCCTATGGCATCCTGATTACAAGTTAATATTAAAAAAATATGGAAGTATTGCACATTAACTTCGAAATATAAGCGTTAAAATTAGTTTTGAAAAATCTGTCCCAAATATTGGGCATTTTACCTTAATCAAGAGCCAAGACAAAACATATGCACACATTTACACACGAATGCCTCGTTACATGGTAATCCATGCTCGATACAGGACTCTGTCTATATACCAATATAATTTAATAATACCCTGTATAAGTATAGTGTTACATGTGCTCAACCAGATCTTATTTTAAATCATGACAGAGATATTTCATCTGAGCCAGCTGGAAATTGTTTGTTCTATTGTTTTTTAAAACTTTTTAATCTTACATTTACACCTTTATAACTAAGACGGCTACTACAACAATCATCTGTTTTGTGTTTATGTTTAAATCCCAAAAGTGCAAATGAGATACTCTCTAGTGACCACGAGTACGGAGATATGGACTGAATACAGATATTTGCAAGATTATATGATACAAATATATGCATACATTATCACTTTTTTAATGTAAATAGTAATATGGAAAGACAAATCTTTGCTCATTTTAAAGTAAAAAATTCTCTGAATTTAATCCATTTGTATTTAACAAACTTGCATTTCACACCATTTATTCCAGTTTCAAACATTATTTTACAAAACAGAATTAATATTGAAAACATTCGTGAGCCTTCAGATAATGTTTCGGAAACTGACGTTAACTCGGAAATAGATAATAATGAAGTTGTGGCGAAATGTACGAACTATGATCAACACGCACGAGCACATTTAAATTTTTTTAACAATTTCCTAAATAATACTTTTGGTCATTCTTGCGCAGTTTGCGATAGGCTTTGGTGGAAAAAAAATTTAAAATCGTCATCTGCAGCACATGAAAATATTTTAAAAACCGTTTCACCGGTAAATCATCACTTTTTTTATTTGTACTCTTAAAAAAACTTTTATATTCAACAATTATTTGTATTTTAATAGAATTTTGTTAGCGGTATTACTGTAGTGGCGATTTTTTCTACGTTTAAAAAGTCTTTGGATAAACAAAAGAAAAATAAAGGAAATAAAATTTTTAAAAAATGAAAAAAAGGAACTTTTTTGAAAATGAAAATAAATTTAATAAAAAACTAAAGAAAAAAAGTATAGAAATGAAAAATGAAAAAGAAAAGATAAAATGCATACATACATCTCTTACCTAACTTGACCTAAGATTATTTAATTTTTTTGGATAACTTCACTTGACTTGACCAATTTTTTTAACCACTAGAATGGGAGCCGCACGCTCCGCACGATAATAATTTTATACTATTAAATGATTGAATTTTATATGCTAAAGAAAAAGGTATTTCGTGTAATAAATTGGCTATCCTTCCGCTCAGTGCTAATGATGCAGAAACACAAGTATTTCTTTTTAAAGCACCATTTACCTGACAAAAATTACCACAAAAGTATAAACATGAAGATTTATACCTTGAACTTTACTATAATGGATTAACCTGAGACTCGGGAAAAATTGAGTACATGGAGATATTTTACGGGAGACTCTTGAAAACGCTACTAAGATATTTGTTGTTGGAGATCCGAAACAAAAGTGGCTTGAAAAATTTGGCTTTAAAGTCACTGATATGACAGACAATCCACCGTTTGAACTTCCAAGATTAGTTACTACTTGTGCTCATCACAATGGAGCCTACAAATCCATGAAAAAGTTTTACTTAAATATGGAATTGGTTGATGTTGATGACGACGACGACGATTATAATAAAAAACTGTGAAAATGTATTTCAAAAATAAGATGTTTCACAAAATCATTTTGCACATTTTTCGTTTTAATATAATGACTGAACAAAATAAAACAAAAATGTTTAACAATTTCTTTTCCCACCGCTTCACATCCCACATTATCATGTAACACACTCGCATGAAGAAAAAATTGTATATATCCATCACGTGCACAAGCTGCGCAAGATTTCGCACATTCAAGTAGTGCGCGAAAAAACCAGTGCTAAAATTTTTTTATTAAATTTTGTAGTTAAAACTTTAAATACTTATTCATTATATTATTATTTGCACTTAAATTTAAACTTATAATTTTACACCTGCAACATTCAATAAGCTTTTGCAATTGGAACTTTCAATATTTATTTCAATATTTATTTCATTATTGTTTGCTCTTATATTTAGACATACTATTCCACATCAGAAAATTTAATTTTAGCGCGCTCACAGCGCTATGAGCGATAGACGCTAGTACCCCCAAATGATCAGGCCACCATGGCAGCGGAGAGGGGATGTGCTACAACCGCCATAGTTTATCTACTCTCTCTTTGTCACACCTACAGGGGCAAACGGGCTGGCTCTAGAAGTTTAAGACCCGATGTGAGTGCACTCTAGAAATCATGCATTTCTCTTGCACTAATGTAAATTACTACATGACTTAATAGTTTACTTAATTTTGCTTATAAATGTAAATACTTTTACAATTTAAAAATTGATTACAACGTTATGTTGACGTACCAAATATATCAACTAATAACAAACTTTTGTTCCTTTGATTCCTACATACTCGTTAACATTTTAAAGGTATCTTTAAATAGTAGTGGTTTGGTAAAAAGACATATAACAATTTTTCTCAAATTAAATAAAAAATAAACAGAACATAAAAAATCAATGAACAACATTTTAAGGTAGTAGTTCAGTTAGGTGTATTGTGTGGCATACTGTACTATAGAGTATAAATAGGTTATGCAGTCTTTAATGTAAACTGATGTCATTGTTCCTCTCATGCAACTACACGATAGTTTTTAACTTTGGAAAGCTGAAATACAAAAATTGTACGACTAGGCTTCTTGAGACTTGGTATTTAGTTTATTTATAATATCAATTATAACATATCTTTTTTCAAAAAGAATTGATCGTTTTGTTAAGAAGTTATGAATGATTTCGTTTAGAATCCTACCCCAAACCAGGCACTCTCCTATCTCTCACGTGTTAATCGATCAACAGTAAAACTTTCATATCTCCGAAACTACACGGCTAGGCATCTCCAAATTTAGATTCATGATGAACGATAGCAAACTTAAGCCACATGCAAAATTTTAGAAAAATTTGTAGTCTAGTCGTTTTACTGAACTACTACCTTAATAAATGTATGAGTAATTTAACAAATAAAAATGCATAAAAAATATATAAATTGTATTTTTTTACAACAATACTTTTTAATTGAATTTCAACAATAATACTATATTTAAAAATTATTGTTAAAAATAGCAGTACAAATAAATTTTTTAAATATTATTTGACATGTTTTTGAAAACTCAACAAAACAAAAAAATTTACTTTTTCTTCATCAATTACTTTGATGCTTTCACTTTCACGTCACGTGATCATTTACCATGAGTGCGAGGAAGACGGCAGCAGTTTTCTCCCTCGCACTCATAGTAAATAATCACGTGACCTCAACTGACCAACCAATTAAAACCATGCTTTTCGCGAACACAACTATTGTAATTATCCGTATATCCAGTGTACATGCATCGTACATACATGTATGTACGTACATTTTTTTAAGCTGACCTAAGATTATTTAATTTTTTTGGACAACTTCACTCGACTTCACGAATTTTTGTAACCACAAAAAAAAAAAGTATTAGATACATCGATGATTCGAGATTTCGATTCAATAGAGGTAACATCGATTATATGCACGAAACAATGCATTTTTATACATGGGATAAAAAAAAAAGACAGGGGAGTCAAATGCACTTTATTTCAAATCTCTAATTTACAAATTAGTGAAGTTATGAGATGTTAAAACGTGTTTTTTGTTAACAACAAATTTATTTGTTAATGAAAAAATCTAAAAATGAGTACATATAAGATACGGCTCATACCTACCGATTCCTTTTGGTTGCATCAAGATATTTTTGCAGTGATGAGAACTGCAGTGCTCAAAAGTTCTATATTAACAATTTTGCAATAGGTTGCCATTTCGTTTTTGGGCAACCACTGGGTGTATTTTATTAACAGTACTGATATCCATGTTGGGTACCCAAGTAAGAAGTTATACTTCTATAAAATTATATGGCAAATAATATCATTATAAATGTAAGCATACCTCGTATGAAACGATATTATGTACAAAGGTGGTGCAGTTATCGTTAGAATGAGTATACCTACGTTATTTGGGTGTGGTATCAGTAAATATTTTAATATCTTATAACAAAACAATTATAAAAAATACTTAATGGCACAATACAATGTAAACAATATGGTAGCTGGCCAGTACAAGACTGCTTTTTCATCAAATCTTCCGATGGTTGCAAAAAATCTTCCTAAGAAATTAAGAAATACCCTTATAAAATAGCAGATTGTTCAACTGTATCCTTTTTCAGATGTTTAATTTAAAGAATTTTCAATTTAATATGTAACCTTAGAGAAAATTCACTTTCAATTGGAATTATAAGATCTATGTAAAGCTCTTTTTTTTTTTTTGTACAAAAGATTACTGTAAGATAAACTTGTTTCATTTTCAAACAGATCTTTAATTTTTTTTTTTTTTTTTTAATAACACAAGAAAAAGGGGCCAAGTACGCGTAAAAGCGTGCATGTATATTCATCCTCATGAGAAAAATAATTTCCAGCGTTGCAGCATAATTTGCACTCCTCCCACCTCTGTGAATTTTGTTCTCAGTTACGAAGGAAAAATTGTGAAAGAAGAAAATGCAATGAAAATCAATTATGGTATTTATACAGTACGAAAACTTTTTTTTTTTTTTTTTATGAAAATTCTGAAAAAATGTGAAAAATTTCACAAGCAATAATTTATTTATTTTTAAAATAGCAAATTAATGATAAATAAATGAATGTTTCAAATTTTTGAAGAAAACATGTACCAAAAAAATACATTTTTTTAAATAACTTATTTATTTAATGTAAAATGAGACCAAATGAATACACACACAATAAATAAAAATTTACATTGAAAATAAATTACGAACTGTAAGATAAAACGAAGTAATTGGTGCTCTATTGTCGGGCCCGCTCATAGCAGAGTGGGCACGGGGTTCACCCAGTGTGCAACAGGACGAAGGTTCAAGCTTCATTGGGAACTATCTTTTTTTTTTCTTTTTTTTTTTAGAAATTGGTTAAAAGAAAAAAATAAGTAAAATTTAAAATGTGAGGTGTGGTGGGATGATGTTGTGTGGTGTAGTACTGGAGACCGGAATTATGTCAAGAGGGGCGGGGTGAAGGGGGAGAATCAAAGCAAAATCCACTTCCGTTACACTTCTTCTCAAGGTCACCAATCTGAAATCGTTGATTTACTTTGTAGGGCAGCATGCGCCTATAGAAGTATAACTGTAAAAATGTTTACACGTATTCATCAATACTTTTAATTTTTTCCTTTTTTCAACTTTGCAGTTTTTTGCTTGATAGAAATTTTTCCATTTTATAAAAACAAAATTGCTCTATAAAATCATTAACTGATCAACTTTTATATAAAATTTTTTTCTCTAAAATGCTTAGTTTTCGAGTTACTGTGAAATAATTGAAAAAAGTGCCGTTTTTCAGTTTATTTTGCAAAAGTAACTATTGACGTAGAGCTCACTCTTTGTAATTTATTGAACAGCTTATTATGTGCGTGCTAAGGCCATACAGTATTGATTAAAAATATTACGATATTTTCCAAAATATACCTTGACTTTTTGTATAAAATTAGGAACCAAAAGTAGAAGTCGTAGGCTTCTCAATGATGTCAAAAAAATTTGGATGGGCCAGGTAATATTTTGGTATAAGTTATCAAAAAGGTGATTATGTATGAAAAGACACAGATTACTTGTGCTGTGGCAGCGTCATGACTGGATATTTGTAGGTCTGATGGTCTGAATCACGATATCAGATAGTACACGTGTGATAAGCCACCTTAAAGCTACTTGCAATAGAAGTAAGTGGGTCTGGTTTGTTAAAAGTGGCCTTTGGGGGTGGGCGACTTTGAACAAGGGGGGTATAGTTGGAAGAGATTGGAGTTACTCTCAAGTGTCACAAGCCTTCCCTTTAGGTTAAACAACGATGGTGGTACTATGTCCGATGTTGTTGGTGTAGTGGTTTCGTTTCATTTCTCGGAATCCAACTCACCGGAGAGATGTGGCGTTTGAGCAGTGATGCGTAGAGGCCTCGATGGGTTGGTCGCCAGGTTGACCGGTGGGTGTTTGTTGTGGTTATTTTTTTTTTTTTGAGAGGAAAAAAAAGGGTGTAGACAAGTGTTTTATATTGGTACAGTGATGTTTATTGAATATGTACTTTAAGCAATTGAGTGGCTTAAGAGGTATGCATTACACATATTTGCATAACTCGGATCGATCCCAATCAGTCGTAACACAGTCCTTCTTATATACTTTACGTCGCTTTCTTACTTGCGATTTTGGTCACCACCTGGCGAGTGATAGGTGGTACTATCAAGTACTAGTTGGAAGTCAGTGCTGCGCGCGAAATTTCAAAATTCAAATTTATGTAGAAACGATCTAATTTAAGAAAAATAATTATTTTAATACACGATAATTAATAAAATAATGCCCCGGATAGTAACAGGTTGTAATGTCCCCGAGAAAATTTACGAACTCCATAGTCGTCTACCCACAGTACATTAAAAGCATAGTTGTGAGTCGTGCAGCTAGGTATCCCAGCTACCGAAGACACTTTGCTCCAAAAGATAAGTAAATTACGTCAAATTCCATCCCACCATATCAAGATTAACAAATACCATAAGACGTTTAGCCAGAGCACAATCTGCTATAATAATGAGGGGTCTAATGGTCATTTTTCCAACCGACCTATGTCTACTAGAGCAGATTTTGCAACAATAGCAAACCAAGGAAAAGAACCATCAGCTAAAAATTATACCAGCCTCCTCCTGAGTGATTCGTCCCCACAGCAAACCCACAGAGGAGGTATTCTCCAGTCCCATTCTCCCGACCAACGGTGAACGGTCAGTTTTCTGGGAAACGATCCGAAGGCGAGATATTCTTCAGCCAGCAGCGTACCTTCCAAGGGTAGGAGGCAAGTTACCCACAGCCAGCTGTCCATTATCAAAAATATTAATAACTAGCGAGCCCCCGTCTCGGCTTCGCCCGAGACTTACTAAATGGAACACTGTAGTGTGTTGACATGTAATGTGAAACGTTTTCAGATATAAATTTTACATATATTCCTGCCACTTCTTAGAATAAAAATCTTCTTATTAAAAACATATTTTTTCGGAATCCATACAGTTTACTAATCAACTAATAAGCTGTACATATTAAAAAAAAAATAATTATGCTGAAAAGTACCGTGCGTTCCTTATGCCGTAAAATAATAGTTGGCCATAAGAGGCCGTTGATTTGCAGTTTCTGCCGTATGATTTACAAAAAGAGCTATTTTTTAAAGCTTTTAAGATTTGAAACTCCCAAAAATTATATATATTGAATAAAAATTTTTTTCTCTTAACTCACAACTTAATTACCAGAGCAAAAAAGTCCTGGAGCTGAATCTCTACGTTTTTTATCGCCACAAAAACACAAATACATTTTTTATTCATTTAAAAATCTGAAAGATTTAAGAGATTGCTATAAGGGTACAATGAAAAGCTGATCTCTCACATAATGGATTCTTTATTTGTAAGTCTAACGCTGCTGTTTCAATCTTGATAAATGTTCTGCGTCAGATTATTGATGCCTGAAATTGTATACATTTAAAGCATTTGAAGTTTTCCCTCTTGTGACTATATGCGCGGTTACAACTTTTGTGACCCCTAAAGATTGTTTCCTGTCAACTTTGTAAAGTTCTAATATATTTTTTGGCAAGGCAGTTCGACGTCCGATGGCCCTAAAAAAGACCGGTGAGCTTATTGAGTATACTCTTTTTTTGACTGAAGTTTACAGCAATTGTGACTGCCTGGATACCTCAGGGTGATCTTTTCTGGCCTGCTGTGGCAGACCCAGACTGATCGGAAGAAAAATTACAAAGTCCGAAGCTTTGGGGCTAGTTGTAGTGCTCTTTCCCAACGTCTCCCGGTATAACGTCAAAGACGTTGGCGTCTAAAGCACCTTTTTTATTTGCAGATTCAGTTGTTTTGGTGACCTTAGATGGGGAGATTGGTTAGTGATACTTGTCCAGTGGAGGCTATATATCCCGTTGGCTCAAATTTTTTTTTCCTTCATAGCTGTTATAGGTTTGCCCAGCGCAGACCTTGGTGAGGATCAGTGATTCCTGGTTGAATGCTTAGAGTCAAGAGGGTAATACATCTAGGATCGTCGATCACCAGGTTTTCCAGTCTTGCGAAGAACAACTCCGCAGGTGACGTCTGCCAGTGAATGGCTGACTTGGTTTAATAGTGCCCGTCTTTAGTTATTATTTTTATATTTAGTATATATTTAGTCTCATAGTCTTTTAGTCGACGAATTGCTTCCGAAAGTGGTAGTAAAAACGTGTTTGTTGGTAAGGTAGTTTAAACTCAGGTGGCCCTTAAAAGAACCGATGAGACTGATGGTTAAGTAGGAAGCGCAAATACTCATAATGGCCCTGAAACGGGCCAGTGGTGAAACTTCCAGCTATTCCTTATTATTATTCTTGATGATGAAGAGTTGGTTGTGGGTAGCTTCACTCTTGCCCTCGAAGTCTGTGTGTACAGAGACTATGATAAAGGGAGGTACACCACTGACCAAAGAGTATCTCGTTTTCGGTTCATTCTCCGGATAACCAATCGCTCATTGTTAGTCGGGAGAGAGGGTCTAGAGAATTCCCTCTCTGTGGGAATGCCGTTGGGACGACTACTGAAAAGGAAGCCGTTGTGGCTGCCCGTGCTCCTCAGGGCTGTCTTCCCTAGCTTACATTTGTATTAAAAATTCTCTGATGGCACCAAGTGGGAAGGTAGAATGGCCACATAACTCTGAAGTGTCAGAGCAAGTTGTGCTCTGGCTAGACATGTCTCCTGGTATTCTACCGGAGACGTTATCGGTATGATTAATTTTTCATTGGTGGTACTCGTCAATCCTAGAGGATTAGGGTGGAAGTAGACGTAGGTCACTTGTTAGTTGGAGAAGTGTGTCGTCGGTAACCGGAATACCCAGCTGCACGAATATTGCGTACATTTTTTACTGCCGGTAGACGAGTGCAGATATTTTGAGACGCTCCAGCCTGTTATAACCACACTAATTTAATTTTGTTGCAGGTAGCTTCGATTTCATGTCAACGCCACCTAGCCGATTCTACTGAACTAAAGTGATAAGCTGGCGTATTTTTACAAAACCTTGAGCTTATTTTTTGCTGTTGTTAAATTTTTCAAGATAAAAACCATACTAAAACCATATAGGAAGTGGTTAGCGATTACAACGGTTTTAGCAGCTTTGCTCTATATATTAGTAAGATAAGGAATGACTGGAAGTATCACCAGAGGCCATTTTCAGGGCCACCATAAATATGTAGGTTTCCCAATTAACCATTAATTTCATCGGTTCTTTTTAGGGCCACCTAACGAAAATGTTTTTAATAAGAAGTTTTCTGTTTCAAGAATTGTCAAGAATAGATGTAATAAAACATTGCGTTACGAGGCAGGGAGGTAGTACATTTTTGTCTACGTTTATATTACCACCCGAGGCAAATCCGAAGGTGGCAAACACGTGGACAGTGATGTGCTATTTCTTTGCCAAGTGGCCTATACGATTTTTTTTCATACCTGGCGGGAAGTTTGCAACCCAAAAAAAGTTATTTGTTGTTTAATTTCGTATAAAATCAATACGCAGTCATTCCATCATTCATTGTGGACGCTCATATGTTTGTTGATCTAGGGAATCTAGGAAAATAAAGAGCAAGCGAGATAGAAAACAACAATACATCGCGGTTCAGGTACTGTATCCAGCAACCACGCTCGTAGAATTCATTTAATTACACGCAAAATTTATTTTGAAATCTATTATCCCGGCATTACGGCAATTATATTAGTATGTTATGCTTCCGTGACGGTCGTTTACTTACGTAAAAAATATACTTGGAAACAAAACAGACATATTATAAGTATGCCACTAAATATATAAGATTCATTCATATACGCACAGAATAACTTTCAGTACTTAGATGTATAGAGATTAAGTACTTGATTATTTTTATTTATTGAGTACATCATTACTCACTGGTTAAAATCATTCGTGTTACACTCTGCAACCTGTATATTCGCACTGCATAAGTATTGAGGTTATGGTCTGAGAGTATCGGTTTCCGTCAGCTAAGTATAGTATATTGTCGACTGTAGCTATACATACGTGAGTAGCTGACAACTGGCATGAGAAAATAACTAGGAAAAAGCTGCGCAGTACGATGTTGCGCAACAAAAAGACTCCCTCAGGAGTGCATAACTTCCCAGCCTGATATCAGGACTGGAAATCAAACTACCCGTCAGAGGTAAACCGGGGTATTATCGCGATTTTTTTATTGGTTAGCTTTAAACGATTGTCTTAGAAATTAAGTGCTTCAAATCGTTGTGATTTAATTATTTTATTAATGTTGGACATAAAAACTATTGAATTCCACTTTTATAAATGTATAAACTTATGAATATCGATTTAAAAAGAGGTTTTAAAGTTCAGTTGCAAATGCTGGTATTATAACGGGGCTGTATGTACTATTTTTATTTATTTATTTCATACTCCGCCCCTTTCGGGTTTAGAGGAGTTCCGTTACACATTTAACATTCTTTTTACATGATAATTTAATAATTTTTGTACTATCTTATATTATCTTCATTTCTATTTGCACATATTTTAAATTTTACTTTACCTTTATACTATATTATCATTCATAAAAACAACAAGATTAATTAATAACCTTTAAAAATTAAAAAAAAACAAAAATGAAAAAAAAAAAAATGAAAAAAAAAGAAAAATTTAAAAATTTAAATAATTATCTACTTTCTTTAATTTGTCCTTTTCATTTCTTTCATTCTTCTTTCTTCACTGTACTTTCTTTTTCTTCTCTTCTTCCTTGTCCTGCAATTCATCTCTTTATCTTTTTTATTGTAAACTTTCTTCATTCT
Source organism: Copidosoma floridanum (assembly GCF_036245765.1). Lineage (NCBI taxonomy): Eukaryota > Metazoa > Arthropoda > Insecta > Hymenoptera > Encyrtidae > Copidosoma > Copidosoma floridanum. The sequence goes on from NW_028321883.1 coordinate 10,611,930, forward strand.
TCTTGTCTTTTGTTTGTTTTCTGCTTCTTTTCTTTTTTGGATAACGCGTCTTAGTGACTCCATCTCTTTTGCATCATGGCTTAGTAATTTATTTATTTCTTCCTCATTTCCATCTCTACAATTCTTCAATATGTGTCTATAATCTTTTTCTTCTTCTTTGCATTATCTGCACTTCTTATCCTCCTATCCTTTCTAATACTCTCTACCTCTACATTCATTTCCGCACCTAAATCTTGCTACTAGTTTCCTATCCTTCAATGGCATATCCTTTTTCAAGTATCTTGGTTCTTTCTCTGTTCTTATTTCTTTATATGCCTTGTTGTACCGAGAATTCTTTAACTTTTTCGTTCTTTTCTTTTTTTCTTTTCTTTCCTTGTTCTTTATTATTTTTTCCCTTACTTCTTCTTTAAATTCCACCCCTTCCATAAATCTTGTTTCTTTTATATTTTCTTCACGTAGCATTTCCGCTCTTTTTTTTTGATTTTTTCCTACTTCTCATCTTTCTTTGTCCTTATCCTTTTTTCTTATACATTCCTTAACTAATTTTATGTCTGAATTACTAATTTTCTCTTCAAATTTTAACGCTCTCCTCAGTGCCTTTGTACTCATCTTTTCTAATCTACACTCCTCCTTCACAATATAATTTGGCGTATTGCTATCTAGTCCTAATATCCATTTCATACATCTTCTTTGTACACTTTCCAGGCTTTCTTCTTTTTCCCAACCCCATACTTCCGCACCAAACAACGCTATACTTTCCACTAGTGCTGTAAATAATTTCCTTCTTCTACAGTAGCTATTCTTGAATATTTTTTCACCTACGCTCCATGCATTTTTCATTGCGATCACTGCTTTCCTCTTCCTTTCTTCTATATGTCTATCATTCCTCCCATTTTTCTGTAGTATATATACTAAATACCTCATTTCATCTACTTCTACCAATTCCTCACTTCCCCACTTCCATCTTATATTTTTTCCCTTTCTTTTTTCAAATACTAAAATTTTTGTTTTTCGCTCACTCAAAATCATTTTCTTTTTACAGGAATACCTTTTGAATCCTTTTAGAATCTCTTTTAATTCTTTTTCTCTATCTGCTATTAATACTATATCATCCGCATAAGACACACTCCATATTTTTTCATTATCAACTCTGCATCCTCCCACTTGCCCTCTTTTTAATTCCTCCTCCAAGTCCGCTAGATATATATTAAACAGCGTTGGGCTCAGTGGACATCCTTGCCTCACACCTTTTTCTGTCCAGAATTCCTTTGATTCCTCCTCACCTACTTTAACTACATTCCTAGTTTCTTTATAGATATCCATAATCCTATTTCTTAGCTTTTTGCTCACTTTCATCTCTATTATTCTTTCATTTAAAACCTGTCTATCCACTCTATCAAATGCTTTCTTTAAGTCTATGAAACAGGCAAATATTTTTCCTCTTGGTTTGCTTAATTTTTCATCCACAAGGTGTTTCAGTGTGTATATTGCTTCTATTACTCCTCTCTTTTTTCTAAATCCAAACTGACTTTCTGCTAATTTTCCTTCAATTTCCTTCTTCAACATCTCATTCAACAAACTTGCATAAATTTTGTATGCTGTGCACGTTAATGTAACTCCTCTATAATTTTCTAACTTATCTTTGTCGCCTTTTTTGTGAATCAGGCATATCACTCCTCGTTTCCACTGCTCTGGTAATTCTCCTTCTTCCCATATTTTCTTAACCAGTTCCCAAAGGGCTACGTTTACTTTGATAGGCATGTACTTCCATACTTTGTTTTCTAGCTTATCTTCTCCCGGTGCTTTTCCTATTTTTAACCTTGCAATCTGTCTCTCAAATTCTTCCTTGCTCAACTCTTCCTGATCCTCTGTATCTTTCCTTTCTTCTTCTTTTCTTGTATCTTCTCTCCCGATTTCTTCTTCATCCTTCCCATTTAACTTTTCCATAAAATACCTTCTCGACTCTTCAACTGTAATCTTTTTATCTATTTCATTCCTTCGTTCTTTTCTGAACTTATTTATGTACTTCCACACTTTACCTTCCAATGTTGTGTTTTTTATCTTTTCTTTTTCTAATCTTTCAAACCTTATCTTTTTTACTTCGCACCAGTTTCTGTACTCTCTTTTTTTATCTGTACAATAACTCTTTTCTATTTTCTTCTTTCTCCACATCTTCATTATTCTTCTTAAATCTCTCTTTTTCTCTTTCCATTCTTTATCGTACCATTTTCTATCTCCCAATTTCCACACTTTAAACTGTTTTTCTAACTTAGGTACCACACTCTCTATTCTTTCTTTCAATTCCTTCCATCTTCCTTTCACCTCTTCTTCTTTCCACTTTCAGTCCTTACATCCTTCTCCACACTGATCGATCAATTCTTGAGTCCAATCCCTCCTTGCTGTTATCCTCTTTTCTTTTTTTATAATTCCTACTTCTACTTCCTTGTCTAAACACACCTCCAACGGCATATGATCCGATTCTGTTCTTTGTCCTATCATCATTTCTTTCACCTGATCTAAGGCTTCTTGATTCCCAATTGCATAATCTATTACAGATACCCCTCTGCTGCCAACGAATGTGAATTCACCTTCTCCTTTTTGCCCATTTATTATACACCATCCTTCTTCTGTTATTTCATTTATTAGTCTTCTCCCTTCCTCATTTATCTTCTCGTCTTTTGACTTTCTTACCTTTATTTCCTTGTCACCATCCATTTCATTAATCCATCCTCCATTTCTCCCAGTTCTGGCATTCCAATCTCCCAGTAGTAGTACACTTCCTCTTTCTTTCGTTTTTACTTTCTCTTTTATAATTTCCATCGTCCCTTTTATGTTATGACTATACACTCCTATGATTTTCGACTCCTGATTTCCATATTTTGTCTTCTGCATTATTATATCATCGCTCCATACTGCGTATTTTCTGCTTCCCATCTTTTTACTTATTTCTAATATTATTCATCTTGTCGCTCTTCCTTTTTTATGCTTTCTTGTTGCTGCTATACACTTCCACTCAAAACTTTTTTGACAACTCACTTTCTACACTAGTCCACTTGTCCTGCTCTAACTTCGTTTCTACTAACACTATTATATCAAAACCACTTAAGTACTTCCACACTTCACTGTCCTTATTTAACACTCCCGCAACGTTCCACGTACAAATACTGACATTCCTTCTTCTCACTCCCTCCTCCTCTCTATCTTCTTGTTCTCTTCATTCTTGCCTCCTGCTTCTTTCTTCAGTGAACTTTTCTTTCCGTTCGTCATACCTAAGCCACTTACCGTTGACCATCATCTTCATATACCCAATTTTTGTATCCTTTCCTTTACTCCTCTGCTCTTTTGACTTGTATAAAATAGTTCTTTGAATCTCTCTTTCTTTCTCTGTTAAATTGCTATCTATGTAAACTCCTCTCTCCATATATTTTTTATTCTTCGTTACTTCTTCTTTCATTTCTTTGTTTAGCAACCTTACTACAACTTTCTTCCTCACATTTTGCCCAGCGTTCACACTTATTTCTTGAGCTTTCTCTACCTTTACTTTCACTTTGATCATTTGTTCAATAAATTCTTCCACATTCTTCTCCAGATTCTCTCTTTTAATATTTGCTCCTGTGATCACAATGTTCGGTCTTTTTTTTTCTCTCTTATCTTTTTCTTTTTTCCATTCCAACTTGCTTATTCTTTTTTCTAGTGCCTTTTTTTCTTCTGTCCACTGTTGTCTCTCTTTTATCCACATCTGTTTTTTCTCTTTCCAATCTTCTTCTCTCCTTTTTAGAATACTAATCATACTGTCAAACTTATGTTTCAATCTACTCAATTTATCGTTTAAATCTTTATTCTCTTGACTTTCTTTTGTGAACTTTAATAAAGACTGCTCCTTTGGTTTTACATTTGCATTACTTCTTGTGTTTACGTTAACACCCGTCACTTTCCTGGTCGTTTTCAGGTTCTTGTTGATACCACAGGTTTCTTCTGTACCGACTTTTCTACGTCGATCCATCAGAAATCCTATTTAACGACCTTAATCGATGATTTGGGAATCTTCCTTATCAATCTCTTTGGTAACATGTCATTTTATTTAGCATCAGTCTTCCAGAAATCTTTCTTATCAACCCCTAATTTTGTGAACCTCTCTTCTTCTTTATTTACAGTTATTTTATTTGGCCAGGGACCTTCCTTATCTACCTCTTAACTTGCCCCTTTTTATCGACCTCTTTCTCAAGTTGCCGCTTCCTCTTTCCTATACCTTACTAACCTCACTTTTCTCTCCCACTTCACTGCACTTTTATACTTTTTCTCATCTCACCACCACTACTTTAACACTGTTTTTTTGTCTTCTTGTCACTTATTTTTCCGTTCACTATCACCTTCTTTTATGATCTGCCTTCTTCTTTACTCGTTACTCTTTATATTTCACGTGTACCGTTCCCTTTCCACTGACACGACCTCACTAATCTCACTTCATCCTTTCAATTTCTTATATTTGTTCACTTTATTCTTTCTCCTCTGCTATTTTTTTACTTTCTACACTTATTTGTACTTTTATTTTCTTTTATTTTTGTTTTAATACCTTCTTCATGTTCTATTCTCCGGAGCGCTCACTCGACACATCCTCTCTCTCTCGCATCCACAACGGAACTCCGCCTGTATGTATTATTGTGCACGTATTATTGTGATCAGTTTCAATGCTAAATCAACCGGATATCCGCAATAATACCATCATAGTGAAAGAGGTTATGTTTGCGCCAGTTATTGCGGACGTTATTTTTTGTTATACAAATGTAAAGTTTTTAAGACTATTTAGGAACTGAAGTTCAATGAATTAGGTACTCTATAACTTGATTTAATGATTTCAAGTGTTTACTAGCCGTAACTCATCAGTTCAATTAAAATATACGCATTATTCGAGAGTACCACAATAATTGGAGCAACCGCAATAATACTCCCATTCACCCTAATGAAAGATTTTAATTTTTAACTGAAAACATTTTACATTACGTATCAACAAATTACGATGTTTCATTCAGTGAGACAGGGGGGCCGGTAGTGGATTTATATTTCGGGCTACAACGAAGAAATTCCATAGGGTATATGGTGAAAAAATCTAAATTAGTCAATAATGGTCACCGTAATATACATTCATGGTGGTACTAGCATATTAGACTTTTAGTAGTGATACCAAGTGACCCAATTATTGTTGGTACCAGTGCTCGCTGGAGCTTCCGTAACTTACCATTTGGAGTATATAATTAAAATAATTAGCAGAGTCCTTTTAATACGGCACCAAAGGCATTTTAATTTTAAGAATAAGCAAATAGAACTTGAAATTAAAAAGTGCATCATTTGACATTAGTTTTAAAAACTTTGATATGTCAGAGTATTATTATGCTTGCTAAAAAAATTTTTTCGGATAAGGTATATAAAAATTATGAGTATTTGAAGACAGTGTTACATCAGTACCATGAATTATTTGAGCCTAAACTTTTGCATAATAACTCGGGACTCACACTGTGCGCGTAAGTGGGATGCGGGGCTAAAGGATAGTTAAATTACGTGATAGGGTATTTGCAAAGTAGGTACAAAAATTTTCAAGTGGAGGGAATCAAGTTGACATGACTTGAAACAGTTGTTGTGCTGTATCTTGATGCACTCACTCGCAGAGCACCTAAGATTTGTCAATGTTACCCGGAGTGGCGTATTGAAGATTTCCCGCTCGCGATCTACAGAAACTACCAGTACTGTCACTAGTAAAGGTGTCGTTCTAGAGGTTACGTAAAGAGGGCCGATTGTAGTTTAATTCGTGACCGGTCTAGAATCCACCAATATCGCCACGAGTAATGGTATTCGTTCTAGATTTTTACGTGTGGTTCAATCAATTATTTATTTCCCAGGGTTCCAAAGGTACCAATACTGTTGCGAGTAATGGTGTGCGTGTAGATTCTATGCCCACGCCGGAAGGAAAAGAAGAAAAAGAAACGTAAGAAATTCAGACAATTTTAACACTTACGTTTATTTGAAAAAAAAACACTCATACTCGCGGCGAACCAGCGTGAGATATCCGAAATCGAAATTAAAACCGCGCTAGTGGAAGGACTGTATAGTAGCAGAGGCGGACTCTAGCTATTCACTCGACCGTTCAAGAAGTGAAAATTAAGTGAGCGCGTTTTCGGGGCCTCCGAGCTATTTAGGTACAGCTGCTCTAGTTTAGCCACTTAGAAATTTGTACTTCTCACATCCGGCTTGCTTTCCTACATGCGTCAAGAGAAGGAAAGGTGATTTATTTACTCCTGCCCTTCCTTTCTCTTTTACATCCAAATTTTGCATAATTTCATTGTGACTCAATATTAACATTAAGCTAGAATATTATTAATATTTACTAATGCTAAATACTGTTCGTTTACTCAACTAAAGTCGTGGCAAAAAAAGCGGTGAAAATCGCTTAACAATTCAATTGATGCTCGGGTGAATAAACGATGTGTGTGTTACGATGAATCAATTAATACTAATACTTAAACAGCAGTTACAGTGGCCGTCGCCATAATAACTTATTATTATAATATTAGTGGTAGTAGTTATAATAATAATAATAATAATAATAATAATAATAATAATAATAATAATGATAATAATAATAATAATAGTAGTAGTAACAATAATGATGAAAATAATAGTACTTCGCCTGTCACGAGTTAACATATTTAGATTTACAGGTAGTTTTGACTGTTTATAATGTTGCAAAAATAATACGAAATTTTAGTAGAATTTAGCCAACATGTTTTTTGCTGCTAGTCATTGGAGAAGGAATTGGCTCGTGGTGCCCTGGGGAACCGAAAATTCCGTTACCTGTGTTTGAGGTAGAAGTACAGACTCTCTTACTCGACATCTCTGAATCCGGAAAAGGGGAAGGGCTGACTTTCCCAATGTCCTTTAAATTTAAAAAGGTGATATAATTTAACTAGTTTATAAATTAGACTATTGCAGTATGTTTATGAAATTATTAATGCAGTACAAAGGGTTGTACTGTAAATGATGAGCCTGCGAACATGAATGGTGAAAATCGGATAGTTCTTTGAAAGTCGATAAGGTTGCTCTCCTAGGTTTATGTAATGTTGTTGTTAGCTAACGGTGCGGCAAGTACAGGTTGTTTCTAGCTATATGTTGTAATTCCAGCATTTGCTATTATTCTCGCTTGGTCTATATGTCTTAACTCTAAGTAATTCTTATCTTTAACATTATGTCTTTTAAACTTAATCTATATATACTAGTATTTAATACTACACCTCGCGCAGCTGTTCCCAGTTAAACTTTTGCATCAATTGGTTATTATAATTATTTCATTTTTCTTTTGCGTATCGTTTCCAGTCAGCATAAATCCGTGAATGAATCATAGTTGATCATTGTGCTGCAGCTATAAGTAACTTGCAAGTGATTCACCTCTTTTCGGATGGACGTAGATCCTTGCTCAAATTGCTTTCAAATCTACATGGGATATTCTTAAAGAATGAGTGGGGAAAAATTGTTGGTAAATTTTAGTTTACCAACATTACACTATATATATTAAAGTTATTCTAGCATTTACTGTTACATCTCAGTGTAGCTGTTCCCAGTTAAACTTTTGTATCTATTGGTTTTTACAGTTATTTCATTTCTATGCATCGAATAGTATTTCGTATACTTTTCATTTCCGGTCAGCATAGGCCAGCGTGCATGTGCATGAATCATAGTTGGTCATTGTGCTGCAGCTATACAAGTTAACTTGCAGGTGATTTACCTCTTTCCAGATGCACTTTGATCCTTGCTCAAAATACTTTCAAAACAACACAAGAAATTCCTAAGGAATGAGTGGGAAAAACAAATTATTATTAATTGTAGTTTACCGAAGTTACGAAAGAATTCATTATTCAAATTTTTAAATATATATTAACTGAACCAAATTCATCTAACAAACTGTCGGTCGTTCGTATAGGCAGTATCTTTTTTTTATACCTTAATTACTCTGACTTCGCTGTATTAAAATATGTTTTTTAAGAATAGTCAAGCATGTATAACTATTTTTAAAGTTATACTTTTATAGCCACGCTCTGCCCTACAGAGTATATCAACGATTTCAGATTGGAGACCTTGAGAAAAAATGTAACGGAAGTGGATTTTGCTTAATTCTTCCCCTTCACCCCGTTCCTCGTGACGTACTTCCGGTCTCCCTACTCCACCCAACATCATCGCACCATACCACACCACACATAATCCCACCACACCTCACATTTTGAATTTTACTTATTCTTATTTTTTTCTTTTAACCAATTTCTAAAAAAAAAAGAAAAAAAAAAAAAAAAAAAGACAGTTCCCAATGAAGCTTGAACCTTCATCCTGTTGCACACTGGGCAAACCCCGTGCCCACTCTGCTATGTGCAGGCCCGACAATAGAGCACCAATTACTTCGTTTTATCTCACAGTTCGTAATTTATTTTCAATGTAAATTTTTATTTATTGTGTATATATTCATTTGGTTTCATTTTACATTCAATGAATAAGTTATTTAAAAAAATGTATTTTTTTGGTACATGTTTTTTTCAAAAATTTGGAACATTCATTTATTTATCATTAATTTGCTATCTTAAAAATAAATAAATTATTGCTTGTAAAATTTTTCACATTTTTTCAGAATTTTCATAAAAAAAAAAATAAGTTTCCGTACTGTATAAATACCATAATTGAATTTCATTGCATTTTCTTCTTTCACAATTTTTCCTTCGAAACTAAGAACAAAATTGACGGAGGTGGGAGGAGTGCAAATACATGCTGCAACACTGGAAATGATTTTTCTCATGAGGATGAACATACATACACGCTTTTACGCGTATTTGGCCGCTGTTTTTTGTGTTATTAAAAAAAAAAAATAAAGATCTGTTTGAAAATGAAACAAGTTTATTTTACAGTAATCTTTTGTACAAACAAAAAATAAGAGCTTTACATAGATCTTATGAATCCAATTCAAAGTGATTTTTCCATAAGGTTACATATTAAATTGAAAATTTCTTAAATTAAACATCTGAAAAAGGATACAGTTGAACGATCTGCTATTTTATAAGGGTATTTCTTAATTTCTGGCCAGCTACCATATTGTTTATATTGTATTGTGCCATTAAATATTGTTTATAATTGTTCTGTTATTAGATATTATAATATTTACTGATACCACACCCAAATAACGTAGGTATACTCATTCCAACGATAACTGCACCACCTTTGTACATAATATCGTTTTATACGAGGTATACTTATATTTATAATTATATTATGTGCCATATAATTTTATAGAAGTATAACTTCTTACTTGGGTACTCAAGCACCCACTGTCTACTGGTTTTGTTAAATAAGCTGAACAGAGTTCTGGTGTGCTTGAAAATAAATAAAGGTATCGTATAAAAGCACTTTTGGTAGACTTTGTGAAATACTTATTATACACGTGTGCACAGACGTCCGTCTGTAACTATTTTGTGAACCTAGCGATGATTTGAAGACAAAAATGGCCGCTCTAATCAGTAAATGCACCAGACGGCGCATCTGGCACATAATAAGTATAGAGAGAAATACATGGTAAAAGGCATATCATACATATATGTAGGACGACCATACTTTCAGCAGTAACTAATTAATTATTTATTTACAGGAGCTCAGGTTTTAGATTTGACAATTTTTTTAATTAAACGTTCTTAAATTACTCTCTAAATTTTTTTTGCAATTTGTTTGAATAAATGTCACCTACAAATTGAGTGTATTTTAATTGTATCCCATTAAAATAAATTTTTAGTATGAAATGAAGTATCCACTGCTTAAAACAGATGACATTAAAGCTATAATACTTGGACCGCAATATTTGTAATAATAAAAAGTAAGAAAACAGTAAAAATAGTAGACTCCGTTGCGCATCTCTTTCAGGACAATCACTTGTTGATCGCTCTGTGATCAGACTAGACAAATGTGCACTGGTAATGAACGCTCATTTTTTATCGAGGGTGTACAATCGTACTAGATTTAAAGGCGGGCGACGTATCGTCAGGAGATCCGTACTGCCTCGGTCGCCTGATAGTGTGTGTAGGCATGACCAGGCGTGTCTCTCTAGTAGTGTGGAGCTACGGCATACGCGCTACTCGCAGGGCCAAGCGCGTGCTCATGCACTGCACACACCTACATGTAGATATATGTTGCATCAGTCTTTGGACAAGAAACGCGCGCACGGCGCAGACCGTTGCCATGTTGAATCTCGAGTCTCGACTAGTGGTGCTAGGCATTGCTGATTCGCAGGACACTCGCTTTGTTGTAGTCATTGCGTGCGGAGCTCTGTAGCAAATCTAACTCTAAAGTACCTCAAAGGTTAAACCTCTTAAACTATTTCTCTGGTAAATTCGCTTGCCCTGACCGGCGATTATCTCTCCTTAGTGGATTTACCGCCTAGATTTAATCATTCGCGAGTGCACTCGGTGAAATATTTTGATTTGTTATTTCCAATGCGTTTAGTTTACGTTAATCATGCGTTTGTTTAAATTATTGTGATTCTCGTGCGTGCGTGCTTATTCGTATGTTTCGTCATATTCATTCAGTTTGTAGTTATTAAATAAAAAAGGGTTTTTTCTGGCTTCGTGTCCTTTTTCCCTTCAAATTCTTGTGTTATTATTTATAGCCTAATATCCAGTGTAGTGTTAAATATAATTATATGCATGCAATTGAATTCAGTGCTTCACAATAAAGTAACTTCCTTCTTTTATACGGCGGCCGAGCCACTTAAGGCAAGGTCATCGGATTAAACAGAGGGTACAATAAAAATCCTAGCTTAAAAAAACGCCGTAAGTAGTGAATTTTGGACGGTCTCTTTATTGTTTATTTGAAATAGATAAACTTTATACTAGCGGTGTAAAAAATACTTTTTTTCTAGTTCTTTACTAGTACGTGACTACAGTTGGTAATTTACTTCCGAAGCGTTGGGGCAAAATCTAAGTAGCTACAAACTTTTACTTCTTTTTTTCGAAGTTAAGTCCGTTTTTAATAAAGAAAAAGGAATGTTTGTATTTTTTTGATTAATTAAGAAAAAAAAAAAAAAAATGAAAGGTCACTAAACTTCAGTATAATTATTCATAAACATAAAAGTCATAGTGTAAATAATTTATAGACAAAGTAGATCATTTTTTTTCGCTCAGTTGATTAGATACTTATACCTTATGTTTTCCATAATTAGATGTTTTTTAATTTTACTTGCAGTAGGGTGTGTAAGTACCAATTGTTTAAAAGTACGTTCTTGTATAATGAGACTATTTAACAACTGGTGTACAATCACATAAATAAAAAAATTAATATTCATTAAAATTTAATCAGGGCAGTACATAATAGTTTATTTTAATCGATACATAACATTTTTTAATATAAAAAGCAGTGATCTTAATTATATTTTTTTCGCAATAGTATTTTAAAAAACTGCAATTATTTTTACTTCTAAAAAGGTGTTTAACTACTTCGTAACTTACCTGGGCGTCCTTGTTGAGATTAACATCAGTGTACTGCATGATATCTGGGAAAACAAAAAATGATAGCAAAGACAGAGAGTATACATTCGAGTATTGCCATGTACTCGTTAATGTCATGGATAATAAAAACTAACGGTTAATAGGTGACAAAATTATGCTGAAATGATAATAATAAGCCTTTCAACTGATTTTCAATCAGTTCAGATTGATGTATGGGCATTATTATAATCCATATTTTGTTTTTGTATTCTTACTAAATACTTAAAAAACATAAATGAAAAAAATGAGTTTTACTTCCAAAGCTTTTGTTATCGTATCATTTCCATTTCAATTTATTGTTTCACAAATGGCTTATTGGTGCTACAGTATAAGTACATATTATTTTATAAAAAGTAAAGTACAAGTAGATATAAAAATTTAATTGACTGCTTACTATTTGAAAAAAAAGAATATTTACTACATTTTTTTGCTTGCAGTTAGTCTTATCAAGAAATAATTTTGGGATTCATGATAAAAGTGTATTTCATTGCATTAACATTTTTTTATTCAAACAAAAGATGTGTGTATGTGTGAGTACGCGCGTGCGCGTGTGTTTTTATTTATAACATATAAATTGGTAAAGTATATTAATAACGAATGACTATAACCATTATTTTGTTACTGTACATTTTTTACAAATATCGCTTGATATGATTAAACACCTGTTACGCTTTACTTACTTACGACATCAGTTCGCAATGTGTAAGTAATTAAAGTAGATAGCGTCCCATTATAAAAGAGGCATACACTGAACTAACGTACTTGTATCGTTACATAAAAAAGTTTTTAGGAACATTTGCATTAAAATTAATGAGAATTTTTTTTGTCAATAAAATCGTTAAACAGATTTTTTTGCGATAATTAATGTTTTATAATTATACAGCCGACAAAATTGAAGCACTACTAAAATTTACCTCAATTAAATACCATATAAATACACTTGACAGACATTAAAGTAAAACACCTGTAGTTAAGTCACAATGAAACCCCTCCACAAATTGTTGGAGGGAAGGACTTGCGTTGATTGTCTTTCTGACCTTTACTCAAATAAAAAAAATCGTTAAATCACACTAACAATAGTTGCTAAGTAAAACTTATTTGACCACGTAAGATTTAACACAAAAAATTCTTAAAAATGAGGGCATCACCTAATTGACCCAGAGCAGATACGATATTTTCACTTGCAGCCTTGGTAGAAAAAATAGAAACAAAATTATAGGTCGATCCGTATCTGTACGGTGAACTGCACTATGAACCTAACACTAGCCATGTTAGATACAAAATTAATAAAATTTCATTTGCTGGCAGCCCCTTGGACACGTGGCTTAACTACACATACATACCACTTACACAAGTGTTACGGCTGTTATTAGTATAAATGTGTCTTCAAAAATAAAGGCATACTCTATAGACAGGTTAAGAATGAACTTCGTTAGATATGTATGAAATCAAGTAGTATTTAACCATGCGAAAACTTATAAGTTGGAATATGAAAATCCAACTTTATGAAACCCTCTCAGTCAAAGATTATTAGCTATTATTTTTTCTATAAATTATAGCTGTATTTATAGTTATAATCAGCTACAATAATAGCTATAACTGACTACAAAGTATCTGTAATTATGTACAAATAAGAACTATTAAAAGTAGCTGTTTATAGCCATACATTTAGCACGAATTTTAAACAACATAATTTATTTAATAATTTTTTTTGTAAGGTATATCAGCCACAGTAGATGCTATTATCCGTACAATAACACCAAAACTGGGGGGTTCAAGAACGTATGAACAATAAACGAAAAAATCAAAAGTCTTACTGTTTAAATCATTTTGGCTTATTGTTCAAGAATACTTGAACCCCCTAATTTTAATATTATTATACGGATAATGACATGTCTTATGGCTGATATACCGTACAAAAAAAATAACTAAGTAAACTTTATTTTCTAGAGTTTGTGCGAAATTCGTAGCTCTAAACAACTACTTTTTATAATTATTAATAGTACATAATTATAGCTACTTTGTAGTCAATTATAGCTATTATTATAATTGATAACAGCTGTAAATACAGCTGTAATTTATAATTGAAATAGTAGCTAATGATTTTTAACCGAGCTTGCTACTTAAAACAATCATTTATGTAATGAAAACTTTAAAAATCCTATAAGCCTATAATCTACACCTATTATTTGAAAGAATTTTTTTTCTTAATATTAAATAGTGGATGATTCGTGAATTATTTACTGCAAAATCTTTTGATATTTCTAATGGTAACTTACAATAAGTTCTATCATTTTAAAGCGTCACAACTAGAATTTTAACACTAAAGTTGTTCAGTTAACCATGAAAATTATATAACTCATGCTTATACATGATATATAATAGCCCTAAGTCTCAGACATAGCAACTTTCATACTACACAGTATATTTACCTTTGTAATAATACGTCGCGATATAAGGTATCTTAGAAAGGTTGGATTTTGAAGAAGCTAAATTCCCACTCGAAAAAATCTCATAAGGTAGCTCATCATCGTTGGTAAGCAAAATGCTCTGAAATTGTAAATGTGTATCCGTTAAATAATATTTTACCATGGATGTCAATTTGGGTGCAATAGCTTGACTTTCAAAAAGTTGAAGAGCAACCTCAAACATAACATATGCTGTTCTAAGGATCAACGGTTATACTTCTGGTGAATGCACTTGGATATGTTCTTGAGTCATTTTTAAAGGAAAAAACAACCTTGATCACGGCTTCTTTGTGGTGAATTTTTCCCTAGAAATTTCTTCCAGAAAAAATTAGGTAATTTGATACTTTAACAGGGATTGCGGGCCTCACTCACGAGGAAGCGCTTGTTCATCAGGTTATTATAATTGGCAACTTACAACAGGCTGTTTGTTATGAAAAAAAAAAAAAAAAAAACAAATGAATAAATAAAAAACATAAACGTAATTAAGTTATTTTTATGAATTATTATGATAATTTAAAGCAGTCAAATTTTTGAGTACAAAAAAGTTATAAGTTTTGTTTTAATTTAATAATTGCAGATGTTAAAAATAATCACAGATGTAAAAGTTGTACAGGATTATACATTAACATAATCTTACCGGGTACTATTATAGATTACTTTACAAATGTTAGGATCATATAAGTAATGCGCAAATCACTCTTTCTGAATAAAATAATGCTTATAAACATTTTCTTTTTACAATTTCTTGTTTATTATATTATTATCCGTATGTGAAATGACATGGAGATCTGAAAGCGTAGGTTAAATGAATTAAAGATTCAAATAGCTTGGATTCTAATGTACTATTTTGGACTTTAGAGTTCAACTGCTTAAAATAATCATTTATTGATATAGTTTATGACAAGGAAATTTTTATTATTGTCACTCGTTAACAGCTTTAAATAGTTGTTTAAGTCAATGATAAGAGCACAGAGTTTTAAAAATAATATTTAACATTATTATTTGGGAAAGCTACTTTAACTGAAAGATTTTGCATAGGTAAAAAAAGATTTGTCAACCAATTAACGTGTACACGATACTTTTTTTAACAATTTTATATCAGATCAGAATACTCATAGACAATGGGTTTGAAAAATATCGGTTATTATCAGATTATGAGGTTGAAATATCTAAGATTTTTGTACTTTAAAAACTAAGAGTGTAAAATTATTTGTCCTACTTTAGGCATTTTTTTTTTTTTTTTTTTAATATTTTGACGTTTACCACGCCTTGAGTGAAAAAAGTAGGGTTCACACCTGGTAGCGCACGTCGCCAGGGCAATCTTAAGAGGGATATGCGCCACCAAGTAAGAAAATTATCAATGTTCCGTAAATTGATTTAATGACCGTTACATTATAATCATTATTATTGTGCACAAAAATTTCTGAAACTACATGAAAAACAGTGTTATCAAAATGATTTTTTTTCAATTATAAAAAGGTATGGATTGTTACATTTATAATTTGAAAGGTAATATCCTATTCAAAATTCTTAAGAACCATTAGAACAATGGGCTATTTATTAAATGTAAAGGATTTCATAAGAATCAATAAAAAAAAAATTGTTATTTATTATAAATTTTTATTATATTTGATTAAGCTGTTCTAACTAGCTTGGATTTGTATTTAGTTCTTCAATTTTTTAATTTTCGGTAATTTTGGCCAGTCATTCTTCAGTTCATTCTTAACTTAATAGATCGATAGTAGATCCGTTTAACCTCAAGATTATTTTCCAAAGGGACATTTTTGATATTATACGTAATCGAACTCGTAGATTACGACGAAAATAGTCAAAATTGTCAAAGCTCTGTTGATTACCTCTAAAGTAGCGTTTTAAATGTTATTTTGCAAATATCTCGTAAATCGTACAAGATCGGAAAAAAACATAATATTAAGTGTGTAGAGCAAAAAAATTTCCTATCAATTCAGAACTTTTGAACCGTCTTGACAACAACAATTTGACCCAAGCGGAAATTTTTTGACACAAATGAAAGTTACTGAAAGTTTATAAAAAATATTAAAAGTTTTCAATTTTCATAAACTCTTATAAACTCTTTATAGCTTTATTTTATGTTGGTCAAAAGTAGATATATAATACTTCAAAACTTTTAAAAACTTTTACTTATTTTTAAAAACTTTTATAAACTTTTACTAAGTTTTTATAGCTTTTATGAAGGTTGAGTAACTTTTTTTTAATTTTCATATGTAAAATGTAGGCTTCTGATTGGAAATTTTATCAACTTATATAAAATTTCACTAATTTTTGTGAACTTCTATTTATTTGTTTACATGGTAAATAAATGTTTCAATTATATATACATACATATCTGTTAATTTTTATTTGTTTGCTTAAAAATAAATATACATGGGTATTATGCATCAACTTAATATTACATTTTTTAAATAAGTTGCAGTTATTTGAAAAATAATTTTAATATTTTTAGAAAATTGATACATTTTTTTTATTAGCAAACTGTAAAAGAGATGAAAAGTTAACGATAAAACATACGATTTTCTAGCAACAGCTTTTTTTTAGTTAATACAACGATTAATGACACCTGTAGTGTGCGCCACCAGAATTGTCCTCCAAGTTGCCTGGCTTCTTTTTTTCTCGATTGAACCTTTCATCTAAACTATTGTATATAATTGGATTCGAAAATAATTTAGTCAATTGGTCAATAATATCTATTTCGATAAAAAATGTTCTAATTGCAGAAGAACTAATTACATTACCATATTCGCATTAATCGGTTAATGCCAAAAAAATTGTTAGTTTAAATAGAAACACTTTGTTCAAAGAAAATAAGTGTTATTCGTGTTAAGCGTGTTGTTTAAACGTTACCATGGTATTATCAGGTTTATGATAATTTTAAGTGTTGATATCTCTTAAATGTATTATTATCAGGAACATATTAACAGATGCAATATAATTTAGATTGATGTTGTTGATATGTATTAAAGTTGCCTAAATTTTACGAATCGAGTTATAAGGTACTTAGAGACTCCTTAAAAAAATATCCAATCATGTTACTCATTGTAAACTTGTTCTAGCATATTCATTTCCCACCTAAAAAATAAAGACGGAATTCCATGTGTGATTACTTCTGTAATACCTTCAGGAAAGCCATGTGGCATTACATATGGTTTAACGTATGGCATTACATAAGGGGTTTTAGCTTGGTAATGCCATATGTAATTTCATTTGAGAAAACACATAGAATTAAAAATTGGAAGAAGAAAAAAAATTTTGTCATCTAGAAATAACTGCAGGATACTGTAATGCGTCATTTACTGTGAACAATTAGTGTTACCGTTAGGATGATAACTGCAAAACAAAGAGATTCAAGTTATATTTCGGGAATAAAAAAAGAAAATTGAAAAATTAAATTTTTTCATAT
This sequence comes from Copidosoma floridanum, assembly GCF_036245765.1. NCBI lineage: Eukaryota > Metazoa > Arthropoda > Insecta > Hymenoptera > Encyrtidae > Copidosoma > Copidosoma floridanum. The sequence goes on from NW_028321883.1 coordinate 10,629,395, forward strand.
AGAAGTAAAATCAGCTGAACCCCCTTGTTTTGGAGTTATCATCCCGATGGAAGACAAATTGTTAACGCAAATAACTCATTATGGTATTTTGCAGTTATTTCTAGATGATAGAAATTTTTCTTTTTGCAATTAGTAATTCCATGTGTTTTTCCATATGGAATTACATATGGCATCACCAAGCTAAAACCCTTTATGTTATGCCATATGTAAAACCATGTGTAATGCCATATGGCTTTCCTAAAAGTATTACAGAAGTAATTCTACATAGAATTCCGACATTTTTTTTCAGGTGGGTTTGCATTGTTGCTTATGCTATTATGCTTATGCACTTTATGTTAATATTAACTTTACTTATTAACTCTTCTCTAAAAAAATATCAAAAACATTATTCTGTAGATATTTTTAATCAAACAATTGTTTGTTGTAACCAAACTAATATGTTTTCTTTTGTAATAGTAATTGTGCTACACCACTTTTTAAAAGCAGTTTTGTATTAAGTATTATAGGTATTTGAATAATAAAGAAATCTGTAATCCTAGTGTTATTGCAAGTATTCATTATCCAAAGACTAATAAATAGTCTAATCACCACATAGGATTCCAAGTTGGTACCTATGAAATATTCCCTAATTATTATATCATATCTCAAATATATCAAATCTGCCTTTTCACAACATACAAAACGCTATAAAAAGAGTTAATGAAAGTTTATAAAAGTTTTAATGGATGACATAGATACTTTTGACTAACATTAAAAAACCTATAACAAGATTTTAAATGCTTATAAAAGTTCATAAAAGTAAATAAAATAGTATAAAAATTTATAAAAGTTAGTAAAAGTTAATAAAAGTTTTGAAGTCTTACATAGTTACTTTTGACGAACATAAAAGAAGCTATAAAAAGTTTATAAAAGTTTCTAAAAGTTTTTAACTTTCATAAATTTTTATAAACTTCTTATGGAGTCTCAAATCAGTCTTTTTCTAAAAGTTTCAAAAAGTTTATAAAAGTTTTTAGACAATATTATTTCTGCTTGGGGAGGAATAAATTAATAAAGGTATTTTGTCCGCTTTACCATTAGAGTGAGTGAGACAGAAAGGGCATGGATAAACAGCTGTGTGCCACCTATTGTCGTCTGCTTGCAGTATGTACAGGTATATATTGACGTCTTTGATGTTTAAAATTTCAAATTTTGAATGTGTGGTAGAGTAGAGAAATCAGAGCAAAAGGAGCTCAAGCTCAAACTGCTCGTTGGCCTCACGTTTATTACACTTGCATGGAAAAAGCATCATTTTTGATAAATATGCATTTCTTAATCTTTTTGTACGTGCTTTAAGTCAAAATATTAAAGCAAACAAAGTGTACACCGTGCCCCTTTAGTTACTGCTCTACAAATTTTTCTTGAAAACTAAATACTAGTTTCTCTGATAATCAAATTTTACTTTGATATTTTATAACTGACAATGATAAACAGATCAAATTAAATCATTTAAGGTAGCTCTCTTGACCACATATATTAAAAAGTTTTAGTCACATTACCGAAACTCAAATATAGCCATGTAAGTGTAGCCGAGGCAGCCAAAGTTCAGTTGCAGTTGAGCATACATACCTATGAGGTCCCTACGGTCCGCAAATTCAGCATAGATGGCGTACTGTAGCTAAGAGAAAAATGGCGTCACATTGACACAAATGTAGTATTCATGATTTCCTGACGTCAGCGTGACGGATACGGATTTAAACATACGTCATTACGTAAATCTTCGCACGGGAGCTACCTTATGATTTTTTTTTCATGCTTAAGGAGGCTTAGGCGATTTTTAATTAAATAATGGCTAGCTCTGAAATTCAGAAATTATGTAAACGAAGTATGCCAGGTATTTCTATGAAAAAGAAATAGGTAGGTCAACACATTTATTTCGAGAAAATCGCTTGTGAAAACTCGTCATTTTAACACTTAACCTTATGGAACCCGCAATCAAATTGACTATTGTACTGCAATAAAAAGCTGTGGGCCCAGAAGTTGAATTGGCATATATACTTTTAATTGTAAAGAATCTATAACTTTAAAAAAAAGATAGGGTCAACACGTTAAGTTTTGAAAAAACAATGAGGAAAATGTCGAACGTGAAAATTATTTTATTCGGGTATTGTAAGTGCGCATGCGCTCTACATACATAAACATACAAGCATAAAGATTTAAGTCCAACCCAAGTATAGGTATATAGTAGCAAATGAGAGCAAGAAAGTACGGTGTTGTCTGTTTTATCGTGGCAGGGCCGTCATCTTTACACAAGGTACCTCGGAAAAACTAATATATTTTTTAACATCGACTTCCCCAATGACTTTTCCACGTATTATTGATATTTCGTTGACACACTTATATAATAAATATAATTGTGAAAAAAAATACAAATAATCATTTGCATGATAACTACCCCACAAGGGCCCCTCGAAAGATATGACACCAGACGCCCAAGCCTCCTTAAGCTATGTCTATTTTACAGTAATATCCAAGGGTAAGCCAAATTTTATTAAACTACGGACCATCAGAAATTGAGAGTACTATCTTCAGGTGACTATGCCATTTAGTACCGTACCGAGTGAGGGTTTCTAGCGGAGTGTATGCATATTGAAACCAGTTGTTCAGATTTTGTATGGTAATTAGATTACTTAACCACATCTTGAATTAAAAAAAGTAGAATTACTCAAAAAACTGTTAACTATTTATCACAAGGAATAAAAAAGTTTCATATTGCCATCTATGTCTGTGGAGAAGAAAATAAATTACTTTTTTATCAATTTTCATAAAATCTAAGTCGTTAACATATTATTTTTATGATCACAAAGAAAACAGAAAAAAAATTAATAAGTACGTCTTTGACTTATAAAGACTCAGTGTTTAACTTTACGTGAACCATGATTTTTTTTTGGTTTGTTGCATCTAAAATAATTAAATAACAATTTTACCAATTTTTTCCTCATCAAAGGTAAAAACATAAAAGCTACCTCAAGTCAATTCACATTCTTCACCCATTTATAAGTCATGTACGTATGTTGACGATTTATGTATTGCACAAAAAAAAGCTCAAAGTAGGAAAAATTGTACTGTATTTAAAAATTGTCTTTAAATTGTTTTTTAAGTATTTTGACGCTCACTGTACTCTTAGTAAAAATATAAGAGCTTGTACCTAGTGTGCATGCAGCCAGGGGAAGTACAACAGGTTCCTCGGATCTGTGGCTTTTTCTGGTGAAATGCGCCACCAGGTACAAAAACTTCTTTCGTCAGTTATCTTTTGACTTAAGGGTCAAAGATGAATTACTTTAACCGTTCTGTATGGCACCAAAATACTGAGTAACTATGAACTCATTTTTTATCGTCACAAGCTTAAAGAAAAAACCCTCTAATTGATTAATTAACCTCTAATCGTTTCCAGTAAAAATCTAAAACAGCTACGATTGAACCTCTATAAGCCTATAAAACATTGATTTTTCTATCTCAATATTTGATGAAGCCCTTTTTTTTAATAACTAATTTTTTATTCCCTCGATGTCAAATAAAAAAAAAATTCATCATAAGCATTTTTATCCACTAAGATATCTCAAAGAATTGTATTAGTACGAGAGAACTAAGGTTTGTTTTTAGATTTTCAATCACTTTAAAACATCAGTTCATGCACATTGGTACAAAGTATACAAAAATTATGAAATGTGTTCATGGCAGTGTTACGATATCAAATATTTTGCTTGCCACGGGTCCTTCAAACGTTTTGGTCGTTCCCTCAAGTTTTATACATACCCAACGAATAAGGTCTTGATTTAATGTCTGTAAAGTGTACTGTGGTAAAAAAAGAACGCTATACTCACTGCGTTACCCAATTTTTTATTTTTTTACGCACCAAATTTTTTTCCGCTGTTTCAGTCCTACGATCAGATCCAAGTGAATGTCGTAGGTTAGTATGTCGAAGGACTGACTTAGTGATCTTATGTAAGTAATAAGAAGTATCACCGACAATTTTTAATTGGCTAGGGCTGTTTTGTTTCCAACCTATTCCAATACTGGTTGAGAGCACAGGAGAAAAGGTAAACATTAAGAACACGAAAAAGTACTTATGTGTATATTGTCGTACCCTGAACAATCAATATATGGAAACAACATGGCTCTGTTTTTTCTGATCACTTCTTTTAAGACCACTAGATTTAATCAGATCTCTGTTATTTGTAACGACAGCGTTCACATCTTCTTTAAACATTGAGATGATTGGTCTGCACCGATCGGAATGTATGTAAGCACATTTCTTTTTTATTTTACAATTAAGTAGTGTGCATACTAACATATACACCTATAAGTCATACATCCTTTTCTTTTACATACATAATAAATAACATGTGCTTACAAGTAAATTTTCTACAATTTCATCCTAAATCTACAGTTAATGTACCGAAGACAAGCCAGCTTTAGTGGTGTCTTTTTGTAACATGACCGTGTCATCTTTTGGCATGTACTGCCATGTAAAACTACGATAAAAAAATTAATTACAATATATGACTCATAGTAACAGATTACTTATCATCAAAATATACTGCTTTATAATTTAATCGCTTTGCTCCGTTGTATTTAAAGTAAATTCAGTGTATATATCCGTCAAGGTACAAGTAGAACCTTTTCCAGCGGCAGATGAAACTAGCTGAATGTGGGTAGACAAACTCCTAAAACATTGACTGAGGTAAGAAAAATTCATAAATTATATATTTTTACTTATGTTCTACATTGTTTTACTGCTTTGATTTGCAAAACATGAACTAAAGTATTCTGTAATGGAGAGAAATCATTTGAAGCTATGCTTCTTACGCTAGACCTGGGTGGGTGGACCTAACATGGAAAAACTGACGTTACGAAAAACCGTAAGATCCTCCACTTCACATGTATTATGAGTGAGAGAAACAAAGAGAGAGAGAGAGAGAGAGAGAGAGAGCTGTCGATTATGCACGTATGCGCGAGTACGTGTGTATATATGTCTAACAGCGGGTCCTCAAGTGTTTGCGTGTGTATATTAATCTACATGCATATGTAAATTTATAAATATACGTATTCATATTTGTAAGCATAAACGTATATGTTAACATAAAAATGTATACGTTAATGTATATGTGTAATAGTAACTTTATCTATTTATATACGTATGCGAATACGCATACACATGCATCCACACCTGCATATATACATATGTATACATATAGATATTGATATTATAATATGCATGTATGTAATCATACGTGTAATAATGTACATTATATATGGCATGTACAACGATTGACATATAATATATCTACACGTATCAATCTCTGTACATACCAAATATAATGTATATATATATATAGAAATAGAAATAGTTACTATACATGTATACGGCCACGTGTATATTTAGTAGGATGTCCGATATATACTGTATACTATTTTTTAGTTATGTACCCCCTTTTATCTCTTCGTTATATCTCAAAATAAAAATCCGTACCATGAAACTACAAACATTCTCGAGTTAACACGTGCCACCAAACATTAAATGAATTCTCATTAAACTAGCATAGGATTGAAATTTTTTAACGTTGTTTAATTTTTTTTACCAGTTACAATATTTTTTCTGGATTTTTTAACTATTAAACTTTGTTTTATAGTATTCAAACTTGAAACACTTTTTTTCAGCCCAAAAAGACTGAGTTAAAAAAATATAATTAGGTTCTTGAAGCCTTAGAAGGAGACGAAATTGGAAATAAAAGTCGAGAATTTTTTTAACTTTATTGTTTTTTGTTACTTAATCACAAAAAAATGTCCACTTAGGAACAAAGAGATTCACGGGTGCATATGACTTAAAATTAATATTTCACAAGTAACGGTCACTCTAATACATATACATTGTATATACGTATAGAAATGGACATATTTACACGTATGTATTAATATATAAATATCTGTATCCATGTGTATATATACATAAGTATAAATACACTATAAAATTATAATATAGATTATACATACGAATATACATTACTGTAGCAATAAGTAATTAACACGTACAATATCCACGCATATAAATATCAGTATCTACACGTGCATGCAAGTATATAAATACCTGTATTTTCGTATATGTTTACACATCCATACGTACATTTTTTTACTATAGTATATTGACCTTAAGATATGTACACTTAATACATATGTTGATAAATGAAAGTAACAATATATGTATATATATATGTATGTGAGTACGTGTATAAATGTGTGTGTGCGTTTGAATGCATATATATGTCGTGTGTGCGTACACATGTGTATATAATTGTCACAAATGAATGTGTATATATGATTTATCACTTCTCCTCTCATACATAAATATATACACTAGTACGGCTTTGTCCTCCTGCGCGCTCTGTGCGCCAACTCACCAAAAGACCAATGAATTTAATTTTTGACTAAATTTTTAAGATATAAGATTAATTAATTTTAAATGTATGTGCGGTAAATAAAATGCAGATCAAATGAAAATTTCCGAAACGATATGTGAAGGAAAAAATAGAATTATCTTTATTAATGTAAGAAAAAAATGTAAAAAAGTAGATTTAATAATTTTGGATGAGACTTTAATGATCCCGAAAAAAGCATTAGAAATAGAGAGATTTTTGCGTGATTTATGTAATGCAGAAATAAATTTTTGAAACAAATTAATAATTTTAGGTGGAGATTCCCAAAATCTGTGTAAAATTCTGCTGATTTTGAAAAACAGTAATAGAAGTATGATTGTATCTGAAAGTATTAAATCATCGTTTCTTTGGTTATATTTTCATATAATGAAATTGAGTAACAATATTCGCTATAATAACTCAGAATTTTTTAAATTATTGTTGGAAAATGGAAAAGGAACATAAAATCATTCAAAATTCATGAAACATGGAAAACTGAAGATGTATGCTCGAAAATTTTCTTTAAAAAGAAAAATTGTTCCATACATAATGTTATTCTCACTTTCCATAATGAATATATACAATATTTAAACAAAATTCTATATTATTTGCCAAGAGAATTGTAATCTTACTATAGCATAGATCATGCAACTTATAAAGGGGTTGATAAGTCTGACGACGATATTTACATAAATTTTCCAGTTAATGTTTTCAATAATATTCGTGAAGGTTTGACACCTCATGAGTTCAATTTAAACAAGTTTTTGTTCTAAAGATAACTTTTAATACTGCAAATACATCTTCATTACCCTTCATTCTGTACAGAAAGATGTTTCCTTGCCAAAATTTCAACAAAGTTGGGTAATATTTAAAAAAAATGTATTCTTGTATGGTCAAATGTATGTTGCTTTATCAAGATACAAAAGTAAAAATGGATTATCTATTTAAATTGATCGTGATGATAAATAAAAAATAGAAAATATAGTTTGGGAGAAAATTTTTTTCATTTCATTTAATTGTATTTAATAAAAAAATTTTACTGATTTATTTTATCTTTAAGTTCAACTAACAATATTATCAATATTAATATGTAAAACAAAAAATTCCTTTTTAAACTAAAAATTTCATACTCATAATTAAGTATTTTATGAAGAGCGGTGTTGGCTCAGTGGTAAGCGTGCTTTTTACTGATACGACGCTATTCTAGGGGTCGTGGATTCGATTGCCGGTGAATGCAGATTTTTTTCAAAAACTGTTTTCATCGAGAAAAGTTCCTATGTAACCCCGGCTGTTTCGGGGCGGGTTTTTCCAAGGAATTTTCTTTCAGAGTAATTTCAGCGTTTTTTCCTTGCCTCACAGATTTTCAGGCCTGGGTGAATGCGAAACAGTGTTAGGGATATAGATAGGGATCAGCGGATTCGATGCCAGGCGTCGGGCAGGGATCGCCGGACTTACTGGCGAGGAATGGTCCCTGGAACATGGGGCTTCTCCGGGGATGTTAATTAGCCAGGATCCGATGCTTCGGCATAGAGCGCCGGCTTAACCGGCGAGGAGTGGACGTCCTGGAATATTTTGGAGTCCACTCCGGGAAAGGCTACACAGTGGCGAGTAGACCCGATGCATCGTTGGTGTAGAGAGTGTCAGCTTAACTGGCAAGGTGCTCCACCGGAGATACACTTTGCCCATGGATTCAGGTATGGTATCAGTAAAAAGGGTTAGAAATAAATGCGGCAATATACACCGCCCACACATAGGCGGTGAGTGGGTGGACCCAGTGACTAGGCTAGTAGGCTGTCGTGGTAACCCAGTAAAAAAAAAAAAAAAAAAAAAAAAAAAAAGTATTTTATGCCAGTACATGAACTCCTTGTAAAAAATAAAGTTAACTTTACTGAATTATTTAGATTATATTTTCATGAAAAATAGGGCGAGAACCACGTTATAGATATTCGACTGATTTATTAATTGTATATTGCATTAGTATATTTTTATCATGTCATTAAATTCTGCTTCCTCAACAATATGATTAATAAACTTAATGAAAATATAATTTAAAAAAAAAAACTAACGCACCGTTAGCAATACCTCGTAGATGGTGTGGAAATTTGCTCATCTTATCATGTAGGAGGGGCTGTTGGGGCATTTCTAAAAACTGGGAGAACGTTGTGGGGTCGATTAAAAATTTTAAGCCAATTGAAATAACGAAGATGTATAATGAATTTCACTTTATTTTGAGGGAGGCCAGTCGGGCGTGTGAGTGAGGGGAGGCAAAAATCGTGAAGGGGAGCAGTGGGTGAATGAATGATTAGTCATGGTCAAATTATCGGAGAAAACGAAAGAATCATATCTTAAAGTGTGGGGGTCAATAAATAAAAAATATTGTTTTTTTTTCAATCAACAAAAATTTTTCTTTATTCTGTGGCTTATTATGAGCATAAAGTTATACGTAAGGTATATTCGTAAAATTTATATTTTTTTCGCAAATAATTGCAAATTTATCTAATAAAAGAAATGATGAGTACATCTTATGGGCTGTACGCAATACAATATAGTACCTTTTTGCATAAAAGTTTATTTACTTGATCAGATCCTCCAAGATTGCTTCAACGTTTCCGCCTGAAATGCCGAGTAAGTTATATATATTTTATTTACATGAAATTAATAAATTTGTTTAAATGAGATAATTGAATATTGTGGTACCCTTTTTATTTTTGTTTTGTCAGTTTTTGCTATCGTAAGTATTTTTACATGTGTTTTCGTGAAAAGCATAAATTTGACGAATGTACTTAATACAAAACTTTTTGTTTAAAATGAGGCAAAGAATCATGGACAATTTTTTATGAGCATTAATCATAAGCTTCATATCATCATATGACACACGATGTGAGATATACATGGGCTCTCTCAACTCGTAAACCCTGAAACTCTCAGCATGCCTGTAATTTATATACGCGAGCATAACCGTAAGTATTTTTACATGTATTTTCACGAAAAGCATAAGTTTTACGAATATACTTCATACAAAACTTTTTGTTTAAAATGAGGCAAACAATCAGGACAACTTCTTTGTTTGTCAAAAAACGAATAACTTTAATTTGTTAACAAAATTTGTTGATGATAAAAAATTGATTACTTGGATAGCAACCTACCATTAAAAATTGGGTTCAGTTGGCTAAAATATAATTAAAAAACTTTGGTGGGTCCATTTTAATTAAATAGGTAACAAGACCCTACCTGGCCTCAGACTAAGTTTCGAATGACGCCCTTTAACTACCACCATATTTGAGTATAGATATATCGAACCGTTATGGTGTTACAGAATAGAGTTGCAGCTTGGCCGATCAGCAAAGTTAAACTTCTTTTAGCCAGATTAGTTAGTACTTGGATGAGTGACTATACCAGTCTCACCGCTTGCCTTTGCTCCTGATTTTCCTGATCAATTAGCTGTTTCTCATCTGTCATAAACAAAAGATGTGCTGGAGTTAATTTTGGTGCTTATACATAGATACCCAGTCAGGACTCAGGTAAAATACACCGGTTTCCCCCGATCTCTTCTCATCCTTTTTCTTTTCCTATTTCCAAGTGCTGAGTGCCATAAAAGAAAAGACGTAAGGCACTTTCATACAAAAAACGTTTTTAATAAAGACTTAAATGCCTATGATTTTACAACATTGTCTTCTAAAGTAGTTCTATTCCAGTTATAGTAACGTAGCACACTCTATGGTTTGATACATCGTCATCTCTCTCCCTCTCACACTTGTGTGAAAACATAACGAAAATTTATCTACGTTATAGAATAGTTCAGCTTTACCTACCATGCGAATAGAAGCTGTGAAATCATGCGGAACATAAGTAAAATAAATAATTTGTAAACTTGTTCTAGTACTGACAAGGTTTTTTTGTTTACCTACATTAAGCTTGTTTAACTGGCTACCAGAAAGTTCTCTTTTTTTACACTTATCAAGGGGGATACCCCATACATCCAAGCTAACTTTGACAGCGTTGATACTTATATTTTACACGAACACTCACATGTCCTTTTTAAGCATTAAAAAATATTTATTCTTAGTTTTATCCAGAAAAGGCTGCTTTTACGATATAAAGAGTTTTATGAACTCAGAGAATTGTTAAAATTTTGTACAAAACTATATTTACATAAGTTGAATTTAAAAAATACGTAATGATTTTATGTTCAAAGATATTACAGATATATTCGAATAATAATTCGTTAACTTGCGCAATACTCGTTTAACTAAAAGCTCGATATAGACGTGACGGATACAAGAGCGTTTAACTTTTTTTATCTGACAGTTAATGGAGCAACGCTTGATAGTCTTAAAAATACGTTATATTTCATTTAGAGCTATGATATTTATTTACAAAAAGTATCATGGTAATCCGTTATTATTTTCCGGTCAATAACTTGCTAACCATTTAGCCCAGTTTAAGTTGCTAATCTAGCTACTGCCACGTAATCGTTAGCTTCATATCAGGATGTGACATACAATCTGACATATACATGGGCTCTCTCAATTCTTAAATCATGAAACTCTCAGCATGCCTGTAATTCAAATACGCGAGCATAACTATCAAAGCATGTAAGTTACTTTTCAGAAATATTATTGTGCGACTTTTTTTTGTGTAACAAGTAAAAACTCTACTGCACAGTAAAAATTTGCGAAAAAAGATCCTGTGACAAGATAAATTTTAATTTTTAACTTTTTACTGTAAGTTTACATGATCGACCGACACAGTCGTAACATCTGAGTATACTGACAATATAGATATATATAATATGCACAAGAATTTTTTGATATCTTATTTCTTATTCCAGATCAAAATTTTATTAGCGTGAAGGATCTAACTACTATTGCTCTTTCTTCACGTCAAAATTTTTTTATTAAACATTCAAGTTTGTAGAATCACAAATATATGTGTCGAAATAAATAGTAATGCCAGGCATGCAGATAACATATTTGTAACTAAGTAATGTCTACATGTCACATCCCAATAACATGCAGTGTGATTTTAGGAAGAATAAAAAAGAGGGTGAGTTGGTAACTAGACAGCTGACTAACCAGCTTAACTATCATGATTTTTGCTGAGCTGGTTTGCCTCGGAAGGGTTACAGCCAGATCCACTGTTTATAAAGAGACCACCGAGTTTGTTGTATCGTTGGCTAGTGGAGTTGCCTAGCGAGTTTGTGGTGGAGGAGCTGTGATGCAGGTGGATGCCAGACCTCGTAAAGCTTGGAACTTTATCTGCAAAAAAGGTATAAGACACTCTTAATAGTGATGAGTAGGGACTTAAGCATAGTAAGTATTATTTGTCAATATAAGTAACTTTGTAACGTTACTTGTCTTTCACTGATAATGAAGATTATGGTACTACTTTTTGATATGGATGCATTGAAAACGGATCTACTGATATCAGCAATTCATCAAAACGTTTAATAATGAGATCTTAATCTAATTTCTTTTAGTGCATTTCAGTACGAGCAATATTTAACAAATTAGCTTACTAATAAAGTTAAATAAGTCACTTTAATAAATATTCAGTGCCATTGATATTTTCATGTGTGATTCTATATGGAATTCAATTTGGTGTTCTATATTAATCGTATATTGTAGAAATCACTATGAAATTTAAATTAAGATTCACAAAGAATCCCATATTGAGATTCACCAAAGTTTAAATAATTTATAGTTTTAGTTTGAATTGAAATTCCCATTTCAAAATTCCTCGTATTTCTCTATTTGTACTTTTTCTTGGCACTTCCAATCCAAAACTCCATTTATCTTTCTAAATGGATTAACGTTTGACTTTGTACGTTTGAAAGGTGAAACTTTTAGAGCGATTGCGTATTCAGTAGAAATCTTACTTTGTTATATATTACTAACTTGAACTTTAGTATCAAATGTCATTCACATGACTTACCTTTTCCTCGGCTATGCCTCAGTCTATCCTGTGAATTGATGATCTTTGGGGCATTTCGTTGGATCATACACGAGTAGTTGCTGTCGGTACTGTAGCTTGGAGAGCTTGAGCGATTCCGCCGACGGGGGCTCCGACTAGTGCGCGAGCATGTGCTGCTCGATTGGTGAACTGTAGGGTTGAGCTGCTCTGGTGAGTGAATAAACTGTTGTTGATGTTTTTGGGCTGATGTATAATCCATCGTTTCGGCATAAAGGCAGCTTGACTCAGAGCAAGAGCAGCACATGTCAGAGTGGCTGTTAGAATCGCAAGACTTACGATCCCAGTCGTCATTGACAGACTGATAAAGACCGTTAAGTCCATTTTGGTGGTGACCATAGATTAGTGAGCCACTCTCATATTCATTCTCTTGCATACGATAGGCATCATAGTGGCCAAAGTTCTGAGGAAACGATGGTACTGGAGGTGGGATTGTCTGAGGTGGTAGGCTGGTGTAGCGTGGCTGTTGCTGACTAATTGTCTCGGAGTATCCCCAAGGCGTTGGAGAGCTACTAAAGCCATTAATATTTCCATCAGTCCGTAGAGGTGGCGTCGGTGGACTTTGAAAATTGCAGTCCAAACCATTCTGGCTACTAGTAGTGCGCTTGCCTAGATGTGGGCTAAAGGTTGTGTTTTGTTGTTGATGCTGTTGTTGATGTAAGCGACTTGAGAGCGAACCTGTAACTGCAGCCATGGGTGGTGGATGCTCTGGAGGTGGAGGTAGCATGTCACACCAATTAGGTAGCTGAGTTTGCTGGGACTGTTGACGGCGTACATTATCTGCAATTTCGTCGTTGTAGACACTGCTGGCGTTGTCACTACTTGGTGAGAGTGTTGACTTGTTATGTTCTTGCGCTGATTCGAGACTCGAGTAGTCAGGTTTGAGACAAGAGTCGCTTGAGCTTGATTTTTGGCCGCTCGTCTCCATCGAGTCAGGACTGCGGTTGGCCACGCAGAGAGTTGTTGTAGCGTACGGCTCGGGTGGTGCTGAAGGCTTACGTGTATTGTAAAAAGTTGTCAAGTTCACTTCAGCATACTCAGAGCCAGACATACCGATGATACCAGCTCCTAGCACGTGGTTGTTGAGAAGTTTTGTCTCACATTCCTTGTCAGTACCGTCACCACTTCCACTTCCACTTCCACCAGCCTGTAGAGTATTAGTGGGCCTCCACCCTCTCTCAAGCCACAGGCTATCTTTGTTCAACTGGCATACATCATTTGCTGTTCCGACAGGCACGCTTAAATGTCCGAGTTGCTTACTTAAGAACTGGCGCCGCCTCACGTAATACGCTCCAAGTAGAGCTGCAAACACGCTGAACAGCATTAAGACCAGAAGCACGACGAACCAGGTTTCCCGAAAAAGCGATCTTCTATGGCTCGGATCCAACCGTGGTGGTTGTTGTTGGCTCATCTGTCCAGGATCCATGTTCAAAACAGTGGGGTTTGAGAATGGTCCTGGCCCGATGCTGGTCAATCCGGCCACTCGAGCTGTATACAGGCCCCCACTGACCAAGCTGTTTATTATCACTGATGTTGTTGAAGTGTTTAAAGACATCTGACCCAGTATTTTGTTGCTGTTGTTACTTTTTATCTGTATCTACAAAGTTTGGTGTAAGAATGATGTTAGCTTCATGAAATTATTGAATTTATAAACATTTTTTTTAAAACCAATTGTAAAAAAAAAATAGATTCGTTAAGTACAATACAGTAAAAAGATATGTTAATATTTTTATAATTTTCAGCCTGATAGCTAAAATAGTTAATGTTTCGTAATAGTTTCAACAGTTAACTCTTGTATATACTTTAGTCATATTTAAGTTTCAAATTTTCTAAAACCTCACTATTTCACTGTAATCCCAAGCTAAATCACACTCACAGGTTGCTGTGTAATATGGTTCTTATAATGTTTTTAAAAATTTTTTATAATTTTTAGAAGGTATACTTCCATAGGCACATTCTGTGCGGAAGTCAATCAACGATTCCAGAATTATGACCACGAGAAAACATGTGACAGAAGTGAATTTTTCATTTTACCCCTTGCCCCCTCCTCTTCTATCTGGCAAGCCACGCCTCCCTCTATGCGTCACACCACCAAGTTATGTATATCAAGAAAGTCAATTTTGATTTTTTAAATTCTTGTTCTTTAACTGATTCTCTTAAAAAAAAACTTCCTACAAGAATCGAATTGAACTGGCGAGCTCCTAATTTACGCTAACCATGTATCATATTCACTTTGCCGCAAGATATCCCCCCCCCCCCCAACACACGCATGTACACATGTATATAGCCCCGGAGGGCTTGGTAACGCACGCTCACGAGTTCAAGACTCAGCCTTTACTCACTTGGCTCGCACCTCTGAGAATCTAGTTTCTCATGTGCGTGTTTTAACCGTGGTCCGATAGTTCGGAAGCCATCATGTAAAACAAGGTTCCCTTTGCTGTGTGATTGATGTCTCAATTAAATCTGAGGCGGTTCTTCACTGTGTCAATAACGATAGCATATAATACATGCACAGTGACACAGCATTTCAGACTCTATTGGGCAGAAATGTCTGTAAAATATGTATAATATAAATATATAGGGAAACCTCTTGCTTCTTGTTATAGTATGGTTGGTAACTTATTTTTAATTTAAATATTCATTTACTATGTGAAGAATGGCTCAAATGACAGCAGATGATAACAATAAAATAGTTGTTGATGCAGATGATTATACTGTCAAACTTTTTATTTGTTAAAAAACGTTTCGATCCATACAGAAGAAGTTCAAGGTCCTCATCAGATTTAATCCAAATAATTACAATACAATATTTAAAAACAAAAAATTTTTTTACAAAAAACAATAGCACTAGAGACACTTTTTACTCACAATTGGTCGCACAACAGGCGATGTGAGCACCGCCTAAGACATTCCATCAGCGACTATGAATATAACGTTTTTGAATCGCGCTTTTATGGTATCGAATACTATATATAGTATTAGTGCGTAAGTGTGCACTACAATGAGTAACACACGCGACTATCCAAAAGTATGAGTCAATGGGGCGTATTAACAATTTGGAGTTGTCAATAAAAAATTAATAAAAAGTTGTTCATATCAAGTATTCTATTTACGTTATCATGAGTAAAACGTATATCAAGCATTTCTGAGAACAGTCTTCTGAACTTGGTATTCTCAACGACCAAAATTTTGTGAGGGTTTGTGAAGTTTGTAAGGGTGATGTATTTTTCATTTATTGCACTAATGCTGATTCATCTTAAGAGATTAACTTTAATGATTGATATCGCCTTTGTGTTTATAAGTTCTCGTTTTTAGACTCCTAAAAACTCCTATGTAACAATCTTTGTTATCGTTGGAACTTATTTTGTAAACTATATTATTTTTGTCTTTATCATTCAAAGGTTTTTTTTCTAATTTAATGAATTTTGAGAATTCGTCAATACCTTTAAAAATAATAACCCTTTTGTTCCCACGAAAAATATTCTTAATAACTGAAACAAGATCTTTAAAAAAGGGCAATACTATTAGTAAGATAATACTAGGGTCAACGACTTAATTTTTTCGCAAATCACTACTAAAAATTCAGCAATTTAACACCTACTCTTATAGACAGAGGTCACAAAATCGACTATACCTTCGGAAATCTTTGATTAATCTCAAAAATTTTAAAAAGATCTTGTGTATTTTTTTATAAAGAATCTATTAAATTTTTAAAAATATAGGGTTAACAACTTAACTTAAGAGAAAATCAGAAGGAAAGTATGAAATATTAATCTGGCTTGCCTCGCAACATCTCCCAAATATCACAATTATAATTTCACGGTACTTTTCTGGCAATTTCTTGATCTTGTACTTTGGTTTTATCTAAATAACTATATACGTTGAAAAATTTACCGTTGAAAAGCGTTGATTTTTTAGGGGCCCTTATGGCACCCTACCCTAGATACAGTACCAACTGCCCAAGCCACCTTAATATTCATATACTGTTGATTAATTATTTTCGTTCGATTACAAATTATATCCATTCACTAATTATTCATTTGGTTGAATAACTTTTTTGAAATTTTACAAACGTTTTATTAGTAGCAACTATTATGTGCTTTAATGAATGTTTATTTAATTTTAATTCCTAAACAAGTAATTGTTTCTTTATATCAAATCCAAACATCTTAATAAAGTCATGATCTATGTCACAAGTATATTACGTGTAATTTATTTTATTAATTTTGTTTATTAATTGTTTGTTTAATTTAAAAAATTAATTTTTCAGAGTTCTCCTTTTTATTATTGACTTATTCATACAAGGTTATACGGATAAATTATGACATCTTTGATGCATCCTATTCTTAAAAATGTTTTCATTCGTGAGTAATGTAATTTTGTGAGTTAAGCCACACTTATTGGCATGCAATACCACCCTATTCAAGATAAAGCAGTAACACACAATGTTTTTTCTTAGCCTTTTAAATAAATATAAGATAAATATATACTGTGGGTATTATATACGCGACTGAGAATGAGTATGTGATCGTATGGGAGTGATGCGAGCGTCGTATTAGAGATCTTATTAGCGTAGACGGTAGAAAGTTGTTTTGAAATAATCAGAAGATTCGATGAAAGCGCAGTCTTGTATTGACCCGGCTATCAGCACGTCGTGCCATTGCTTTACTTTAAACTTTTGTACTTATATACATGATGTATTAATTATAATTGTTAATTTATTGAATATAAAAACATTTTTTTTAATTACACCCATTTACTGAATACCTTAATTTGAATGGTAATAGCACTATCTTTGACAAATTACAGTGGGTTATTTAAAATATCGTTTTATAGAAGGTCTATTTGCGTTTACACATTGTCTGCCATAGAAGTATAACTACATACTTGGGTATTCAAGCAGCTTCCAACCACCGATTTTTCCAAAGATGAAAACAGTGGATCTTTACCAAATTTAATGTGAACTTTGTCAATAATGTATTTCTGACGCAAAAGGAATTAACAAAAATCGTTGGGCCAATTTCGTTTAAACTGCATATTTAGCTATTTTTCCGTAAGCGTACGTGTTAAAAGTACTATATTTAAAAATTTAATATTACGGAAATAAAACAGACAAACGGCTTAAAATTTGACTTAGCATATTATAACGGTATAAATACCAAGTTTAAAAATAATTAACCGTAGACAACTGTCTATAAACAAAGCCCTTAACTTAAAGTCTCAACTTATAATCTTACTAGTATATAAAGAAAAATCGCTAAAACCAAAGATAAGTAGAGAAATTGCTAACGCCAACGCTACGGCGTGAGACAACTTTTTTCCACTGATCGGGGCGACCCACCACTGCCAGCCATCGAACCAAGGCGCACATTTTTCGAGAGTGTGAGACTCGTATCGAAGATCGTGCACATACAAGAAGAGAAGTGGATTCACGTGGAAATGGGCATATAGGTGCACATTTTGGTGACACGTAGAATTAAGAGGTATACCAAATGTGTGTCTACGAGGAGAGGAGCGGAAATGTCGACTATTCGCTCCGAGCCGATGCAGAGGTTGCGCCGCCTCTAGCCAAAATCAGGCTAAATTTCTTGCATGTAAACAGACGGCTTAGATCATATATACATGCGTACAGCTGCTTGTGATTGGCACTTGGCAGGCTAGAGAGAGAACGACGATCCTCTCCTGCTGTCAGCCAATTACAAGCAGCTATACGCATGTATATATGTTCTAAACCGTTTGTTTACATGCAAGAAATTTTGCCTGATTTTGGCTAGAGGGGGCGCAACCTCTGTATCGGCTCGGAGCGAATAGCTATATAGCTGAGAGCGCATAGCCAAAGAAAGCAACGACACGAGTTTTTCTCTTTTCACTGCAACCGAGTAAGTATATGCTATATATATCTAATTGACTCTTCCTCCCTCGCTCTTGTTTGAATGTTATCTATCAATCTTACATTCAATTAAATCGTGAAACTAAATGCTCATAATTATAGGCTTAGAATTTAATATCAAAACATTTTTTTTTTTTTTTTCGTACGTTAATACTTATTTTGAAATCCAGTATTATTTTGAAAAAATGTTCAGCTTTTTTTTTAAGGATGGTACTTCAGCTATAACCACTGGTTTATTATTTTTCCTCATCATAATTGTTATGAACTGTAGGACAAGCCCCGCAGCTTATCGATGAACATATGTGACTTTCAGATCTCTGTCTTCCGAAGTTGTAAGCTAAGATCGTTAAGGCTTATGCCACTGTTCGTTTTGTTTTGCCATCATAGGATCGATTCCAAATGTTGGCAGATTTTTTTTTAACGTGATTCATTATTCTAGTTTATTTTCTTTTTGTTAATATTTTATATACATTTATAATTAATTATTACAAACAATTTTTTCCCAACACATCGAAATATATTTTAAATACAAATTATATTAAATAATTTCATAAGCTGATACTTATCGTTAGCTAGGCCATTTTGTAATTTCATAATAATAAAATAATTTTTTAGGATATCAGTATAATTGTTACTTAATTTTTTTTTTTTTTATGTTTTATTTAAATTTATAAATAATCTTACAATTACTTTTTTTCCTGTACATTAAAATAAATATATTTTTAAAACTTATTCTATTACATAACTTAGCAAGTTGATACCTCTCGTTGGTAAGGCCATTTCGTAATTTCATAATAATAAAATAATTTTTTAGGATATCAGTATCGTTCTTACTTAATTTTTTTTTTTTTTAAGTTTTATTCAAATTTATAAATGATCTTACAATTACTTTTTTTTCTGTACATTAAAATAAATATATTTTTAAAACTTATTCTATTACACTAGCGGCCCTCCGTCTCGGCTTTGCCCGAGACTTACTAAATAAAACACCGTAGTGTGTTGACATGTAATGTGAAACGTTTTCAGTTAGATATTTTACACACATTCCTGACACATTTCAGAACAAAAATCTTCTTATTAAAAACATATTTTGTGGAATCCATTTAGTTTATTTGGTCAAATAATAAGCTGTAAAAGTTAAAAAAAATATAATTATGCTGAAAAGTACCGTGCGTTCTTTATGCCATAAAATAATCGTTGGCCATAAGAAGCAGTTGATTTGCAGTTTCTTCCGTATAATTCGCGAAAAGGGCTATTTTTTAAAGCTGCTAAGATTTTAAACTCCCAAAAATTTATATTAAAAAAAAATTTTTTTTCTCTTATCTCACAACATTATTACCAGAGCAACAAAGTTCTGGACCTTAAACCCTACATTTTTTATTGCCACAAAAACACAAATACATTTTTTACTGAGTAATAAAATCTGAATAAGGATCTTTAAAGATTTCAGAGATTACTGTGAGGGTACAATGAAAAGCTGATCTCTTATGTAATGGATTCTTTATTTGTCGATTTTGACGCTGCTGCTCCAATCTCGATAAATTTTCTGCGTCAGTTTCTTGACGCCTAAAATTGTATTTGTTAGATACATTTGAAGTTTTTTTTTTCCAATTCACCCTCTTGCGACTTTTGGCATGCTTAAAATTTTTGCGACCCCTAAAGGCTGTTTTCTGTCAACTTTGTAAAGTTCTAATATATTTGTTGGCAAGGTAGTTCGAGGTCCAATGAACCTGAAAAAGACAGGTAAGCTTATGAAGTAAACTCTTTCTTGACTTCAGTTAAAAGCAAACGTGACTGCCTGGATACCTCAGGATGATCTTCTCTGGCCTCCTGTTGAGGTCCCAGACTGATAGGGAGAAAAATTACCAAGTCCGAAGCTTTGGAGCTAGTTGTAAAGATCTTTCCTAACGTTTCCCGGTATAACGTCGAAGACGTGGGTGTCTAAAGCACCTTTTTTTTGCAGACTCAGTTGTTTTGGGTGATCTAAGATGGGGAGACTGGTTCGTGATGCTTGCCCGTTGGAGACTATCCCGTTGGCTCAAGTTTTTCATTCTCTTCATAGCTGTTAGGTTTGCCCAGCACAGACATTGGAGAGGATTGGTGATTCCTGGTTGAGTGCTTAGAGTCGAGAGGGTTATATAGGGTCATCGGTAACCGGGTTTCCCAGCCTTGCGAAGAACAGCTCCGGTCGCGACGGCTGCCAGTAAATGGCTGAATTGGTTTAATAGTGGCCGTCTTTAGTTAATATAGTCTTTTAGTCGACGAACCGCTTCCAGAAATGGTAGTAAAAATGTATTTGCTGGCAAGGTAGCTTACACTTAGGTGGCCCCTAAAAATAACAGATGAGATTGATGGTTAAGTAGGGAACGTAAATACTTATAATGGCCCTAAAAAGCGCCAGTGGTGAGACTTCCAGCTATTGCTTACTATTTCTGATGATAAAGAGCTCGCTACGGGTAGCTTGACTCTTACTCTCGAAGTCTCTATGTATGAAGACTGTGATGGAGGGAGAGGTACGCCACTGACCAAAGAATATCTCATCTTCGAGTCGTTCCCCGGATAACCAACCGCTCATCGTCAGACGGGAACATGTGGGTATGGGCGTTGGGGACACGGCCATTAAGAAGGTAGCCGTTGAAGCTACCCATGCTTCTCAGGGCTGTCTTCCCTAGCTTACATTTGTAGCCAAACTTTCTCTGACGGCACCAGGTGGAATGGTGGAACGGCCACATAACTGTGAAGAGTTGGAGCAGGTAGTGCTCTGGCTAGACACATGTCTCCTGGTATTACACGCCGGAGACGTCATTGGCTGAAGTAATTTTTTGTTGGTGGCACTCGTCGAGATTCAGGGTGAATGTAGACCTAGGTTTCTTCGCCCTTAGAGAAGACTGTAGTCCGTAACCGGAATATCCAGTTGCACGACTATCATCTACATTCTCTATGCAGCTCGATGAACTGCCGGAGGACGACTGCATCAATTTTCAGAGACGCTCGGGCGTATTATAACCACATTTATTTAATTCTGTTGCATGTAGCCTCAATTTTATGTCGATGCCACCTAGCGGATCCTACTGAACTAAAGTGAAAAGCTCGCGTATTTTTGCAAAACTTTAAACTTATTTATTGCTAGTGTTATTCGATTTTTTAAGATAAAAACTGTACTAAAACCATCTAGGATTGTTATGAATTAGTGTGCAAAATTTTAGCAAAATCGGTTTAGTGGTTTTCGCGGTTAGCGATTACAACGGTTTTGGCGACTTTGCTTTATATATTAGTAAGATAACTTGGCAAGTTGATACCTCTCGTTGGTAAGGCCATTTCGTAATTTCATAATAATAAAATAATTCTTTAGGATGAATGTAATTCTTACATTTTAAAACTCCCAAGAAATTATGAACATCGAACGTAAGAAAGAAAAAAATCCTTATACATAATTTTCATTAATTTTAATTTTTTTTTTTTTTTTTTTTTCTAAGAAATGATTAAGCTGTTCTGATCAATATTTTTATCCATCCATACAATAATTATAATCTTCAAAAGCACAAGACAACTTACACAAAACTCCCTAAACATTTATTTTCCGTCTTTTGTTTGTAAAAAAATTTTAAGTAAAACAGCTTTACTTATTGTATTGATTGTGTATTGATTAAATAGAGAATTTTTATATCAGTTACATTGGTTCTAAACCAAACTTTTAATTGGCGTATGTAAATATCAAAACTTAATACCTTTGAAAATTATGCAACAAAAATCTGAACAGTAATGAAAAACAGATCTTATAGATCGAGATTAATTTTTCGATCAGCAGTTGAAGCTTTTTGTCTGGCGTACCATTCTAAATAAGAGCTACTCAGCTAAACTTCATTATTGGTCTAAATAATCAAGGCAAATCATCAGCATTCGTCTGCTGCGAATTACTGCATGTTTAAAATTTTTATTAGTAAAAACATTTAATAAACGCAGTAGAAAACATTTTTGTAAAATTTTAAAATTATTTTAAAACCCCAATCAATTACATAACTTAGTTCTAATTTCAGACTGCAAAAAGAATAATAAAACAGCATTTAGATCAATAATTAAATAAAATCAATTGGCAAGTTTCTAAGGCATAAGGATTTTTTCAAAATATCTTATTTATTTATTAATAACAAAAAAAGGAATCTATAACTTACCAGGGTGATGCAGTATAATAAAGATTTTAGTTAATAACGGTGTTTTTTGTTAATATGTGTTATAAACGATTTTAATGGATAATACAAGGGTAAGTTTATAATCCGGAAATTACGATTATCATATAGATTAATAAAAATATTGATTAGAATAGTTGTATTATTTCATAAAAACCAAAAATCACATGCACTATAAATCATCGAAAATTATATTTAAACTTTAAACTTTTACTTTTTTAAAATTCATACTGTAAGTGACAAGTGGTTGTAACCACCAGGTAAAAATTGTAATGAATGTAAATACAATCCAGAAAATATAATATATGTATGCAGACAAAAATTCGTGTAAAATCTAAGAATTATACTCATATCCTAAGCAATTATTTATTATGAAATGACGAAATGGCCTTGTCAACGAGAAGTATTAACTTACCAAATTATTTAATAAGATTAGTATCAAAAAGATATTTATTTCGACGTAACATTATTTATAAATTTAAATAAAACATAAATAAATGAAAATTAGAACTAAGTTATGTGATTGATTGAGGTTTTAAAATAATTTCAAAATTTTACAAAAATGCTTTCTACTGCGTTTATTGAATGTTTTTACTGACCAAAATTTTAAACATGCAGTAATTCGCAGCAGACGGATGCTAATGATTTGCCTTGATAATTTAGACCAATAATGAAGTTTAGCTGAGTAGCTCTTATTTATAATGGTACGCAAGACAAAAAGCTTCAACTGCTAATCAAAGAATCAATCTCAATCTGTAAGATCTGTTTTTTATTACTGTTCAGATTCTTGTTACAAAATTTTCGAAGGTATTAAGTTTTTAAATCTACATACGCTAATGAAATCATTGGTCAAAATCCACATTTTATAATCAAAATTAAAATTATATATTTGATCAATACAACAAGGATAGCTGCTATACCTAAAAATTTTTATAATAAAAGACGGAAAATAAAATTTGAGGGAATTTTGAGTAAATTGTGCCTCGTGCCTTCAAATTTTTTCTCTTTTACGTTGCATGTTAAAAATTTCTTGGGAGTATTAAAATGTAAGAATTACATTCATCCTAGGAAATTACTTTATTATTATAAAATTACGAAATGGCCTTACCAACGAGAGGTATCAACTTGCCAAGTTATGTAATAGAATAAGTTTTAAAAATATTTTTATTTTAATGTACAGGAAAAAAGTAATTGTAAGACTATTTATAAATTTACATAAAACATAAAAAAAAAAAAAATTAAGTAAGAATTATACTGATATCCTAAAAAATTATTTTATTATTATGAAATTACGAAATGGCCTAGCTAACGATAAGTATCAGCTTATGAAATTATTTAATATAATTTGTATTAAAAATATATTTCGATGTGTAGGGAAAAAATTGTTTGTAATAATTAATTATAAATGTATATAAAATATTAACAAAAAGAAAATAAACTAGAATAATGAATCACGTTAAAAAAAAATCTGCCGACATTTGGAATCGATCCTAGGATGGCAAAACAAAACGAACAGTGGCATAATCCTTAACGATCTTAGCTCACAACTTTGGAAGACAGAGATCTAAAAGTCACATATGTTCATCGATAAACTGCGGGGCTTGTCCTACAGTTCATAACAATTATGACGAGAAAAAATAATAAACCAGTGGTTATAGCTGAAGTGCCATCCTTAAAAAAAAAGCTGAACATTTTTTCAAAATAATACTGGATTTCAAAATAAGTGTTAACGTACGAAAAAAAAAAAAAATGTTTTGATATCAAATTCTAAGCCTATAATTATGAGCATTTAGTTCCACGATTTAATTGAATGTAAGATTGATAGATAACATTCAAACAAGAGCGAGGGAGCAAAAGTCAATTAGATATATATAGCATATACTTACTCGGTTGCAGTGAAAAGAGAAAAACTCGTGTCGTCGCTTTCTTTGGCTATGCGCTCTCAGCTATATAGCTATAGTTGACATTTCCGCTCTTCTTCTCGTGGACACATATTTGGTATACCCCTTAATTCTACGTGTCGCCAAAATGTGCACCTATATGCTCATTTCCACACGAATCCACTTCTCTTCTTGTAGGCGCACGCTCTTCGATACGAGTCTCGCACTCTCGAAAAATGTGCGCCTTGGTTCGACGGCTGGCTGCGGTGGGTTGCCCTGATCAGTGGAAAAAAGTTGTCTCACGCCGTAGCGTTGGTGTTAGCAATTTTTCTACTCATCTTTGCTAAAATCGTTGTAATCGCTAACCGCGAAAACTACTCAAACGATCTTGCTGAATACTTTTGCATACTGATTCTTGATACTTCCTAGATGGTTCTAGTATAGTATTTATCTTGAAAAAATTAATAACAACAGCAATAAGTATTTATATACGCTCAAAGTTTTGTAGAAATACGCTACCTTTCCACTTCAGTTCAGTTGAATCCGCTAAGTGGTGTATTAGTAAAACCGAAGCTAGCTGCAATAGAATTAAGTTACTCTGGTTATTGTATTCTCAAGTAACGTGCCGCTTACCGCAGTTGATCATCGGCAGTGTATGAAGCATAGTAGTATGGTACAATTGGCTAAAAATTATAACGATATTCTTGAAATTCTGACTAGGTCGAAAAAGAAGGGTAGTAGTCAATGTATTATAACACATACAAATTGAAATGGAGTTTAACAAGTAGAAATGTCAGCAAGAGCCTCAAGAAAATGGCCAAAACATGTTTTTCGCGTCTAGAAGTAAACCGAAGGATCGTACATAACAAAAAGTATTGTGTAAAAAAGATGTGCAACTTTAAGACGAATAAATGAGCTGCGTTGGGTTCAGATCGGTTAAGCTGTTTTCTCGCAAATCGTAAAAAACTGCCATTTTCAGCCATTTTTTCGAAATTCAATAACTCGCATTCTATACAATATTTAGAGCTCAAACTTTATCACAAGTCAGATATTATAGTCGTTATTATACACACAAAATTTCAGCTTAATCGGTATTAAACTTTTCATGAACTGCAGCAAAAACTAAAAAAATGTCCTCTTGAAAAATGGCCATAAAAACGTTGTTAGCCAACGTAGGTACGTTTTTCATACGTATTTCGCTTCATCTATATTTACTTTATAATTATCTAAAATGCCATTTAATTTTACAAATTAGAAGTATCTTAAAAATTGATTGCAAAAAACGGATTTTTGCTTTACGGTCAGTGGAATCGGCGGCTCGATGAGTAGCCGCCGCTGGAGGCCTCGCGCACTTTCCGCATGCATGTTATCCTCACTCGCGTTCAAAACGAAATGTGCTTTTTTTTTGCAATCAGTTTTAAGATACTTCTAATTGGTAAAACTGAATGACGTTTTAGATAACTGTAGAGTAAATATAGACGAAGTGAAATACGTATGAAAAATGTACCTATGTTGGCTAACAACTTTCTTATGGACATTTTTTAAGAGAACCTGTTTTTAGTTTTTGCTGCGGTTTGCGAAAAGTTTAAAACCGATTAAGATGAAATTTTTGTTTCCTGCTAGTCAGACCTTTCTGTGCCGAAAAGCTAATTCTACCATATTATAGAGCTGGGAGTCGTGCAGCTGGATATCACAGCTACCAACAACACCATTCTTGAATGGGCAAGTGACTAACGTCAAACTCCATCCCGAACCACCATCATTGACGAGTGCCGCCAATAAAAAACTGTTCTAAATGGTTACGTCTCTGGCGAAATACCAGGAGACGTGCCTAGCCAGAGCACATTCTGCTTTAGCGTTTTGGAGTTTCATGGCCATTCTTTCAACTGTCCTGGAGCTATCAGAGCAGACATTGTTACAACAGCATGCCAGGAAAAACAATCCTAAGGAGTCCTGGCAGTCACAACGGCCTCCTCCTCAGAGGTCGTCTCAACGGCATACCCACAGAGAAAATATTTACCAGGTCCACTTTCCCCACTAATGATGAGTGGTTGGTTATCTGGGGAATGATCCAAAGACGAGATATTCTTTGGTCAGCGGCGCACCTGCTTTCAGCTTGGTCTCCGTACACAGATACCATCAACTTCATCAGTTCTTTTAAGGGCCACTTAAGGCTAAAATACCTTGCCAACAAATACATTTTTACTACCATTTCCGGTATCGATTCGTCAATTAATAAACTATATAAAGCTGGCTACTATTAAACCAAGTCAGTCTCACTGGCAGACGTCACGAGCGGAGTTGTTCGTTGCAAGGCTGGGAGCCTCAGCGATGGACGACTCTATATCACCCTTTTGACTCTAAGCACTCAACCAGGAATCACCGATCCTCTCTGAGGTATGTGCTGGGCGAGCCTATCAGCTATGAAGAAAAAATAAACTTAAGCTAACGGGACAGTCTCCAACGGGCAAGTATGATGACCAATCTCTCCACGTTAGATCACAAAAACTACTGAATCTGCAAAAAAAGAAAGTGCTTTAGACACCAACGCTTTCGGCGTAACACTAGCTCTAACGCTTCAAACATAGTTTTCCTTCTGATCAGTTTGGTGCTACAACAACAGGCCAGAAAAAATTACCCTGAGGTATAGAGGTAGTCACGTTGGCTGGAAACTTCAGCCTAGAAAGAGTTTACTTAATAAGCTCACCGGTCCTTTTTAAGGCCATTGGACGTCGAACTACCTTGCTAAAAAATATATTAGAACTTAACAAAGTTGATAAAAAACAGCCTTTAGGGCTCACAAAAGTCTTAACCATGCTAAAAGTCGCAAAAGGGCAAATTAAAAAGAAAACTTTAAATGCATCTAATGTATACAATCTTAGGCGTCAAGTAAGTGACGCAGAAAATTTATCAAGATTGAAAAAGCAGCATTAAAATCGACAAATGAAAAACCTATTACGTGGGAGATCAGCTTTTTATTGTACCCTCACAGTAATCTCTCAAATCTTTAAAGATCTAAATTCAGATTTTTAAATAAGTAGAAAATTTATTTGTGTTTTTGTGGCAATAAAAAATGTAGGGTTTAAGGTCCAGAACTTTGTTGCTCTGGTAATAAAGTTGTGAGATAAGAGAAAAAAAATTTTTTTTAATTTAAATTTTTGGGAGTTTAAAATCTTAACAGCTTTAAAAAATAGCCCTTTTCGCGAATTATACGGGAGAAACTGCAAATCAACTGCTCCTTATGGCCAATGATTATTTTATGGCTTAAAAAACGCTTGGTACTTTTCGGTGTGATTACATTTTTTTTTTTTTATACAACTTATTATTTGATCAAATAAACAGTATGGATTCCAAACAAATATGTTTTTAATAAGAAGATTTTTGTTTTGATAAGTGTCAGGAATATATGTAGCCGGTTTTTTATTTTAAAATTTTTATTTGAAAACATGTCAAGAATAGATGCAAAATTTTTAATTGAAAACGTTTAACATTACCTGTTAACACACTAAGATGCTCCATTTAGTGAATCTCGGGCGAAGCCAGGCAAGATTAATTAAGGGGAAAGGGGCTGCTAGTATCTACATGGAAAAAAAATCCAAGCAATTATAGTATGAGAACCTATACCGCGTTAGTATGACTCTTAAGTCATACATAAAATGCTCGGACTTCATGTATATACTACATCAAATGTGACAATACAAATATTGTATGGTCCGCTAGCTAACATACTATGCCTTACATAGGCGTAGCACGTGAAGCTCACGCGCAAACTGTACGGTGTACTCTCATGCTGATTTAGAGTAAGGGGCCATACGTATAATCTATCTACGCCGTCATGTGTCGTGCCTTTTACGCGCAGCAGTGCAATATATATGTATAGTTTACAGATGTATAGGCATAACTGACAGGGATCAGGAGCCCCTATCCTCTAAGCGCAGCGTTAAAGGTTGTATTCAGTATATCATTGAAAGTTCCTTTCATACCGATTTCCGTATTAATTGTATTTTCATTCATTGTTAATTTTATACTAATTTTACTAACAAATAATGACAAGACCCACAAAGTTCATGAGTTTAAACTCATGAGCTTTGTGCCTCTTGTCATTATTTATTAGTTGAATTAGTATAAAATTTACAACAAATAAAAATACAATAAATATGGGAGTCGGTAAGGAAGGAACTCCCAATTATATACTGAATGCCCTTAACGTTGATGTAGAGTATTGTATAGGATGTAGTTAATGTTGACGTTGTACTAATTTGTATATAATTAATATAGCTTGATCTGGACTAATTGCGTTAACTATTTTAAATTAGCTTATGAACTTATTTATTTTTATACGTTTTGGCGAGACACTCTTCCCATTTTTTTGTAATGTATACTTTTTTAATAATTAAAATAAACTTAGAATTGGATTATTTTCTCATGGTCGACAAACATTCTTTGCAGCAACTTGCTTAGATATATTACTAAAAAAATATTGAATTATATTACATATCTATTATTATAAATGTTAGATGTATATTTGGCGCTCGTAACTGAATTCTAACGCATGCGCAATAGCAAGAAGACGAGACGCCGTGACGCTGCACTTTAGCGTCTAATACCTATAGTTTACTCACTCTCGCGCGGTCAGTCAGTCTGTCGATACGCACTCCCTGATTTTCGTATTTTCCTTTTGATTGGATCTTGCTTTATTTCAGTTCAGCTTACGATTGTATCCTTGATTGTAAAGACTAAAGATAGCATACACTGAAGATAATGAGAATAAACGTGTCCGTGTTTTATGATAAAATCGACAGTGTTGTACATTTCATTGCCCGATCACATACCCACACATCCATACTACTAACAGGTTATGGGCCTTAAGAAGTGTAGTGTGGTTGTGTATTCAAGACCTCCGGTAGCGCGCATTTTTTTCTCTGTGATCGAGCCTATCTCGCGTTTATTCGCATTCTTTTTGCTCTCCGCGTTTTCTTGCTTCCCTTTTTTTACAGGCCATCTACGAGGCGGCGTAGAGATTGACATCAGCCACTAGTGAGACCGAGCAGATCGGGGAGGTGACAGCTGGCGGTGTGAGAAAGATTGTGAAAAATTTATAGAAGAAAGAATGTAAGTAACTGATAATGATACTTATGATGTCTTTATCGGTCGTTATATTGACATAATGTGTTTTATTTTTCGATGGTTTGAAACCGAAATTGTATAAGAGTGGTAATAATATATGTTATAGATATCATAAATATGACAGTAGATAGGATTTGTGAAGCGTTTTATAAAGCTAGTACTCAGTAATTCTCAAAGGTCAAGAGTCGGCACGTGTTTTTCCTCGCGTGAGGCAGGCTTGCATTGGGGTACGAGAATTTTCATTTAGCTGCTACAGCTATAGCTACCGCTGAGGAAGCCGCCTCAAAGCGGGGAGGGGGACTTTCGTTTCGGCCATGACTTGCGATCGGTCAGACCGGGTGTATGTATTCCTTTCAGTAGGCTTGGTAGCTGATGGCGCGCACAGAGCAGCAATCTTAGATAGACTTGTTTACCTTTCCAAGTCCCCGTACAGTACGGCCTCGATCCTCTCCGTGGATTTTCACGCTCAGACTAGTGGTAAATGCTGACTAAAACCAAAATGCAGAAATTAAAAATTTTTAATTTTGGTGTAATACGCGTCAGCACATCGTAATAACAGGCATACGATTGTGCTCGATTGCATTGGAATTGTGCTGCTATTGTGTATGACTATAGACATGTTACGTTTGCATGTTTAAGTCATCTGATGTATCTCGTCCCATGAGTAGTGCGCATGCATTAAGTTCGTGTGTGCGTGCTTGCTCATGTTTCCCGGTGACACAAATGAGGTTAAAATGGTCACTGGGAAGTAATATATATATAACTTGATCTGAGTTATTATAGGAGATATAAGTGACGATTACGATACAGGAGATCAGTTTAACTTAATGGAAAAACGTGGAGGTATAATTTACACTATTCCTTAACACAAGCAGCACATTTCAGTTAAAAATTCTTTAGATATATTGAAGATAGAAGATTTGAATACAATAAGTCACGTGCAAACAAAATTTAAGATAGACATAAACAAAGGGAACCTTTAACAAAATAGCAAATTAAAGATTTGAGAGATAGAAAAATAAATTTGATTGATACCTCATCTAAAGATAAGAATGAAGATTTGAGAGATAAAAGAATAAATTTGATTAATACCTCATGTAAAGATAAGAATAAAGATTTGAGAGATTAAAAAAAAATTTGATTAATACCTCATCTAAAGACAAGAATGAAGATTTGAGAGATAGAAAAATAAATTTGATCCATACCTTATCAAGATAGCAAATTAATGATATAAAAATATAAAGATAGTTTTGATGATACCTCAACTAAAAATAGCAAAGATTTGAAAATAGAAAGATAGACTTTAATGATACAAGATTATTTTAACAGGAAAGCAAATTAAAGCTTTGCAAAATAGAAAGATAGATTTAATTAATACAAGATTATTCTAACAAGATAGCACATTAAATACTTGAAAAAAAAAAAAAAGAAAGATAGATTTGATTTAGAATAATAAGCCTTAATAAGTGATACAAAAAAAAAAAAAAAAAAAAAAAAAAAAAAAAAAAAAAAAAAAAAAAAAAAAAAGATTTGATTAAGACATAAACTATAGATAGCATGTTAAAGATCTGAACGATAGAAGAGATAATTTAAAGAAACAGATAGATAATTTGCACAAAAAATGGCAGGCAGAAATAATGATCTTAAGATAGATTGGCTAAAGGAGCCAGGAGCCCACAAGAAAGATATTTAGGGGATTCAAAAGTTGACTGAAGATAGAGAGCAGACTTTAAATTTAATACTAGATAGATTATCCTTAGATTATTAAAACAGAGTATTTTTTTAAATTATCCTACGGTTATAGTGTGCAAAAATTAATGATATGAAAAAAAGTGATATATAGATGAAGGCGTATCAAATATACAACAAAATTCACACTGTTAGATTTGATCCCGCAAAGCAAAGTGATATTAAATTTGGCGAATTCCTCGATAGATTAAGATGGACTTTGAATGGATTTTGATAGATTTCAAACTTGTTAGTAAAACTCAGAGTTTTCTTGAAGATGAGAAAAGAGATGACTTTTACCATAAGATTGTCAATAAAGTACCAGATGTGAAAATTGCAGATTCTAATAGACTGTTTAAAAGCGAGAATGGCTTGTCCTATAAATATTTAAGTGAAGTGTAAAGAAGGTTAAAGTAATATAGAATTGCTTAGATCTAATGCATCGAGTAGTATGTTTGTTGTTAGACCCAAAACTTTGCTCTCTACGCGCACGGAGGAAACCAAAATTTATGAAAGAAAATTGGTTAAATGCGCGAATAAAAATTTCTCCGTGAACTTGAGAGCGGAGGGAGAAAGGTGGGTTTCGGGTAGTAATAACAAAAACAAAATGGTCCTAGATAGAGTAATATGTGCCAATATGCTCGCTGGAAACTTGCTGTGGCTTCGTCAGCTTGTTAATAGGTGCATATGTATCTATTTAGATAACCTTAAGATATATATATTTGACCCACGCTCTAACGAGACGTTAATTTCCCATGCCTACAGAGTCTTCATTGGATAGTGAAACTAGTGCAAGATGGTCAGAGTACAAGCAACAGCAAGAAGTGTAAAGAAATTATAGATTACTCAATGATAGAATGTGCCTCTGTGGCAATGGCTGAAAAGATTCAGGAAGTCAGTACCAATTCTAGTAAGAGCTGACCTATAATCCCAAACAATGAATCTGAAAACGATTGTTTAGATACCGCTCAACAAAATGAGTCTGAGAAAACCATTAAAGATAGAAAAATTAATGATAGTAAAGAACTAATGATCGGTGAGATTTCAGAGGCTTAAAGTCCCTTTATATAAAGGTATAAAATACTTAAAAGAAATAGCAGAGCCATGCTCTAAAACGCAAGATTCAGGAATTTATCGTTGGAATATCTTAAGGATTGCAGAGAAAGTTTTTGGACAACAAAGATTTGAATAAGTCTGTGTTCGATCACTTCATTGCATTATGCAAGGTGTGTCATATTGCTAAAATTTAAAGAATGCCTTTGAACACTAGAAGAGAGAGGGCATCGAAACAACTCATCCTAAAAGATACAAATTTATGATAGTGTACACAGACGACTACTGAATATTGACGATGGCATACCCTGTGAAAGTGAAAAGTAAGGCAAGAAATTGTATGGACAAATTTGCGACCAGTGCACGAAATCTACTGGACTTTAATGCAAAGATGTGCTATTACAGAACTGACCAAGGCACAGAGTTTGCAGGAGGTCGAACAGTGGAAATTCTCCAGAGATTGGGAGCTGAGTCTTAACTGGTTTCTCCAGACAATCTTCAATACAATGGCGTTTCAGAACGAATCAATCGCACACCACACCTGTCCAATAAAATAACAGCTCCCTTAGGAAATTTTACCCCCAATCTAAAGATAGAAATAAATCAAATAAGATTTGGTCATGTGGCCTTTATTAAGATACACAGGAACACTGGAACAAAATACAGCCCACAAGGTATACGAGTAGTACTGGTTGGCTATACTACTACCGGCTACATTTTTCTAAGACCAGAGGATGCAAATTTTATGAGGTTCCGGGTGTAAGATTTTATGAAAGACTTGTATTTAGAAATGTCTGGGGAGGTGATAAAATAACAAACTGAAATAATCATAAGACAGACACTAAATAAGATTAATGATTCATTAAGTTTGGTAAAGATAGTCTTGAAGTATTATTAGAAATGAAGGGAGAACAGTGAGTCAAGATAAAATGAGGACAACCGAGGAAGAATAAAGAGCTTGTTCAAGAAAACTTCAAAGCAATTTACGAAGAATTGGAGTCGATACATAAAATCAAGTATGGAAAATTGTAGATAGACCAACTATGAATGTTAAAAGAAGCAAGCCAAACATCATAGATTCCAGACGAGTCCTAAAGAAGAAGATAGACGAAGATGGGAACCACGACATTTAAAGTAAGGTTGGTGATTCGTGGGTTTAAAGATAGGAATAAGTACGACTTGCAAGAGACTTATGCCCCTGTATCTAGGTTGGCTCTTGTGAGATCGGTAATATCAACTTTTCATAAATTTAATCTAGAAACTTGTCTGCTGGATGTCAAGACAGCATTCATGAATGCTTCAATCAAGAAATAAATAAATATAGTGTTTCTTGAAGGTCTGCTTGACGAAGATTAACTTAAGAAAAATAAAGTATGTAATCTAGAAAAAGCCCTTCATAGACTAAAGATCAGCTTGAAGAAATGGATCGAGTGTTTTCGTGTGGCTGCACTGAAACTAGTATCACAAACGCACACCAGTGAAGCTTGCCTTTACGCATGGAAAGAAAAAGTTAGCCTTTTAATCTTGATTCCATATGAAGATGATATCATGATAGCAAGAAATTGGTAAGTAAACCAAAAGAAATTAAGATTGGTCTGCAGTCTGACTTTGAGATATCAGATCTTGGTGAGGTTGGCACTTTCGTAGTTATCACGGGAACAAGAGATAGAAAACATAATTCAATTTCACTTGCGCAAACACCATACTTTGACAAAGTTCTGGAAAGGTTTGGATTTACCGACTCAAAACCACAAAGAACACCAATGGTGACAAATCAAGCCCTGAATCGGCAAAGAAAAGACAGATTAGAATCGGAAGAAACTGGAGAACTGAACAAAATTAAAACTGAAGAAAATGAACCTCACAGAAAAGCAGTTGGAAGCCTGCTGTATCTGGCTAACACAGTCAGACCAGACATCTCGCACTCTGTGAATGTATTAAGCAGACAATAAATCTGCCCAACTGATGACTAGAGAATGGTAAAACGAGTCCTTTGATATCTGTTACACACCAGAACTCTGGGATTAATCTACAGAGGCCGGAAAAATAAGCTGGAAGTCTTTTCAGATGCGAGTTTGGCAGACTGTAAAGGCTCAATTACGACAGGTGGATACCTCATAAGATTGTATTGCGATACAGTTGCTTGGAAGGCGAGAAAACCGAGTTACGTTGCAATCTCAACCTGCGAGGCAGAATACGTGGCGATGTGTGATGCAAGGCAGGAGCTGATAGGATTAGAACACTCACTCAGCTTAATACTGTCATACATTCTGTTGCCTGCGGACCTTTGGTGTGACAACAAAGCTGCCGGAGCAAGTGCTAATATAGATGGTGGCAAAAGACTGAGACACATGACCGAGATCAAGGCTCACTACGTTAAGAAATGTGTATCCAGAGGAAAAATAATCGTTAAATGGATTCTATTCAAGGAACAACTAGCAGACATTTTTAAAAAACCCCTGCCGTTTGAACTGTATGAAAGACTAATGAAAAAAAATTTTGAATGTTAATCAGTGTAAATTGCATGATAATTAAACTTGAACTCGACATACCCACACATCCATACTACTAACAATAAATACGAAATTCCGTTATTACTTCAGAAAAAAATAGAAAAAAATTTTAGGATTCAGTTTTGTCATTTTTTATAATAAATTCGAATTGTAGATAGAGATTGTAATGAGACACGATGACACGATACACTTTGCGCGTGGGCTCCAGACGCTATGCCTGTGCGTGTCATGCTGTCCAAGCTCGCAGACCATACTGTATTAGTATACTCACATCTGATGCATTATACTTGTAAAATCTACAGTGTTGTTGCATGCATTCACACGTATTATGCATAACGTTTCTCCACTGTTACAGTGTAAGCAGTGCTCGTACTATATTTGCTTGGATAATATATAATTGCTTGGATTTTTTTCCGTGTAGATACATGGAGATATCTCATGGTAGAGTTAATACGATACTTGGTTAGTGTGCAGAAACTCACTAGTTTTATTAGATTCTTGTGGAAAATGTTTTTTTTTTTTTTTTATTTATTTATTATTTTTTTTTTTTTTTCTTAGAAGAGTTGGTAAAAGACTAAAAATTAAAAAAATTAATTTTTACTTTCTAAGCTTTCTAAATAAAAATTCACAAGCGTCACATATTTTTTCAAGATTACAGTTTGAAAATTGTTGATTCATTCTAGCGTAGAATGCGCTATAGAAGTATAACTGTAAAAAATTACAGAAGATTTCGAAAAACGATATGAGAACATAATACGGCAACCCTTGCTTCCGGTATCACTGGAATAAATTACTTCATGCACACATAAATCTATTAAGAAATCAGCCTGTGGAAATATGGGTATCAGTCCTTTATCAGTTAGGCTTGCAAACAGTACGACATAGCCTATCCTCAGGATCAAGAAAACATTGCAACAAAAAACACTGCTGACAAAATTTTCAAGAAAATGTGTGTCGAAGATTCAAAGCTAAAGACGCTAGTTAAGGGGAAAACGATGCTGCTTTTACTAGTACCTATGCCATAAAATTGTCCTCCAAACTTGGCAGAGGATCGTTATCTAGTACAAATTCTAGTAAGGTGAGAAAATTAGTGCTCGAAAAATTATAAGTTCAGCGTAAAAAAGGGGCGCAGATGGCTATAAAAAAAAGCTAACTACATAAATAATATTGTGATGCCTCGAGTATAGCTTATTCACTTCGTGCATCAATTTTAAACAACGCCACCTGCAGGGGAAAAGATGTCGATGATAACTAACAAGAATACACAGCATCTGATAAACAATGGTAGATTATAAGTATTTATTTTAACAATAATAAATATTTAACAACTAATATAAGTTTTTTCAGTCCCAAGTAGCATGTTTATAGCAAATAATACTTTTTTTCAATTTCATGAAAAAAAAGTAAATTTCTAGTATGAAATGGGTATAATATATGAGTGAGCATAATAAATATTTTTTTTTAATGTACTATCTTGAAAGTACTTCACCAAATGAATTGATATTCGAGAAAAATCGCAATAATAACTAACAAATTATAACTATGAACGGTGAAAAAGATTTTTTTTTATTAAGGTACTATTAAATAGATATTTTTCGGCTTGAAAGTATACTCAACAACCAAAAAAATTATGTAAACTTTGACATATACATTACTGTTGTAATAAACGATTGTCCATAATATTCTGTGTATTCTTGTTGGTTAGCATCGACAACTTTTCTCCTACAGGTGGCGTTGTTTCAAATTGCTGCACGAAGTGAACATCGCAGAAAACTAAAGGGTTTTTACCATACTTCATTCTAATTCTACATTCGTTGGATAAGTGTTATAGACACGATCATTAATCTTGTATCTGAAGTTTTCAAGGCAATCAATGATGCTAAAATTGCTAGAAAGCAGCTGGAGGAGAGTAAGAAGCACAATAAAAAAATCGAAGCACACTTACTTGAGAAGGGGCTACTTTAAAAACCCTATAACAGCGTCTTGGGTCTATGTTTAAGGCTTGAAAAAGGCTTAAAAGACGGAAAAAAAAGTTTTCTGTGCAAAACTACCTTACCGGGCCCTCACAGACTATGACCTCATCAAGTATGCAAAACTTTGGAAATACCACATTACCGTGGAGTTATCATAAGGAATACTTTGCCAGCTGATGGCCCACGTTTTTCTTAATCAGCAACAGTCAATCTCGATGATAAAGATGGTCCTGGTACTCACTGGGTTACCTATAGAAATTTAGGCAATAACGTGACGTATTTTGACAGTTTTGGTGACCTACAGCATCTAATTGATTTAATGCTATATCTTAGTATTAATTATGTTAAACATAATTATAAAAGGTACCAAGATGTTGGTACATACAACTGTAGCCATCTTTGCCTAAGCTTTCTGTCTAAAAAAAAGTCTATCGTCGGCCTATTTCAATGTATCTCAATACTCAAGTAACATTAGTCATTGACAAACAGTCAGGTAAAAATCATTCACATTAAGTTAATTAGGAACATCACATGCTTTCGAACCGCAATATTTTCTACTCTTGAAGTTGTCACTATCCCAAGTAGAAGTTTTTACGTTTGGACTAATTTTCGCTAAATTTCATGTCTGGTCAAACGTTGGCTACACATGAGCAATGAAAAAATTCCAAACTTAGATTTTTGCTGAAATATTTAACTCAAGTTTAGCCAATATTCATCCAAACTCCTAAAAAATTAGTTCAATACTTCTACATACAAGTGGTCTGCGTATACGACATATGTCTGCGTATGTCTGCGTATACGACAAGTCGTGTAGGAGATGGTCTCAAACCTTGGCCACCGAGATTCCACATGTGACACAAGCACACTTAACCACTTCGCTATGACAAGATGGTACAAGCTATAATAAAAACCATCTACATATCGTACCAATACTATAATTTTTTTTAAAGTCATGTTATAAAATTTACCTTACAATTTTTCTAAAAAAATGTTTATGTGTATGAATTTAGTTACAATTAATTGTATGTGAAACAATGAAAGTATACCTAACATTGGCAGATTTGCCATGATTAAAATGTTTATTGTCGATAATATGCTTGAAAATACACTTAAAAAATATTTTTTCACATACAATTAATTGTGACTGAATAAATTCACATAAATTTTTTTTTTTTTTTATATTGTAATCTCAATTTTATAACATGACTTAAAAAAATGATAGTTAGTACGATATGTGTACGATTCATATCTCCGTACGTAAGATCTCGTCATAGCCGAGTGGTTAAGCGTGCTTGTGTTACACGCGGAATCTCGGCGGTCAAGATTCAAGACCATCTCCTGTATGACTGTTTTGATATGTTGTATATGCAGAATTACTTATATCATAAAGTATTAAATTAATTTTTTAGAAATTCATTGGTTAAACTTGAGTCAAATATTCTAGCTGAATTCCAAGTTTGGGATTTTCTCATTGCCCATATTTAGCCAACGTTTGTCCAAACATGAACTTTAGCGAAAGTTTGGCCAAACTTAATTTTCAAGCGGGATAACTCACAACTGCGTCTTTGGACTACTAGAACTCCTAACTTTCAATTCAATTCCAAATATCGACGAAGGTAACGATAAATTTTACGTAGTTGATCAAATGGTAGCTTTTCCAATCGGCAGCTATGAAATTTAAGGTATGGAGTCATTTCTAGTCGACGTATGACAACCATAAAGATAATGTACATAGAGGCAGCTAGCCGTGTGTTGTCTCGTTAGTGGAATCATAACAGCGTCAGAGAGAGAGAGAGAAAAGATAGCACGGGTCTTGCATTTCTCTCTTCCCTCTGCATTGATTGGCTGTTTTAAACCCATGCAATCGTGCCTGTTGGCTAAAGAGAGGAGGGCAGGCGAAAAAAATAGTTTGTCTGCTGCGGCATATTTTCTTTGTAGTAGAACACAACATAACCCTGTGCAAAATTAAAAAATTATTGTATTTTTATTTATTATTGAAGTAGTTGTGTCATTAAGTCATTGCACAATCATAATTGTTGTTACTTTACTCAATATCATATTATATTGTATTGTGCAGGTTCCCTAATGATGGGAGTCTAAGAGAGCGGTGGATGAGTGCTATAGGAATTACTGTTGTGCCCAAAACAGCAACAGTTTGCAGTGGCCACTTTGCTGAGACCTCATTTTAACAGACAGAGAAATATACAGTTATAAGACGTTTGTTATCTACAGCAGTTCCTTCGATGACTGTGAATTCTAACGAAGAAGACAAATATTATTGTATATAATGTACAATAATGTTATTTTCTGTTTGCATTACAAATGTAAACTTACAATTCGATTATTTTTCCTTAATAAAATTAAAAAATCGTTTACCAATTTATTCATTTTCAGTTACTTATTATTTTTATGATAAATCTGCATAAACGAATATTATATATATATTTATAAGTGTGCATATTTGTTGGATACACGAAAAAAAAATTTGTAACATGATAGTACAGGGGTCCAGCTTAAGAGAGTAC
The DNA here is from genome assembly GCF_036245765.1 of Copidosoma floridanum. Taxonomy (NCBI): domain Eukaryota; kingdom Metazoa; phylum Arthropoda; class Insecta; order Hymenoptera; family Encyrtidae; genus Copidosoma; species Copidosoma floridanum. The sequence continues at coordinate 10,668,690 of NW_028321883.1, forward strand.
AAACACGTATTAAACGCATACGGTGCAGCTTTCTGCTCGCAGCTATCCCAACTTTGGACTCGTACAGTTCAAAGCAACGCTGTACTGTAGAGGTCTAGGGAGAGGGCTGTCTGAGCCAGCGCTTGGAACGTATACGTTCCAACCTCCGAGCTCGAGCTATAACTTTTTTTTTTTTAATTATAGTGCTCTACGTCCGGCTCCTTTAATAAGGGCACTACTATGGGCACTTAGCACTTGGAAAAGGGACAAGGAAAGGGATGGGAGGCCTCCCATTACCAGAGGGGGGTAGGGGGAAATTAGGCAATTGCTGCTGCGAGAAACCGGGAAACTAACCTACATTCATTAGTACATAAACGCTGGAAGCATTGGTACGATGTCGGCTTTAAACGAGCAGATCGAGTGGAGTTACTGGAGAAGTATGGTGCTCTAACACACATGCAAGCACCGCTCGTTAACTCCGAGTTCTTAGCAACAGTATCAAAGAAGGCTAAAACAAGAGATGCTTACATGAAGCACAGACAACAGCTGGCCAGCATAGCTCTCTCAGCAATAGGCTTGGCCACAGACATGGTCATAAAGAAAAAGTAAAATCTCGATAGCAAAGCACTGTTTAAATTGATAGTGGACGCGGGTACTCTCACTGCTGACTTGATGCACTCGCAAAATCGATCGAGAGTGGGCTTTCTCCTAACCAATATATCCAAACACACTAAGGAGGTATTAAAGGGTCAAAAGCCAGGAAAATACTTGTTTGGCGACAACTTGGTGGAGAAAGTGAAAGAGTCTAAAAGTTGCAGCAATCTATTCAACGTACCTGGTTAAGAACACCTCCGGATCAAGGAATTCAAGACAGGCATTAAGCTCCTCAGGCCCTCGCAGAAATACCAGGCAACCTACACGCCAAACAGGCTTCAACCTGGACCGCACTTTTCCAACCAACCCATACAAGGGAGGAATACGGACCAGAGGAGAGAAACGAGGACAAGCGACCCAAAACCAGTCTTACACCTGTCCACCGAACCAGAGGGAACAGTACGAGCAGCATTAACGGTATGTAAGATCGCAGGGAGGCTAGCACAATACGCTGAACAGTGGGAGAATATTACAAACAATCGGTTTGCGGTAAACTGTATGACAGGATATAAAATTTACTTTAATAACCGAGTCACGCAGGACTAAACCCCGGTAAAGAAGTTCAGTTGTCACCATGAGATGGAGAGTACTAGACAAACAATTTTAACATTACTACAAAAAGGGGCAGTAGTACCATGTAAGCCTATGAGCGGTCAGTTTATTTCAAATTATTTTTTAACTCAAAAGCTTGATAGATCCTTTAGATTTATTCTGGACTTGAAAAAATTGAATAAATTTACTGATACCCAACATTTCAAGATTGAAGACCTCAGATCAACTGAAAAATTAGTATTCCCAGGTTCATACATGGCCGCAATAGATCTTGAAGATGCGTATTTTCTCATCCCGATCCATAGGGAGAGTAGGAGGTATCTGCGTTTTGAATTCTGTACTTTGAATTTACTTGTCTGCCGTTTGAACTGAATGTTAGCTCATGTATATATACCAAGCTCTTTAAAGTTGTGATGAATATTTTAAGGTCTAAGGGTCTCAGATCAGTAATCTTCATTGGTGACATTCTCATTATCGCAGACAACTATGATAAATGCCTAATAAATATAGACACAACAGTAACACTACTTCAGGAGCTAGGCTTTATTGTAAGTGAGAGGAAGAGCGTACTATCTCCAAGTACACGCTGCAAGTTTCTCGGCATGATTATAGACACGCTTGGTATACTATAGAGTTAACGAAAGAGAAAAGACAGAGTCTTCTGAAAAGTCTAAGGACACTTATGAACAAAAGCGCTATTCAGATTAGACATTTCGCGGGACTGATTAGAAAATTTATAACAGCCTGTTCAGCTGTAGAATATGGGCTTATTCACACTAGATCCCTCGAAAGAGAAAAAATCTTGGCATTGAACAGGAGTAATTGGGATGCTGAAATGATTATCCCAAATTTAATAGTCTCGGATGTGAACTGGTGGCTTAGGGCCCTACCAGATACGCAGAAATTTAAAAATCAACAATTTTGTTGTAGAGATATATATTATGCTGATGCTTCGAATACCGGATAGGGCGCGACAGACGGGATTAACGAGATATTCGGATCTTAGAATGAAGAACAGAAACTTTTACACATTAACTACAAAGAGCTACTGGCAGTTAAATACGCGTTAGAATCGCTCGCGAATCACTTAAAAATTGCGAAATTCTACTAAGAGTAGATAATACTACCGCTATAGCCTACATCAATAGGATGGGGGGAGTGAGATACATGTCACATCACAACTTAGCAAAACAGATTTGGCATTGGGCTGAAATGAGAGGAGTTTTCATTGTCGCTTCTTATATCCCATCCAAAGAAAACGTAAAAGCAGATTACTTATCCCGTCTCAACAACGACGATGCAGAATGGCAATTGAACCCCATCTGCTTTCAAGAAATTTGTAACACCTTTGGGAAACCAAAGGTAGACTTGTTTGCGAATAGCCAGAATAAGAAATGCGAAAAATACCTCTCATGGAAACAAGATCTCGGGGCTGTTCAGGTAGACTCGTTTAACATTAAGTGGACAAACATAAAGTTTTATAAAGTTTCCCACCATTCAGTCTAATTTTAAAATGTCTGAACAAGATAAAAAGAGAACAGGCAAAAGGCATATTAGTGGTCCCGAAATCGACAGGACAACCATGGTATCCTCTCTTTTTAGAACTTCTGAAAACAAAACCTTTAATTTTTGATCCTCGTGACAAGCTACTATTATCTGATTGTAGGAACAAAATTCACCCGCAGACGTAATACCTGTCTTTAATGGCGGGGCTTGGAGGCAGAAAGCCTTCAAAAGAAAGGAAGTACCAAACGAGGCATTGAGCGTCATCCAAGCATCACTGGCCAGGAACACTGCAAAACCGTACACCTCAGCTCTCAAAACCTGGTGGATCTTCTGCAAAGGAAATCCAGATAAATTCTATACCCCAACAAGAGAAAACTTCCTAAAGTTTTTATCGCAGAATCTCAATAAGGGAGCCTCTTATAGCATACTAAATAGCATCAGCAGCGCAATAGCACTGATATCAAACAATGGGATCGGTGAGGACCAGATGGTCAAGCGTTTTTTAAAAGGAGTATTCAAGCTAAAACCTCTTTGCCCGAAGTACGATACAACCTGGGACGTTACAGTGGTAATTAATTACCTTAAGACGATGTACCCCCTACATAGATTAACTTTACAAGAACTTTCTGAAAAATCCATTACACTCCTGGCTCTGAGCACAGCTCATAGGTTGCAGACCTTCACGAGTATTAATTTAGAGAATATTGTATCTAGAGAGGGGGGAATTGAGATTATCCTGAATTCAGGGATAATCTGAATGTATGTGCCTACACAACAATCTAAGAATATATAAAGATATCAGGCCCGTTGAGGAACGACTATAAAATTGCCTAATTCCCCCTTATCCCTCTCCTGTAATGGGAGGCCTCCCATCCCTTTCCTTGTCCCATTTCCAAGTGCTAAGTGCCCATAGTAGTGCCCTTATTAAAGGAGCCGAACGTAGAGCACTATAATTGTTCACGAGGGAAGGGGTTTTATGCTGCTCCCAATCCAGTTCAGTCGTGTAGAGGTGGAAGTGGTTGACGGCGGAAAATAATTGTAACGCAAATGTGCAATAAAAATTTATACAATATATTTACAGTGCTTAAATTAGGAAAATGTGCTCAAGTGAAGGCAAGTGGAGAGAAGCTTTCTCTGCCGCCGCGGCGCGCTAACTAACTTACTATGCTCGCAGAGCAATATTTATAGAGACAAAAGGTAAAGTAGAAACTTCTAGTACATTGATAAATAAAGGTACAAGAGTAAAGGTAAAACGGTCTCTTGGGCATTGCAAATGTACGCGATGATAAAGGCGTATGATCGGAAAATTACTTTAACTTTAATATAAGGATAACGAACGTGACGCAATTTAAATTTAGAAAAGGTTTATCGGCAAATATTCAGGTACAAAACTGAACAATAATATATATAAAAAAAAAAATTATATTTATTAAATGTAATGAATAAAGCAGTTCTTTGTTCAATACATATGCATATTTCTCATTGTTGTTGAAATTTGCCTGTCCTCTAAACATCTGCATTTGGTATGTCTTCGAACGAGTCGAAGGAAATATAATTGTTCTATCAAACACACTTACTTGTAAGCGATGTTTGGTCGTAATTATATTAAAGAGACTCGTTCAAAGACATACCAATCCCACCCATAACAATAACGGAACATCATTGTTCGCAACCTGGAAATAAAGGTAAATTAAAAAAAAAAAAAAAAAAAAAAAAAAAAAAAAAGACGATTCCACAAGAGCGACCGACCAGCGTACATCACTAGAGCCTTTAGCGGAAAAATTCAGTACTTACTCTAAACACCGTGATATCTAGCAAGGAAGAAATGAAAATGCATTTGGTACATCTTCAAACGAGTCTTTTTAACATAATTACGATCGAACATCACTTACAAGTAAGTTTGTTTGATCAAACACTGTACATCGGTAGTTAAAGCTCGAACTCGGAGTACTACTGTTCACAGTGTAGAGATATTTTTTACTATTATCAAGGTTTACACGTTAAGAGTTGAGTATACTTAGTCAGTGTTACGTTGACGAACGCCCAAAGCGTTAATACGTAAAAACGTACAATTCTTAAAAAATCTAGGCCTAAAATTAAGAGCTTCTAATGGTACATAATATTAGCTTTTTTTGGAATTTTTCTGGAATTTAGTCAGGTAATGTACTCAATAAGTTGATTGCGCACTATAAAATTCGTCGAAATCGATACCTCCTCCCCCAAACTACATCAGCATTTAGTAGTAGTGATGAAATTGGCATATTAGTTCAACATCAAGATTCATGTTTGCAACCCTTTCAAAGTCCCTTACGTATTTAGGAACGTATAACTGAAGATGATGGTTCTCTTGCAAGAACACAACTAGTTAATAACGCTATCTGCCATCTGCTTCAAACAAACCATATGAACTGAATAGTATAGAAATTGACAAGTGTAAGAACGTTGGATTAACAACGTTAATAAAAGGATGGATATCTTTTTATTCCAGTCAGACTTTAATGATCGTTGAATAGACATCAAAAAGAAAAAGTAATTTATTAATTATCATTTTATTTTGAAGTATAAATACCTTTAAGTATGTTATTTGGTTTAGCTGAAGACTACCGCAAAGTTGTAGTGAATACCAAACATAAAATAGTCGTCCCAAAATTAAGAGATGATGTTAGCGCCGTGCAAGTATCTTCTTATAAAATTTTCAAAAAGTATAAGCTTACATTAACTGATTAAGTGGCTTGTTCCTTACGTAACTATGTCGTCTATCAACATGGTTCAAGTTAGAACTTCTATATAGGCGCGTTATACGTGAGAGTAAATCGAAAGTGGATTTTGCATGTTACTCCCCCTTCGTTCGCCTCTTTTGCTATACCGCCCTGAACCGGTCTCCTCCATATGACACCACACCACCACACAGACTTTGAATTTGATTGAGTTTTATTTTTGACATTGACTGGCATGTAATACTACCCTACTGAAGAATGGAGTACTACAGGAAGGTTTTCCTTAATTTTTCAGATATAATTATGTTTTGCGTATTAAATATGGACTAGGAATACGTGTGTGAGCGTATGTGATAGGTGTGAGCGTGACGTTATAGTATTGCCTACGCTAATAGCACTACTAATTATGATATTACAAACTACTCTGTTAAACTTGTACAAGTAATGTTATAAAAATTTTTTAAAATATCGGTTATTTCAGTCTCTTCACTCTCAATACAAGTATTACTTTTCTAAAATTATTATTGACTCCAAACATAATTGTTAAATTAGAATCACGAAACGTTTCTTCACTGATCTAAAAATGACTACAACATTTTTTTATAGGCATTTAAGTGCACCTCAATCCTCATAATTGATTCTAATAACTTTTAAAGTAGCTTAAGTATTACTAAGTTGATTCTAATAACTTTAACAGTATCTGAAGCTGCATTATGTAATGAATTGCTTACGCAACGAATTAGCTGCAAAGACGGACATTTGCTTTTAGCAAAGCATACAGTAAACGGTTTGTTTCCACAAAGGTGAGAACCTTAATCAGTGCCAAGACTTATTAGATTTTTTATATTAAGTCATGTATCCTTGAAAAAATACATAATAGCATCATTCAAGGTATATCAGCCTTGTCAATTTTAAGAAATCTAAGAAAATCAATTATGAATGTCAGCTTGCTCTGACTAAAATATTTGACACATGGACGTAGACATTTTGCAACCGAGACATCTGTTGATTTATCCACCATTAAAGAATATGGATAAGAGCCGACATCAAAAATAAAATCTTTTAAAAAATTCGACAAAATCACTTAAGTTAGTAAACTTGAACACTTCGTTCTATACAATTATAAGTCTTTTTGCTAGGGTTCTTTAGTATTATTTAAAACTTTACACAAATGATTAACACTTCTAATACTGCTAAAAGAAGCTATAAACGCAGCCAAATCAAAACTATAATATTATCTTTGGCTTGTAAATTTAGGTAACACTTTACAGGTAACGTTCTTTGATGTGCACTGTTCATCAAATAAATATTTTTGTATGCAAATCCGTTTTAAAAGACTGCAAGAGATCTTAGTGGTGGGCTAGCAGTTTTTCTTCTGCAATAATCTAGTGATAGGCATTTTTAGTTAAACCACGCCCATTGTTTTTGGTAAGCCACCATAAAACCAGTCAACAGTGGGTGCTTCGGTACCCAAATGTGAAGTTATATTTCTATGACATTCTGTGACAGACAATAAATAGAAATATACCTTCTATAAAACGATATTATGCACGAAGGTAGTGCAATTATCGTTGAAACAAGTATTAATATGTTCGTTAATTCGGTGATGTTTTGATAAATATTTGTATTTTCAATAAATAAACAAAAATAAAACTGTATTACGTAGTTAAAAAAAGTACAGAGTATAAAGATGGCACGGCGTGCGCCAGGGCTGGCTAGTATAAGAGTATCCACTTTCACCGAGTCTTCAGATAATTTATAAAAATAACCTATTTACATATCTCTACCATCACGTTCGCATCTATCACAAGAGCTGACACACTCATTCTGACAATTAGTCGCATATACGACACTTACAATGGTTATCACCAAAAGGTAACATCCAGGGCACTTACAACTTTCCGTGGAATGCGCTTCATTGGCTCTTCAGTAATTATTTGATGCTTTTTGGGAATAAATAATTAAAATAGGCACTCTTACTCAAATCCTAAAAAGCACTACTGTAATTTTTTATTAATTAACAAAGTGCCCAGTAAGCGCCTCAGGTAGTATAGTGATTGGTGCTTGTGATTTTTCATTAATTAACAAGATAACCAGTCAGCGCCCCAGTATGTGCAGTGATTGGTGCTTGTGTTATTTTATTAATTAACGAAGTAACCAGTAAGCGCCCCAGGTTGTGTGGTGATTGGTGCTTGGGATTTTTCATTAATTAACAAGATAACCAGTAAGCGCCCCAGGTTGTGTGGTAATTGGTGCTTGTGTTATATTATTAATTAAGAAAGTAACTAGTGAGCGCCTCAGGTTGTGCAATGATTGGTGTTTGTGATTTTTTATTAATTAACAAAGTGACCAGTTAGCGCCCCAGGTTGTGTGGTGATTAGTGCTTGTAATTATCATTAATTAACACAGTGACCAGTAAGCAACCCAGGTTGAGTGATGATTGGCGCTTGTGTTATTTTATTAATTAACAAGGTAACCAGTAAACGCCCCAGGTTGTGTGGTGATTGGCGCTTGTGTTATTTAATCATTTAACAAAGTGGCCAGTAAGCGCCCCATGTTGCGTGGTGATTGGCGCTTGTGAGTTTTCATTAATTGATAAGGTGACCAGTAAGCACCTCATATTGTGTGGTGATTGGCTCTTGTGATTTTTTATTATTAACAAAGTGACCAGTTAGCACCCCAGGTTGTGTGGTAAATGGTGATTGTGTTATTTAATCAATTAACAAGGTGAAGAGTAAGCGCCCCGGGTTCAGTGGTGATTAGCGCTTGTGTTATTTTATCATTTAACTAAGTGACCACTAAAAGCCCCGGGTTGTGTGATAATTGGCGCTTGTGATTTTTCATTAATTAACAAAGTTACTAGTTAGCGCCCTGGGTCGTGTGGTGATTGGCGCTTGTAGTATTTTATTAACTAACAAAGTGACTAGTAAACGCCCCAGGTTGTGTGGTGATTGGCGCTTGCGTTATTAAATCATTTAACAAAGTGGCCAGTTAGCGCCCCAGGTTGTGTGGTGATTGGCGCTTGCGATTTTTCATTAATTAACAAAGTGACCAGTAAGCGACTGAAGTTGTGTGGTGATTGGCGCTTGTACTATTTTATTAATTAACAAAGGGACTAGTTAGCACCTTAGGTTGTGTGGTAATTGGCGTCCGTGCTAATTTATCAATAAACAAGGTGACCAGTTAGCACCCCAGGTTATGTGGTGATTGGTTCTTGTGTTATTTTATAAATAACAAAGTAACCATTAAGCGCCTCGGGTTGTGTGGTTATTGGCGGTTGTATTATTTTATTAATTAACAAGGTGGCCAGTTTGCGCCCCAGGTTGTGTGGTGGTTGGCGCTTGTGATTCTCTATTAATTAACAAAGTGGTCAGTGAGCGCCCCAGGTTTTGTGGTGATTGGCGGTTGTGTTATTTTAATAATTAACAAGGTGACCAGTAAGCGCCCCCGGTTGTGTGGTGATTGGCGCTTGTTTTATTTTATTAATTAACAAGGTGACCAGTAAACGCCCCAGGTTGTGTGGTGATTGGCGCTTTTGTTATTTTAATAAGTAACAAGGTGACCAGTTAACGCCCCAGTTTGTGTGGTGATTGGCGCTTGTGTTATTTTATTTTTTAATAAAGTGACTAGGTGGCGCCCCAGGTTGTGTGGTGATTGGCGCTTGTATTATTTTATCAATTAACAAGTAGATCAGTAAGCGCTTTAGGTTGTTTGGTGATTGGCTCTTGTGATTTTTCATTAATTAACAAAGTGACTAGTAAGCGTCCCGGGTTGTGTGGTGATTGGCGCTTGTGTTATTTTATCAATTCACAAGGTGACCAATAAGCGCTCCGGGTTGTCTGGTGATTGGTGCTTGTGATTTTTCTATAATTAACAAAGTGGCAACAGTATTAAATGCATCGCTTCTGACATGGAAAAAATAAAAAGAGCTTATTCTTGAGACTGAAAATATAACTACTACATAAAATTGCTTACTCTTATTTGTTTACTCCTTTGTATATATTTGCTAAGTAACATTTCTCTCTTAATAATCCAAATTATACGAAGGATAGTTACTGCAATCTGTACTGTTCGCACGGTTGCGTACTGTTGTAAAATAACATACGGATATATACCTATATATCATGTATATTTTCAACTTAAAATCAAAGAAAAAAAAAGTTTATTTGAAAAAACTCTTTCTTGCATTAGAGTTTGAAAAGGCTCTTTTTCGCTCAGAAATTTGAAAAGGCTCTTTCTTGCCTTTGATTTTAAAAAAGCTCTCGGTTGCTTAGAAATTTGGAAAGGCTCTTTTTTGCTCTTAATTTTGAAAAGGCTCTCTTTTGCCTTTACGTTTGAAAAGACTCTTCGTTTTTGCTAACCCGACGACATGGTAAATCCAGATTATATTAAAATTTGCTATTTCGATATAGTAATTTTTACCGTACTGAGAAAGAATTTTTATATTAAAGTAGGAGAAGAAATATATATATATATATATATATATATATATATATATATATATATATTGTCTAGTGCATATATATGTTTATTAGAAGATTAAAATACATAGATTTAAATGTATATAGATATGTTTTTCCCATTGTACATAGATATTGATGTATATTAAAAATATTTTTATTTTAAAAAAGATCTGCAGTGACTGGGATTTGAATGTTTATCCTTGAGCTTCCGAGTCAGATTTGGAAACCACTAGACCACGGAACATAATGTCTGCGCGAGTGTGAATAAAGTACATGTGGGAACGTTTACTGTTTATCATACACACAATAAAGTTGAAAAATCAATGGGTTTTCTGTAAAATAACGTGTTAACAACGGATAATTAGTCGATTCAAATCTAGTTGTCAGCATGTATCAATTCTTTATATGTTTCTCATTTAATTTATATTAGTATAACTTCAAATTTGAAACCCAATAGGCATGTATAACTATAAACGCCGTATAAAATTACTTTTGAATATAGTAATTTTTACTATACTGAATAGCAATGCAGTGAAATGAGAAATTTTACTATGTCACATAGCAAATTTGACTTAAGAATTTGGTACGTTTTAAAACGATCACAGTAAAATTTACTCTGTTGAGTAGTAAAAACTGTACTATCAGAATTTTTGCTATGTTAGACATAGTAATTTTTGTTGTGCCATGAAATAATTTTTGTAGGGCTACTGCATAGTAAAAATTGCTTAAAATATAATAAAAATTATTCTTAACGTTATAACTTTGCGTCATCAGATGAGTGTAGCTTAGCTTTCCTAAAAATATAGTAATTTTCAGTGTAGCTATAATAATTTTTACAACACTACTTTTCTGAGTGTACGAATGAAAATATTTGAAATAATAAAATGCAATGGAAACGTCATAATGTATCTGTTAGTAAATAAACCAATATTGAAAAAAGATAAAAAGTTTGAAAAGTTAAAAAAAATGAAATAAACAGTTATGTGCTCAAAAAATCCCCAACTATGAAAAGACTTTTAAAAACATTTATTAATACACAGAATAGCAGTTACTACGAAAAATGTTCGAAAGTTAAAAAAAAATCATTTTATTAATCGGTTCTTTTAAATTTTTTATTGACAAACCATACCGTTTAACAGATGAATTGCATAAGTCTTTTACCTTAAAAAACCAATTGTCGTAATGACATAATAGTAGTTTCTACGAAGATAGATTTGAGGTCACGAAGGGCTTGCCGCACTTTGCACTCATGGGTCTTACAAAAACATTTTTTTTCCTACCTTGGGCGTTTATGAAAGACTGGTATGCCTTCGCTAGGAAAAATAGGATTCACCACATAAGCGCTATCGCACCAAGGCTATTTTGCGGTTCAAGGGATCTGCGAAGCATGCGAAGTCAGATAAGTGCCATCGGGGACGAATGAATCATAATTATGAATTATTATTATTTTTATAAGCAAAACTTAAGCCCTCGACAAAAAAAATTAAAAATACCTTTTTCTTTTAAAGCGAGCCAAATAACAAGTAAAAAATGTTTTTTATTTAAACTGTAAAAAGCATTGACCTTATGATTCGAACGTACTGTTTCTGAGTGGAAAGAAGGGAGAGGGGCTTTCCATAGCCGTTATTGGCCAAACCCATGATTTTTCTCTTTGCGTACCTTAATACTAAATCACATGTATGCAGTCTCACATACTGAAATTTGCATATAACATGACTCATAATTTTGATTACCTTATATCCAACCAGCTGTCCATTGTGGTTATTTTTTGGAGGTGGGGACCATCTAACGAATGCTGACGTTGAATTTATCATGCCAACGTGAACGTCCTGTGGTGGGCTCGATGGTATGTCTTCAAGCGTCATTGCGAGTCTTACATTACTTGGCCTTCCTTCGATGGTTTTATAAAATGGCACCAGAAAAAATTCATAACGCGTATACTTTTTTAAGCCTGTCAGTACGTAGCTAGTGGCCCCAGCGTTCATAACAGTAACCATTTGATATTCAGGCGGCTGATCTGACATTTCGCGGTAGCGAATGTATAGTCCGTCAACAAGATCTGGAGCGCCGAGAATCTAAAAACCACCAATAACAAATTTATATTAGCTCAATTGTCAGAGATTTATAATTTATCATGTTTCTTGCAATAAGACACATAATTTTAAAAAATCTATGAGTCACGGGACCCATGGAAGTAGCGAAGCTTAATTGAGATTTTTTATAAAGAAACTCGTTCTTTAAATTATATAATTTGTAAGCAATTGGTTATTAACATTATTTTACTTAAACAATACAACATTTGTTAATGCTCATTTATAATTAAATTCTGTAATTGACCCTGAAATCTCATTTCGGCCTTTAACAGCTGTAACTATGGGCTTGTGGTCCAAAAAATATAAAATATACATCAGTGTTGCAATTTTATCTAAATAAGGAACAAAGACGACATCGATGATTGTTCCATATTTAGTGGTCGGTTGCAATGGGTCATTAATCATATTTAAGTTAAATTTTTCTTCTAAAAATTGAATTAATGCTACAGCAGCTTCGGAAGAAGAGTTAACATAAAAATCTCTGCTTACTACTATAGAAATCTTATAATCTTTTTGAAGTATTGCAGAACTCTCGTCTGTATACATTAGTAGTTGTTCTTGAATAAATGTAATTATTTTGTGAATAGAAGTATTAGATGATATATAAATAGCTACAATAATTATCTCTCTGTCTCTTTACACAAGGCATTCACGTTGACAAATTTCTCCTGTTGCACTCTCATTCACATTAGCACTTATTATATTTAGAGCACGTGAATTTTTAAACTTCAAATTTTCACGCCGTTTGTCTTGAAAATTACTACTTGACCAATTTAATTTTAGAGTTTTTTGAGCCTTATTTTACTTTCAAATTTTCTTACCCGTTCAGTAACGTCACTCGATTTATAATAAATTCCCGATTGGAAATCAAAATCAGGGAGTGGTCAAGCGCAGTTTTTATTAAATATCTCGGAAAATCTTAGTTTTGGAGTAAAATTTTAAATACAAGAGTTATTTATCTAACGATTTTACATAAGGATCAAGTGTTAAAAAAGATTAGAAAATTTTTTCTATTGTTTAAACAAATGAGAAAGCCAAAAAACGCAAAAAAATTAAAATGCATGAAAATACATGTTGCAATATTCAAAATTGAATAAAAATCGAGCATTTTATAGACATTAGTATGGTTTTTATTGTACGTCAAGTTTGGTCACAAAATTTCAAAACGGCGGCCTATTGTAAACTTGTTAATTAAAAATTTCGATTGTTTATAAAGTGTGTTACGAGCATGCCATCGATATCTAATTTTTTGAAATCAGTGAGGAATAACATTATCTTTACCACCGCAAACATTCAATTTTTTAAATAAACAAACAAAAAAGTTATCAACAAAAAACTAAAAATACAAGGCCGGACTTGGCGTACAATAAAAACCATACTGATGTCTATAAAATTTTCAATTTTCATTGAATTTTGAACACTACAATATGTATTTTCATGCATTTTAATTTTTTGCAATTAAATTAATTTAATAAGAACTGAAAAAAAGCCATTTTTCAAACTATTTTGCAATAAAAAACAACACCACGTATCTCTATCGAAGCCGACGATATAGGGCGTTACTCTACGTATTTTTCTTAAAATTTTCAACTAAATATCGTATTGCTATAAAGGACCACCACCCTCTAATGCTCTAGCGCCCTGATTATATGTATAGTTGACAGAAAGAGATAGAGAAAGAAAGAGATTGGAAAAGAGAGAGAAAGAGAAATTTTCTATAGGCATACCATGACCCACAAAATTTTGCTTCCCCATTCATTGCATTCTTCTCCCTTATTTGTAACAGTATACCTTTTACTATAGATACATTCATATTTTTTTCTTTAATGTGTCTTGTTTAAATTAGTGAACTCCAATTTTTTAGTACCTTTTCCGAATTAAACATAATTATAAAAAGTTACCCAACTTTTCAAAATCTGAACTTCTGATAAATAATTTTAAATCTTGATTGTTTTAAAAGGTTCAGATATAATAATAAGATGCAGAAATCGCTGTGATCTCAATTTTTTGATGATCAAAATTATATTATACAGGCATGAATTTTTAAATGTTTCTTAAAGGTCACTTTAAAAAAATTATAAAAATAAAAATAATAAGATTAACATAGGCTCTTATGAGACGTTAACTCAATTTTATCGAGTACATTGACAACATTTTTGAAAAATGCTAAAATACTAAAAAAAACTTCCCTATAAATGAATTATTGTGTTAAGATTCAGTAAGTCACAGTTTCAGTTATATTATAGTATATTTTAGACAATACCAACGTTAAACGTAAGCAAAAAATTCAGTTTGCGAATTGCCAGAGGGGGACGGGCCGCGGGAACTTTTCTTTCTCTTCCCTATGAATTATACTCCTAAACCTCTTTACATACTCTGTATAATAAATTTTTACAAAACTCACTACTTGAACCATGCATGTATACAGCAATAAAAAATCATCCTGTAAGACTATAGTTTACTGCTTTGTAAGTTGACATCCAAGAAATAGAATGATTTTGTTCACAAAAGATTATTTGTTAGCAAACACGCAAGTAAGTAGAGAAATAACTGCACTTGTTTTTAATTTTTTAAAACCCCGATTCTTACTCTCAGCGACAGAGGTCACCCAAGTCATAGAGATATGGGGGGGGGCTCACTATATATACATTTATCTTATTGAGTTATTCGTATTTTAAAAAAAATATGTAATCAATTTAAAATGAGTAAAAATTACAATATGTATTATTAATTATTATAAACCTACTTAGTATATGTATATACATATTAACTATGCAACAACATACATATAATGACCTTAATTGTCGATAGTTTTTCACGTATTTTAATTGAATCAATTAGCAGCTATGTGAAGATAAAATGAACTTATCATAATTATAAATTATTAAAAACATATTTTATGATATTTATCTCAAATACAAATAGATAATTAAAATAATTTAACATTTTTTGTGGCAATTCATATGTTACTTGTCTTTCAGCATTTTTTAATATAAATTCTCTCAGTAATGGATTTAGATCTATGTTTCGTGCTCTTGATTTGTGTACATAATAGAACTAGATAAGTCAAACGATTATTTACCCGAAGCGCTCAATGCTTTGTAACCCAACTGATCGAGTGCCTGCACTGATTAATAATTATTAAATGAATAAATTCTAAGCGCTCAATGATTCATAACTCAACAGATCGAGTACCTACAATGATAAATAATTATTAAATAAATAAATACCAAGTGCTCAATGCTTTGTAACCCAACTGATCAAGTGCCTGCACTGATAAATAATTATTAAATGAATAAATCCTAAACGTTCAATGCTTCATAACCCAACTGATCGAGTACCTGCACTGATAAATAATTATTAAATAAATAAATCCCAAGAGCTCAATGATTTGTAACCCAACTGATCGAGGACCTGCACTATAAAATAATTTATTATTAAATTGATAAATCCCAAGTGCTCAATGCTTTGTAACCCGACGAATTAAGTCCCTGCACTATTAAATAATTTACTCTTACATAAATGCATCTCAAGCGCTTAATGCTTTGTAACCCGATGGATCAAAGCTTTGAGAGCCAGGGCTTAATTTAATTCATTATTATTCGATAGTTCAGGCACTCGATCCGTCTAGTTTTAAAGCATTGAGCGCTTGGGATTTATCTATTTAATAATAAATTATTTTATAGCGCAGGTACTCGATCAGTTGGGTAACAAAGCATTGAGCACTTGGGATTTATCTATTTAATAATAAATTATTTTAAAGTGCAGGTACTTGATTAGTTGGGTTACAAATAATTGAGCTCTTGGGATTTATTTATTTATCAATTGTTGAACAGTGCAGGCACTCCACCAGTTAGGTTACACAGCATTGAGCGCTTGGGATTTATTTGTACGATGCAAATTTAACGCACCCTTTGATTCGCCTTTTTTTTTTATTTTATGCATAAAGTTATAAACTAAAGCAAGATTTGATCATGACTATCTGTCTTTTTTTGTCATTTTGCTCGCGATCAATCAAATATTTTTTTGACATTTATGTCGGAAACTGGGGGGGGGCTGCGCCCCCCCAGTTTGAAAGTTGGGGGGGCTCAAGCCCTCCCTGCCCCCCCCCCACCTGGGCGGCCCCTGCTCAGCGAAGTTGCAAAGGCAACCACTCTATATAGATTCATAATTCATTTTATTTTTTGTTCTCAGCTAGCAAGAAAAAATTAACGATTTATTCTCACCGCGACAACTCTTTTCTTATTTTTTATATATTTACAACATTTGCATTTATATACACAAATAACAACACAAAAAATATTCTGTTTTTTTCCTCCGTTTTCTAATAAACATTTTTTTTTAATAACACCCTTGATACGAGGCTTATTTTGCTTACAATGTCATGTACTATATGAAAAGAATTATGAGCACAGATTTTCGCCGAGGTATAACTCTTTTTTTAATTTTCACCAGACCTCTACCTTACTATCACCGTACTTGCTTAGCCTCACAGCAATGTACTAAATATATTCAGACTAGCAAGAATATAAATTACAAAAATATTTTACTACGAAATTCATTACAATTTTTCTCTCTGATATCCTACTTTTGCTCTTTCAACCATACACGATTACCAATGATTCTATGAATTAATGGAAAATTTAAACTATTATAAAAGGGTTATTAGGGTTATTATTGATAATTTTGTGCTGTTAAAGCTCAAGGTCAAGAATTAATACAAGTGTGAAAAATGACGCTTAAGAAATGAAATACTTTAGTACTGTGATATTGTGATATGATGCATATTATTTAGATACGTTACTGGGTTATTAGGTTATTCGGTTATTGGTAAAAAAAGTATAACGAGTGAAAGACAGGCTAACAGACAGACATGCACATGAACATGAGTACAAATCTTATAAATTTTTGTGTTGAACTTGCGGTGGAGGCGTTAGGAAAAAAGTATACTTACCCTGGCCAAAAAGTGGAGTTACTATTGACCGCACATTACCTATTGCCTTACATGATAATATAGCGTGGTCAGTAATAGCCCCTGTTTCTGGCCAAAGTAAGTTGTACACTATTATAGAGTACACCAGTAAATCAGCTTGAAAGCTAAATGACCGTTTAAAAATCATGGCTATATGGATCACATTTGGGAAGTTAAATTGCACTCTTAACCTTGAAATCGTGGAAAAACGTCATATTTTTATAGAAGGAAGGGAAAAGTCATATTCGCTACATGGGACGAAAGTACGACATCGACTACCGAGTGTTTGTCTCTCCTTACTTTTGGCTCAGTAGGCAATTACACACAGGAAAGATTTTCGTATTATGGTCCCTTGTGACATAATATACTACTATCAACCCTACTTTTGAGCAGAGGTGTGTTACCTCAGCAAAAAGAGATGTCAAATACGTGATATTTAAATGTTTGTACAATGTTTTTATTGAACCAATTAGATAGACTCTATTCAGTGCTAAGGTAAATGTCCCTATTCGTGGAATGTGTCCCTTTTCATGGAATATGAAAATTCATGCATTTGTTATATAACTAACTTCATTAAAAAATTGTGGTGGTTGTATATTTTACGTATCTTTATGAATTCACAAGAAAAATTTCATTTTACATACAATAAATGACCAATTGTAAACATAATTTCATAAATAGGGACAAAGTCGTACATAATCTTTTGAACTGTACGTATTATGGCACCAAACTTCAATACAGAAGAACTTATATACTTCTAGGAAACAAATAAACGATTCAATTATTTTTGTTAAATAAAATAGTGTTATGCAAGTAAAATAGCTTTAATTGTCTCAAAATATTATACTAAATTTACGTTTTTTAAAAAGTTTCATAAAAAGGAACATAACATGAAACAATAAGTACAACGTTTCATAATTATGTACACTTTGGTCTTATAATTTTTTTACAAAATAAAGTATTTTAACAATTGAGAACCATATTTAAAAATTACAATAATAATGGTAAATTTATAGCGCACCAGTTAATACCAAAATTTCTACTGTTAAAGCTTACAGTTAAGAAAAAAAAATTAAAGAAGTAAGTGTGATAAAATTTATGGTCCTAATAGGGACATTTACCTTATGCATATTTATTTATTTATTTAAAAAAAAAGTTTTTTTTTAAGTCAATATTTTTTTATAAATCTTTCGGCAGCAAAAGCTAGTATATAAATTTTTGAAGTTTATTGTTGTAATACTTACATCCCAGACAATTTTGACACTTGTGCTGCTTAGAGATATGACGTCCCGCAGCTGCAAAATGTCGCTATTCAAGCGATCTCGAGCGCGAATCAGCTCGGTCTCAGGAACCACGTGTTGATCAGTGCTTATCGTATGAGCAATGTCGGATATTGGCCCAGGCAACGACATACCATGACTGTTTTCCGCTCGCACCAAAAACACGTAGTTTGTGTCAGGCTTCAGATTCGTAACCTATGGTAAAAGTTAATTATTAGGATAATTGTAACCGTCATTTTTTGCAATGCAACCGAGCACACTGGTCCCTTAACTTTGATTTAATATATTTATTTTTAAGACTTTTTGATAAATACTAGATCATTAAGTTATAAAAAACAGATATTAATAATTTTTATTTTATTTACTATTTAAACAAGTGTTCTTACCATGGGTGTAAAATCTTTGCGCCCTTGGGTCTTATTTTGCAACCACAGAAAGGCACAAAGTCCTTTTTTTCCCTACAGCGCAAAGTAATTAGCAGGCATAAAGTACGGCTTTGTCCTTTCGGAAAGAAAAATGCTGTTCGCCCCTTAGGTAAAATTATATAAAAGACTCGCGTACTAGACAAGATTTTTTTTATTTTGCATCTATGGGACGAAAATGACGATCTATCACTTTTTGAAAGTATAGTAGTTTTCGTACCATAGGTGCAAAGTACAAAAACTTCGTCCGAAGGATAGGATTTGCATATGATTTTAGCCAAGGTGCCACCGATACTTTTCTCTTTCCAAGGGCGCAAAGTCGTACTTTGAGCTGTGGGCACACTTTATACCCTGTGAAAACGCAGCATTATGGTGCAAAAACTTTGCACCCGACAAATCACTTATATGCCCATGATCCTAAAGTGATAACAAAGGCACAAAAAGTGGCCCGAGGGTGCAAAGCTGTAGTTGAACTTTGTGCTCATGTTAAAAAAAACTTTTTTCCATCCGTTATGTAGTTTTGCTTTTCACCCTAGGTAAGAACAATAAT
This sequence comes from Copidosoma floridanum, assembly GCF_036245765.1. Classification (NCBI taxonomy): domain Eukaryota; kingdom Metazoa; phylum Arthropoda; class Insecta; order Hymenoptera; family Encyrtidae; genus Copidosoma; species Copidosoma floridanum. The sequence goes on from NW_028321883.1 coordinate 10,687,878, forward strand.
TTTTTCTACTTTGAGCATTTTTTTGTACGTTTGGACATATACTATAGGGGTAAATGCACCAGTAAATGAATGGTTTTGACAAAGAGCGGTTTTAAATGATTTAAGTTACTTACCCATTATCTTAATTGACTATTGACTAGTGGTATATGCCTCTTTTAGACTTATTTAATAAATATAAGAATAATTTAGGCTCAAAAATTTATTTGTTACTTTGTAAAAATAAAATCATAATGTAATGCAAGGTTGACCAATGAATGAATGGTAGTCACCCAGTTCATGAATACTTACGACCCAATGAATGAATGCAGTTTTAAATGTTTGATTAATAGGTTAATGAACTGTTTCTATTATTGTTATAATAAACATTTTTATAGTTAAATTTTTTATTATTTAAAACTCTTTAGTATAAAACTAATAAGGCATATTTTTAAATACTTTCATTCTTGTGGAAAAGCAAATGAAAAATTATGTTCTAATAGTTTTTTTTAAATTAATTTTTGTAGCTCATATTTTTTAACTTTTTGTCTTTCCTCTTCTTGTTTCTGGTTTTGCATTATTTTATTAAATCGTTCCTCTTTTTTTGCTCTCTTTCTTGATTCTATTTTCTCTAATTGAATTCTGCGCCTACGAATGTTTTCCTCTTCTCTTATTTTTTTCTGATTTTTTTTTCCTCTTGCTTAATTTTTTTCTTTAGAATATTTTCCCTTTCTTTTTTTTTTTTATTTCTTTTTCTTGTTGGAACTTTTCTTTATCCTCTGTTTTTTTTCTTCAATTCCATTTTCCACTTCTCTGATGTTAAAGCATAAATAGGAGCATGTGCAATCTTTTTTTATTTCATTTTTGAAGTTTCTATACGTGAAAAATGTATATTTTCTTTCCATATTTGATTCACATACTCAGAAGAAGGCAGACATCTCTCCAGAAGTTCTTCTTTCACTCTATAATCATTTTCCACTATCTTGGAAAAATCTGTGCAAAAAAGTAATGTTTAAGAACAATACTGTAAGAAGTTTAGAAAAACAGTTTTTTTTTTTTATTATAATACTCACCAATTGCAGGTGAATTGGTAGTAAATGATGGTTCTTTGATAACATTTGAGAAAAGACTTGATTTTTCAGACGTTGGAGACACTTAAATTAGGGGTGATATTGACGGTTAAAGGTGCGGTACTAATGAAATTGCCATTTAAATGCTGTTCGATGAATCTAGTGCCTTCTGATTACCTTCCTTCGTTCCAGCTTTCTAGTAGGCATTATTCAATTTCTCAACCAGTACTCTACTATTAAAAGAGTTGACGCGTCCTAACCCCACCCACGAGCGCGCATTAAAAATATTGACGGAGACGAGTCGTTCGTTGGGAAAAGTGTGGGAGACAGGATTGCTGTGGAACAACGTCGCCCCACCACGAGTAGATAGTCGCGCGATGGCGGCTAATAGACTATGTTCACTAGAAAGACAATTGGATAAAAATCCAAAGTTTGCCACGCTTTATTACAAAGAAATGGACCGTCTGATCAAAAACGGATACGCAATCCGAGTCGACGATGACAGACCCCGACCCCGCGTATGGTATCTCCCGCATTTTGGCGTAACGAACGACTCTAAACCAGATCGTGTGAGACTCGTATTCGACGCTGCAGCTAAAGCCTCGGGTATCAGTCTAAACGATCAGCTCGATGCCGGTCCCGATCTATTGCAAGCCTTGCCCGGCGTACTTAGTCGATTCCGTTTACACGCCGTCGCATGCAAGGCGGACATTCGCGACATGTACCTTCGAGTGCGGGTCGTAGATAACGACCAAGGGGCGCTTAGATTTTTGTGGCGCGGTGCAAACAGAAAAGGCTATCCTGAAACGTATGGGATGACGTGCCTAGTGTTTGGGGCTAAATCGTCGCCGTGCAGTGCGCATTACGTCAAAGACGCGAATGCGGAACGTTTCCGCACAGATAAGCCAGCCGCCGCAGCCAGCATAGTGAAAAATTCATACGTTGATTTTTTAGTGAGCTGCGACTCCGCGACTGAGCTACAAAAATTGATTCGCGACGTCATCGACATATATTCTCATGCAAATTTCGAGATGCATGGATGGGCGAGCAACGAGGCCGAGGCGGTCGCGGGACTATGTGAAGGCGCGAAAGAAACACGTCGAGTGGAGAACGCTAAGACATTCCTCTTCGAAGTGGGAGATCAGCGCGTTTTGGGTCTCCACTGGGACACCGCATCCGATCAATTAGGTTTCAATGTTGGCCTTAGGCGTATACCGACCAAACTACTTAATCAGTCGCGCAAGCCCACCAAGCGTGAGTACCTTAAGACAATGATGTCTGTTTATGACCCCCTGGGTCTCCTGGTGCCGTTCATGCTGTCGTCTAAATTGATTCTTCAAGACGTGTGGCGCAGCGGTATTGGGTGGGACGAGCAGTTGCGGGACGAGGAGAATGACGGATGGGTGGCTTGGTTAAAATGCGTGCGAGATTTGGCCAGCTTGAAAATACCGCGATGCTTGACTCCCAAAGGGAGATGTGTTACAGCGACGAGTCTACACGCTTTCGGCGACGCAAGTTTAAAGGCAGTAGCCGCAGGCGTGTACATTCGAAGCGAACTTGACGACGGAACGGCGCACGTAGCACTCGTGATGGCAAAGTCGCGGGTAGCCGCCAATGCTGATCTGTCCGTCCCGCGACTAGAATTACAGGCAGCTTTGGTTGCCTCGAGACTGATCGCGAACGTAGCCGACGAATTGAAAATTGAAGGCGACAAGTGGCATTTGTGGTCCGACTCGCGCACTGTTTTGCATTGGCTTGTCGAAGAACCTCGGCGCCGCAGCATATACGTAGCGCACAGGCTCGGGGAAATTAATGAGCTAACGGGAAAGGCGAAATGGCGGTGGGTTCCGTCCGGACTAAATCCGGTTGATTGTGCGACGCGAGGAGTGATCGAAGAGGGAGGCGAATCGTCAATGTGGTTCAATGGTCCTGCTTATTTAAAGCTGCCGGAGACTTGTTGGCCGGTCCCCCCTTCGATCACTCAAACGGAAAAGGGAAAATTCGACGAGGAGGAGGCTAGGAAAGAGCATCGGGTTCTCGCGATGACGGCGACCACCCGAGGGTTGTCACTCGCGGTGAGAGTGTTAGGCTGGGAAGGGCTTTTAATCACCGCGCGACGCGTTCGAACAAATTGTTAACAATGAAGCGAGCCGACAGCAGGAATCACCAGGAAAGACAATTAAAACACACAATTTATTTTATAAAAAGAAATGTATTCACTAATTTAGTACAAAGCCTTCCAGGCGCCATACGCACCTTATTCGCTCGCAGCCCGTGAACATCTGCCGCTCGCTCCAGCGAGCGAGCGTCGCGCCGCTTGCGCCGCTGCGCTCGTTCTTCCCCTCCTTTCTAAGACAGTTCCATACCCCGTATTTCGCCTGTTTCTCGTGAGCTTCGATGTTGGGGCACTGTATGTCGATAGTGAAGGAGCAAACCGCCAAATTCAAAAACTTTACCAATTGATATGAAATGAAACATCACAGCTTAATTCTTCGTGTCATCGAGACTACTTTTCAGCTTGAACGGCTCCAGACCTGCATCTGTGCACACTAGTTTCGATCTTCAGTACAACCGGAACTTCTCGCTCCTATCGAAGTCTATGATAACAAATGGTGGCTTGACGGCTGCGAGCTTCTCGCGCCTAAAACAAGTCGCCTCGATGACTTCACAAAGAAGGCAAATCGACATCCACGTCGTATATTTACTGTTTGCTCCTCCCCACACGACCGCGTTCAATCATTGCATCATACGTTAGCTAAATTTACATATATTTTATCTCTGATGTACACAGTAACGTTGCCCCTTTAACTCGCAACCATTAAACGCCTATTTTCGTCTGTTACAATCCTCACCCCCGTACAAAATTTGAATCAATTTTGTATTTCTTCAGTGCTCATTAACTTGATAATTTTATGGTCCGGTCGCACAAACTCTTTTTCATTCGCTCGAACCATTACTGCACGCACAACCCCATCCGCTCCCGGATATAGCTTTTTAATTTTGCCCTTTCTCCACAGGTTTCGCGTCGCCTGTATATCCACGACTAACACCACATCGTTTATTTTTACGGATTCGGTTTGTGCATGCCATTTCTGCCGCGCTTGCAATGTCGGAACATACTCCTGCAACCACCGATTTCAGAAAGCATCCGCTAGCGCTTGGGCCATACGCCATTGCCCGCGTGAACACAATTGTTGCTTGTCATAACTTCCTAACTTGAACTCTCCTGACGAGCTGCCGATCAGGAAGTGATTTGGGGTGAGCGCTTCGCAGTCTCCTGGATCAACAGACACGTGTGTCAAAGGGTGAGAGTTGACTGAGTGCGCGATTTCCTTTAACGCTGTTAAAAGAGTTTCGTCCGTCACGACCTCGTTTGCAAGGCTGGCTTCCAGTGCTACCTTTACCGATCGCACGAGACGCTCCCATGCCCCGCCCAAATGCGGCGCATCGGGGGGATTGAATCGCCACTCGATTCCGTTGCGTAGCGCAAACGCGTGTAATTTTTCTTGACTGAGTTTGTTCACTTCTTCTCTTAATTCAGCGCAAGCGCCCCGGAAGTTAGTACCGTTGTCGCTGTAGACTATTGCTGGTGTTCCCCTTTCAGCCGCGAGACGCTGGAGGGCCATAATAGCCGAACCTGTCGTCAGGCTGTGCGCTACGTCCAAATACACGGCCCTAGTCGTCAAACACGTGCATAGAATACCCCAGCGCTTTTCCCTACTTCGCTTTACCTTCACAAATAACGGCCCGAAATAGTCTATGCCACAATGGCTGAAGGGACGCTGGCGATACGAAAGTCTCGCGTCAGGAAGTGGTGCCATAAACGGAATGTTTTGCTTCGCGAGCCGGATCTTACAAACGAGGCATTGGCTGATAATAGATTTCAAGGCGGTTCTTAAACCGAGCACATGATATTTTTGTTTTATTTCATTTATTACCGTTTCATGATTTGCATGGTAGAAACGTCGATAGTAATTCACAATTAACAACCACGTTGCGGGGTGATGGCCATCGAGGATAATGGGATTGACGACGAAACCGACGTCCAGCACTTTCGTAACACGTCCGACCACCCGCATCACGTTTGTATCGTCGAGCAACGGAGTAAATTTTGCCAATCTGCTTGACTTCTTTCCGGCCGATTTCATTTGCAGTGCGCGTAATTCGTATGAAAAACTTTTCACCTGTATTACCCTGTACCAGTATTCCTCGGCCAATCGTCTCTCTTCGTACTCGGACGTGACCGACGCACGATGCGCCCATCTATTGAAATATTTTCGAACGCGTCGCGCGGTGATTAAAAGTCCTTCCCAGCCTAACACTCTCACCGCGAGCGACAACCCTCGGGTGGTCGCCGTCATCGCGAGAACCCGATGCTCTTTCCTAGCCTCCTCCTCGTCGAATTTTCCCTTTTCCGTTTGAGTGATCGAAGGGGGGACCGGCCAACAAGTCTCCGGCAGCTTTAAATAAGCAGGACCATTGAACCACATTGACGATTCGCCTCCCTCTTCGATCACTCCTCGCGTCGCACAATCAACCGGATTTAGTCCGGACGGAACCCACCGCCATTTCGCCTTTCCCGTTAGCTCATTAATTTCCCCGAGCCTGTGCGCTACGTATATGCTGCGGCGCCGAGGTTCTTCGACAAGCCAATGCAAAACAGTGCGCGAGTCGGACCACAAATGCCACTTGTCGCCTTCAATTTTCAATTCGTCGGCTACGTTCGCGATCAGTCTCGAGGCAACCAAAGCTGCCTGTAATTCTAGTCGCGGGACGGACAGATCAGCATTGGCGGCTACCCGCGACTTTGCCATCACGAGTGCTACGTGCGCCGTTCCGTCGTCAAGTTCGCTTCGAATGTACACGCCTGCGGCTACTGCCTTTAAACTTGCGTCGCCGAAAGCGTGTAGACTCGTCGCTGTAACACGTCTCCCTTTGGGAGTCAAGCATCGCGGTATTTTCAAGCTGGCCAAATCTCGCACGCATTTTAACCAAGCCACCCATCCGTCATTCTCCTCGTCCCGCAACTGCTCGTCCCACCCAATACCGCTGCGCCACACGTCTTGAAGAATCAATTTAGACGACAGCATGAACGGCACCAGGAAACCCAGGGGGTCATAAACAGACATCATTGTCTTAAGGTACTCACGCTTGGTGGGCTTGCGCGACTGATTAAGTAGTTCGGTCGGTATACGCCTAAGGCCAACATTGAAACCTAATTGATCGGACGCGGTGTCCCAGTAGAGACCCAAAACGCGCTGATCTCCCACTTCGAAGAGGAATGTCTTAGCGTTCTCCACCCGACGTGTTTCTTTCGCGCCTTCACATAGTACCGCGACCGCCTCGGCCTCGTTGCTCGCCCATCCATGCATCTCGAAATTTGCATGAGAATATATGTCGATGACGTCGCGAATCAATTTTTGTAGCTCAGTCGCGGAGTCGCAGCTCACTAAAAAATCAACGTATGAATTTTTCACTATGCTGGCTGCGGCGGCTGGCTTATCTGTGCGGAAACGTTCCGCATTCGCGTCTTTGACGTAATGCGCACTGCACGGCGACGATTTAGCCCCAAACACTAGGCACGTCATCCCATACGTTTCAGGATAGCCTTTTCTGTTTGCACCGCGCCACAAAAATCTAAGCGCCCCTCGGTCGTTATCTACGACCCGCACTCGAAGGTACATGTCGCGAATGTCCGCCTTGCATGCGACGGCGTGTAAACGGAATCGACTAAGTACGCCGGGCAAGGCTTGCAATAGATCGGGACCGGCATCGAGCTGATCGTTTAGACTGATACCCGAGGCTTTAGCTGCAGCGTCGAATACGAGTCTCACACGATCTGGTTTAGAGTCGTTCGTTACGCCGAAATGCGGGAGATACCATATGCGGGGTCGGGGTCTGTCATCGTCGACTCGGATTGCGTATCCGTTTTTGATCAGACGGTCCATTTCTTTGTAATAAAGCGCGGCAAACTTTGGATTTTTATCCAATTTTCTTTCTAGTGAACATAGTCTATTAGCCGCCATCGCGCGACTATCTACTCGTGGTGGGGCGACGTTGTTCCACAGCAATCCTGTCTCCCACACTTTTCCCAACGAACGACTCGTCTCCGTCAATATTTTTAATGCGCGCTCGTGGGCGGGGTTGGGACGCGTCAACTCTTTCACTCCCGAACTTTCTACCTTGAAAAATTCTCGGATAAGCAAGTCCAATGTCGCGGTCATAGCGCAACACTCTGTGCAATTCTCGTCCTGAAGAACTTCCCTGTTTTGACGCATCATGAACACGCCGTGTTGTCTCTTGGTTGAGGCAACTCCATGAGCCACCCAACCTAGCGGTGTGGCTATAATTGCAACATCCGTTCCAACTAAAACTCTTGTTTCACTGCTAGCCAACAGACGCCAATTATCCTGCCCAACGATTATCTCTGGTTGGGCCGTCTTATACGGTTGAATAAAAAGGCTATGCTATTTAGCGATTTCGCGTATCAATTCGCCTGGTAATGATTGCGTCAGGAAAGACAAATTGGTGACTGCGAGTGCGTTGTCAATTTTGTACATATGTTCTGCATTGACGCCGCCTATCTCAAAACGCACTACTTTACATAAATCATTGGTCGCACTACTGTCTCGAATCCCGTTTATGTTGACGATCACATTTTACCGTTCAGTCCTAACCTTTTCGACAACTTAGCATCAACAACCGTGATGGTGGAACCATCATCGAGCAACGCGAAAGTTTCCACCGTTGCTTTGGGCCCGCACACGCACACCGGGATTATTTTTAGCAGAGCGAAAGATTCCAATAGTCATGCGTTGCAATTTGCATCCTGCATCGGGGAGAAATCATGCGGGACGCCAGGAGAAGAGTTTGTTGTATCTTGCCTTGCGCGATTGGCATGGTTCGTTTTTGCTCGCGACTCGTTGTGCAGCAACACGTGATGCAGCCCTGCACATGTGGAGCAATTTGGTGCTTTGCATGCGGTTTGCAAATGGCCGCTTTCAAGACACTTGAAGCACAGACGAAGCTTCTTAATCAAATGCCAATGCCAAGCAACGGACTCATGAGCCAAAACGAAGCAATTTGTTACATGATGGTTGTCGCGCGTCATACATACTGGACACGAGTCCTTTCGAGCTGTTGCAACATGCATCGTTGCTGAACTTCCAATTTCACACATCGTTGTTGTAAGCACACGCGGCCCCCCTATTTGTTTCGGGTTTTTCTTAGCATTTCCACGCGTGTCTTCCACACACACATCGAAATCGAACAAACTACTTGCAGCCGCCATTTCTGCCTCTCTGTACAAGAAATCGGACAACTGTTCTATCTCTGTGTGATCGCTAAGATTTTCAGCGGCATGCTTGATGAAAGCGTATTTCAACGCGGCTAGCAATTTTCTGCCTATTCTTTGAATCACGTCGGGATTATACAGATAGCCCCGCAAATCGAGACTGCGGAAGGTGGCGATTAAGTTTTTTAAAGAAGACGCGAAATGCGGAAGCGTGTTTTGGCCGGTGCACAACGACGAAATGTCTTCGAGCTCACGCATCAATTTTACCGCGAGAATTTTCTTATTCCCGTAATGTAGCTCGAGAGTACTAATAATACCCTTGGCATCGCAGCCGGTTGCGAGCAAGGTATTCACCACGCGGCGTGCATCGCCCTGTATGGCTGTGAACAAACGTGCGACATTTTCTTGGTCGCTATACGCTCCGTTGCTGCTCGTACTCTCATACAATTGATGAAAATGGCGCCACTCAAGTGGATTCCCGGTAAACGCAGGCAACGCTTTCGCGGTGGTTAAACGTGACAATAATCGGGAGTCATTTTCTCGTTGCAACGAGTTTTGAGTCGCACGCAAAGTTGTTTCCAACAAACCAGCCAGGCGGGCAAACGAGTCGTCGTTTCTGACGTTACCTGCAGGATCGCCCCGGTTGTTGCCTGCCAGAGTCGACGTACCTCTGAAAGCCGCAAAACCATGAAAGGGAAACAGGTCGTCGTCCATCCCGCTCCTGCTTTCACGAGGTTCGGAGACCGCTCGCAGAGTGTTGCGTGGCCCCAGCTGGTTCGTCGCGTCTCTGACCTCAGTCGGTCGTCCCCGTTTGCTTTTGTCGCCCTTTGCTGCATCAAGCTCATTGACTCGCTTCCTCGTGTTCATGGTGATTTCGGCCTCCTGGATCGTCAGTCAACCTTCACAATCAGTGTTAGGCTGGGAAGGGCTTTTAATCACCGCGCGACGCGTTCGAACAAATTGTTAACAATGAAGCGAGCCGACAGCAGGAATCACCAGGAAAGACAATTAAAACACACAATTTATTTTATAAAAAGAAATGTATTCACTAATTTAGTACAAAGCCTTCCAGGCGCCATACGCACCTTATTCGCTCGCAGCCCGTGAACATCTGCCGCTCGCTCCAGCGAGCGAGCGTCGCGCCGCTTGCGCCGCTGCGCTCGTTCTTCCCCTCCTTTCTAAGACAGTTCCATACCCCGCATTTCGCCTGTTTCTCGTGAGCTTCGATGTTGGGGCACTGTATGTCGATAGTGAAGGAGCAAACCGCCAAATTCAAAAACTTTACCAATTGATATGAAATGAAACATCACAGCTTAATTCTTCGTGTCATCGAGACTACTTTTCAGCTTGAACGGCTCCAGACCTGCATCTGTGCACACTAGTTTCGACCTTCAGTACAACCGGAACTTCTCGCTCCTATCGAAGTCTATGATAACAAATGGTGGCTTGACGGCCGCGAGTTTCTCGCGCCTAAAACAAGTCGCCTTGATGACTTCACAAAGAAGGCAAATCGACATCCACGTCGTACATTTACTGTTTGCTCCTCCCCACACGACCGCGTTCAATCATTGCATCATACGTTAGCCAAATTTACATGTGTTTTATCTCTGATGTACACAGTAACGTTGCCCCTTTAACTCACAACCCTTAAACGCCTATTTTCGTCTGTTACAACTATCATCAAAGTTTTTGTCCACATCATCATATAAATAGGTACTGTCAGTTTTTAAAGAGGCTAATGTGGTTTGCGAAGAGCTGATTTGTATCTCAGTAGCAGTATTAAAAATTAATCTATCATCTTTTTCTTCTGTATTCGTCGAGGTAATTATTTTTGAATTTTCTTGCACGTCTTTTTGTACATTTTCTACACATAATAAACTAACACTGCTATCTTTGGAATCTGTACTAACATATATTTCTTCATCTTCTTTAATACTTTCAAGTTCAATGTTATCACAGCGTATGATTTCTATACTAACATTATTGGCTAATAAACAGTTATCAAACATCTCCATGCTTGAATTTTCTAAATTAATGACTGACATATTTTGTATTGCATTTTCAGCTTTGGTTGATTCTAATTTATCATCGCTAAGTGAATCATCAACTAACATGTTCAGAATACTTGAGTTTTTAATTGGTACCTTTGCCCTTTTTAGATTGAAAATAAAACTTTCTCCTCCACGGGCTCTGTGCCTAAAAGAATGTGATCTTAAAAATCTTTCACAATCTCAGCAGGTGTTAAAGACTCAATATCAACATTGGCATTTGCAGTTGCAGAAATGTCTTGACATTGTATGTCACTTGAACTCTGACAAGAATTTTTTATGGCTTTTCTCCGATATGTTATACACTTAGAATAATCTACTTTGTCAGCGTTAAAAGGATAAATTCCTGGCTTTTTAAAGCTGTTGGGTAAAATTGAAAGCTTTTTTAATACTGCGCTGTAAGCTTCATGAAATAATGTGCCAAAATTTATTTTTGTAATAATTTTGTTGGATTAATGAGCATGCTTTTGAGCATCAATTTTTTTCTTTTTTCTTCAGCTGGTGCCGAATCAGCATCTGAAGCATTTTTTTTACTTTTATTTTCTCTTGTTCGTGCGTTTTTCTTTTTTTTTTTTGCACACTTCGAATCATTAGTAATGCATTGCATAATCAAAAGTTTAACGTGACTAGGGCAATTATTTCAGTCTGAGCATAAATGCGTTGCCATCCTTATTGAATGCTAAGCATACTTTTGAGAGCAGTATGCACATTTACACTGCTTTGATTTTGCATCACTTGTCGATGATAATGGAACAAAATGCTTTAACACTAGTTTATACAATACCATACTTCTCGTAAGCAAAACAGTTCATCATCAAGGATTGAAGCTGCAAATATCACAAGAAATCAATAAAAATTACATAAATCTCGCAATGATGCAGCAAGCCGGCTTACCGAGACAAAAAAAGTTGGCTTTTTGTTCCCAGAAAGACTAAATATAACTGTATTAACTGCGTTACTGTGTATCAAATATGCACATGTGAGGGTCATAGCCTACAACATTTCGAAGCCTCGGACGAAAACAAGCCCAGTTCAGATTTTCCCATTTAAAATAACATTGGAAAATCTAAACTGAAGTTTTTTTCGTCCGAGGCGTTGATATACTATAGTCAAATAAGTTGCTTTAGGGCCTATTGGTTAGTTTATCAGCAGGCCCACCAATTTTTGAAGTTCTTTAGCTAAACTATGGGATAAAATTGACAGACTCCAAACAAAAATATTGTCTCCGTCTATATAGACGCAGTCATGACCGTCATAAGATTTTCTGGTCATGTCATAACAAATTTATGAATTGGTCAAAGAAAAAATTCGTCCTAAAATCATTGGTGTCATGGCCGTCATATGGCCGTCATATGCCGTGTCATGATGTAATGACGCGTCATATCGCATATCTATGCAGGACTAATAGCTCTGTTTTAGATGTAGGTTCTGCCAGTGAACGCCAATGGTATTCGACATCCTATACGGAATTATTGTAACCAGACTCACTGACTTTGATTACAGGTAGCTTAAATTTTTCTTTGACGCCACCTAGCAGATCCTATTGAACTAAAGCGCAAAGCTAGCTTTTTATTGCAATAAATTTAGCCTTATTATTGCTGTTTTTATTAATTTGTTTCCAGAAGAAAACCATCTAGGAAGTGTCAAGAATAAGTATGAAAAATTTAATCAAAATTGGTTGAGTAGTTTTCGTGGTCAGCGTTTGCGAAGATTTTTGGAACTTCGCTATATATGTTAGTGAGATTTTTTTTGATGGCTCTAAATAAAATAATTTTTACATAGATTGAAAAAAATGCGAATTCCGGTGTGATAAGTCAGTCAAGTTTGGCTCCATAAGTCATACCTGACTGACTGAACAGATTCGTGGCGTCGTGACTTACGTGCAGTAAGACGTTAATATAAACAGCCTAAGTAGGTAGTTGGTCTTTATTTTGTAGATTGCAACTAGAGTAATTAAGTTGTAAGTAAGCGTAATAATATAAAAATGTTTGGATGATACAATTTTTCGTTTATATAGATTTACCTATATTTGTATTATGTTTAAAACATTTTTGTGATGCGATAAATGATTAACGTTCGACTATCTTTCAAAGAATGTTTTCTTTTTACAAAGTTTATTATATATTTCACATATTCTAAAGTGTACGATATATGATTTAAGTATTCATAATAAGGAATAATTGTATTAATAATTACTCTTTAATAATTTTTTTATAAATCCTAATTATACCTCCTTCAATGAAGAAATAATAAAAACTGAGACATAAAAGTTTAAGCCTTGGATTTGCTATGGCTCACAATTCCAACCCCCCTGACTCATCGTGTTAACCCTGTATTACGTGATGGGTCAAATGAGGACACTTGTAAGTTATTTAAATACTCATCTAAGATCATCTATGAGTTTTGTGGATATAATCTTACATAAGTATTTTCAGAGAAGATAAGCATTAGATAAGCATTGCAGATTTCAATTTGCAACGAAAAAAAGTTTAATTTTCACCTTCTGAGACTCCGAAAATTGCCGCAACTTTGGTTTCACTCACAAATTATCATTAAAAAAACGCTTGGAAAAATTATGGCATTAATTTTCTTAGTAGGAGGGGTACTTTTTTTTGGCTGGGCAGTTTTCAGGTGCCAGAGAAGTTCTAGTCCTGACGTAAATGGCATTTCTCTGTGACAACTTTTAATTCTCTATCTACTAGACTTGATTGTGGCAGCTATATCATTTGAACTATGTGGGAATTTTTTTTTTTATAGTATAACTCATGAACAAGAGTAGATATCACGAAAATACTTCAGATCTCCTCGAATACTGGCGTTTTTTAATTTTTGTGAGAGTTGTGGCGGTAATTTTTACACACCTAAAGCTCAGCTCTTATTCTATGAACAACTAACATGTAGAATAATTGAACACATAAATAAATATGAAAATAAGTTTTATTATATAAACTAGCCGTATTACCTTTTTTGAAATAGTTATTGAACTGCTCGTATATTGTATACTTTTTTTATATAATTAAATAAAAATTAATGTATCAATGTTTGTCTTGTAATGAATGCGTAAATGATAGCAAATAATTATAGTCAACTTTTTGCATTCTCATTGAGGTTAAATGCAGTTTATTTATAGAAACATAAGGGTTTTATCATTTATCTCATTACAGTGCTGCTTTGTTCCATATTTAGTTCCAGCTGCATTAATAATAGGACGAATGATTAATTAGAACGTGCCCTAAGTCTACTGTAAAGTACCAAGTTGAATTGTACGATTACTTCTTCCAGAATTAATTCATCAAGTAAAAGTCAAAAAGTTAATTATCATGTATTCTAATACTGAATAAAATTAAACAAGTAATTGATCCCTAAGAGGAGCAAAATCCATAAAAATCATCCTAATTGCAGCGATTTATTTCCGATAAGTTTTTTGTCGTAACGTGCGTATATCATGTACTTGAAAGCCATCGTAAAAACTTACAAGGTCAATGTTTTATCAATTCACACTAGTTTATTTTTTTTTTTCGTGTATTTGAAAGAAACTTGGTATAACTACCTAAATAAATATTTGGTACAGTTGACCCTTCCATATTTCTATTTGATGTTGTTAAATTTTTATTTAACTATGCACCAACAGAAGATCAGCTTATTTAAAAGTTAACTTACACTTACGTTTTTCTTTTTTCGATAAATATTTATCGCACATTAATAGAATTTAATTATTTCAGCGACTTGCATATCTACAACAGAAAATGACTCAATTTCATAGAAGTATTGTTGGTATCTGATTAATGTTTGGATTTGATTGGAATTTCACACACCAGCAAGTTTTAATGTAAAAAAATTGTATGTACCTCAGAAAAAAAAAGTTAAGGGTACTTTTGTTTTTATGAGTTTCTAAAAAACTCTACGTTATATTTTCATGATTAAACGTAGATTAAACTAAACCACCGTTTATATTATAATAAAAAAATATAGGAAAATAGACTCGATCTTACCAGAACAGTCCAATGACTTGAAAATAACGTAGATACCTGTGACATAAGAAAGTCTAAGTTCAAGCCTTATTAAGGTAGTTTATCATCCACAGGCCTATCTACAATGCATCATCTGTTATGTACGTATAACGCTTAAATGTAGAAAAGGCTAATTATTACGTTCTGCGGAGATATGGCAACAGTGGTGATCATCTCGTCATGCATTTGGTATACACACACACACTCGCATTTGGTTATACCAGAGAATATAGAAACATACGGGACGTGTTTCCATATTCTCTGGCTATACATATGCGGCAGCTCTGTAACAAAATATTTAAGACATTTACGTACGCAGCAGACAAGTTACATGACAATTTTTTAATGATTCTCTACTTTGTATTCATACTGGTGACGTCAGAGTTTTAAAATCGTATAAAATAATACGAATTGTAAAATTTTTGACATTTCTCAGAATTTTCTTGGTTACTTATGTAGCTCTTTTTGCCTGTATTCGAAAAGTCCCATTGTAACCTGTGTTAAAATTTTAAACTTGCAACTTTATTATCTTAAAAACCAATGTGGTAGGAATATTTTTCTATAATTCATTCCAAAAGAGAAAAATTTAATCTATAACATAAATTTTTTTCAAGGAAGCCAAAGTTAAAACGTGGGAGTGATAGACTACCTTGAAACCTTAGTATTGCTGTCCAATAAAATCCAATAAAAAGAGTGTATTATTTGCATTGTTTATCAATCAGCATTAACACCCATTGTTCTGGATACAATACAATAAAGACTTCTATTTTACTTCATTTTATAAGGAATCTCAAATAATAATTTTTATTCGTACTTTCAAAAAATTAAACTAAAAAAACTAAGCCAAGGAGACTGTTTATTATAAAACAGTTTTATTTATATTCGTATAGTTTCATACAATAATTTTAGTGAAAATTCTAATCATTAAAAAAGAAAAAAATTGTAAAGCTCTATACATTAGAAAGTGTTGAGCTCATATAATAATATATATTTTTAAAAGTTTACAAATAAATATAGCGTTAGTCGAGTTTTTATTTGAACGTTTATGAAATATTTCCAACCAATACATTGATAATAACTAAATTATAAATAATAATTAATTTTTTTGCAGTTTCACAGTTACTTTATTACTAACAAAAGCTAGTATTGATAAGGTATAGCTGTTAAACTACAGAAAATTGTACATTTCCTAATATTCAACCATGCACAGGTTCTTTGATAAAAAATAATATTAGGTATTATTTTTTCACAGATGTAAACCAACACAAGGTATTCCAAAGTATATTTTATAGGTTAGTATTGGAAACGATAACTCGAGAAATGTTTGCTTTTTAATTTTTTTTACTAAATTTTAACTAAATTATTTTTTCATGACAAAACTTATTGGTTTGTGAAATTGTGATTACATGAGGATAACAACAAACGTGCTGACAGAACTACTTTAAGTTTAATAGAATCAAATGATTTGTTTTACTTTAATTTTTTTTTTACTTTTTTTTTGTGGATGCATACACCAAATGTTTAAATAAATAAGTTCTATCCATGTAAAGCAAGTATTGCTTAAAAAGAAAAAGGATTGGTTAAAAAAAATGTCAAAATGAAATATGTGTGATATTGATACATCTAATAATATGAAAATTTAATAATGTAAGTATTTAATGGAAAGTGAAGAAACAATAGTACCAAATTTTTATCTTATTTTGATTTATAATTATTATTAAATTATTATTAAATTATTAAAAATTTATATTTTTTAAAATTAAGTTATAAGTTTATATGGCTTTCAGGTACAAATATACGCATTTTATTTACAATAAAATTTATCAGGCTGTTTGAAAATATCTTATCGGAATCCATGAGATCGCACCAATCGGGATGGAAACCCTGGTAGAAAATTACTACATAAACTGGCTAGAAACTCGTCAATGTACATACTTAAATGGGCTTACAACATGTTCACGAGTTTCTAGCCAGTTTATGTAGTAACGTTTCTACCAGGGAACTATAAATAAAATCAGCAACAAAATCAATAATAGTAAGAAAGATAACACATTAAGGGCTTAAACTATGAGTCATTGTAAACTAACCGTAAAAGTATCTTCAGTGATGCCACTGGCAGCGATAACCCACCCAGTATTAAGATTACTACTGAAGTACTCAATGTGGTAGCCATTGATCTTACTAACACCTTCATGACCAGGACTCCAAGTGATAGTGACTGAGTTGCTGGTTGTATTGACAATGCGTGGTTTACTGGGATTCTGCGGGCGCTCGTTTATATCAGGAGTGCGATGAAGAGTCGTCGAGGAGCTAACACTTAGGGCTGCTGACCAGGAAGTGTTGCCAGACTCAGAAGAGGCAATACATGTGTACATTCCTGAGTCACCGTTCTGTAGATCTTCAATAAAAAGGCTGCCATTACTGGCCATCGTTATTCGACTACCCAGATGAACAAGCTGACCATTTTTGTGCCAGTTAATCTTGGGTGTTGGCGTACCTACGGCTCGGCAGGGTAGTGAGGCACTACTTTTTAACAGCAGAGTCTGGTTGGCTGGGCCCAGCTCAATTATTGGTGGCGGTACTTCTTCAGTCGACGCAACCTACATTGAGTTAAAAAATTAATTATAATTAAGTTCAACTTTATTAAGACTTCATTAGATATAAAGTTATACTATGAGAATTTGATCCGTAGTCAAGGCACCAATGATGTTGAATAAAATGGTTAATTTGAACGAGATACCATTTATGCAATTGAAATTATATTATTTCTTGAAACAAATGTTCTTTGCAAATATTTTTCAGGTGATAATTTTTTACGAGGAATAAGAATTCTTCAAATATCTGAAAATTGTTTGATTTTTACAAATAAGTTTAAATAAAAAATAAAGTTGTCGCCATTTAATGAAAAATGAATATGCGTATCATTAAAATAAGTAAAAACTAATTCGATCGCAAAATTGCAAGATTGTCACGTTGAAATTTCGGTACATTATACAGTATGTTTTAGACAGCTTATTTAAACCAGTTTTGCTGGAACCATTAGGTACATACAATATTTTTGAATATGCTATAATAAAATTTTTTCAATAAACAACCAAAAAAGTGATCTAAAAAATACCCGTGACCATGTAGTGCATAATATGACATCATCTACTTTTAAATAAACTAAAAAGAAAAATTTTTGTAATAAGACCAATAGAAGCTAAAAAAATAAGACTTTCACTTTTGAACGCGTATTGGTCGTCTTTTATGATTTTTAAACACTGAACAGATACAGTACTAACTCATTTTGCTGTAAATTATTAATCATAATAGTAATAAACTTTCCGTGAACTACGTTTGTTCTGCATCTGCAGCCTGCAGTGCAGCGCACTACGTACGCACAGTAGTCCGATAAGTACGAGGTGTTCTCTGCTAAGTTTTTTGCCATTGCGATTCAACTTTTAGTTATCTGGTCATAGAGGTATTATGAATTTGTATAGTACTCGCTTTGCGCCTATTTTAGGTGAAGATGGCAAGTAAGAGAAATTGTCCCTCGCTGAGATCATCAGAATGCATGGTGCCTTCTGCCAAAATTTTGTAATCAATTGAAAAAGGAATCATTACGAAGGTTTGGAAGAAAAGTTTAAAATGTAGAATTGTGCCAAAAAAATGCATACTATATTTGAGCATATCAGGAGTGCACATTAATTTTTTCAGATTTTTAACAAGGGAAGTTTTCTTGAAAAAATTATTAAATATTTACAGTTTAACACGGTCTCTTATGAGAGGACAAAGTTAGGTTGCCTTTTAATTAAAAATTAAGGTACATTATAAATGTGTTAGATTAAAAAAAAAAGAAAAACATTTTATGGATACCTTAGTACGAAAGAAAGATGCTCAACAAAAAAATCACGACTCACCAGGTATTTTTCAGTGTTATGACAAATAGATAAATACTAGCTGTACTTATGTTTACCAAGCTTGACACAATTGCAAGCATGTATATGCACTTATATATTGTGTTGACACAGTTACAATTCATATTTTTTATTTTTTCAATTTCGTAGGATATGCGACAACATAAAACAAAAGTTATTGCTGTACATCAACATACTACACGCTATAAAGTCACTGATTCATTTGATCGATTAGCTCTCAACAATTTTTTTTTTTTTTTTTTTATATTAAAAAATTTCCGCACAAAGCACCGTGCATTCTAGCAATTCCAGCGATAAACAGTTTTGTCTCCCTCGGTGGCGCCAACTACCATAGATGAGCAGCAGATGTAAATTATATTTTTTCTATTGAGGGCGCAGTAAGTTTCCAAAGATTTCAAAAAACGCCCAAAGTTGAAAAAATAGTTTTCGCCTCAAAAGCGCCGTCAACCCGGGGCTGTCTTACGTCCCTTGGGCCCTATTTTGCATGTCCCTCAAGCCTCAAAATAGCTTTGGTAGCGATGGCGCTTATCTGTTGAAAACTACCATTATATCAGAAATATTGAGTTCCATTGATTAAATACTAATCATTCTAAAAATCAGTCTTTCAAAAGATTTAATAGATAAAAAAAAAATGTTAGTGATTAAATAAAATTGTTTTAATGTTCTAAAAACATATGTATAAAATCGGGCATTTCTATTGATTTTTAAAATGCTACGATTTTTCGAAATATTCTATCTTTTTATTTAAAAAAAATAAGATAATTCAGGTTAACATTGAATAACTTTCATACTTGTATAATTTTACGATGCTTACTCCTCAAGGAAACCCGTAAAAATTGTTTTTTGACATATCTTGACATGTCTTTGAAAAAAAAGTGAATTTTTTTTTAAAGTTACAATGACAAACTTTTTTGAAACACATGCATGTCTGAGGTAAAAATTGTAATCAAATGAAGGGAGGGACTTCAAATTATTGCACTAGAGGAGATCGGGGCTTGCTGTAACAGGGATAAGTAGTAACACGCTATTTTTGCTTGATATATAAACTTTATGTCTCATTTTTTTGTATTAATTTTATTTTTAAATCATGTAGAATAACCCTATCACGGTCAGTGTTCTACTATACAACGCAGTGAGTAGATGTGTGCACGAGTTTCAATTTGGTAAGGTAACGTTATATTTTAACTGCAATTAATTTTGTGTTTCACTGCTCTATTTTATTGATTTGCAGAAGTAAATGTGCACATAGATTCAAAACACCGTGTATCGAAAATGAGTGAGGAAAACTATACTACGCGATAAAGCTCGTCAAGACTGATAGAAAAGCTCTTTACAAAATTTTGATTTGATGTGCATTCTCCGAGGTATTGACAAATTAAGATTAATAATTTTGGCCAATCACAGAGCGCTTAGCGTCGGGGGGTGGGCTCTCAGTGCCGGTAGTGTAATCGACTCTTGATGGAGGGTGCGGTGGTGGGGAGATGCCTAGGGGAAAAGAAGGTTGGTACGCAGAGTGTAGCTTTATCGACTGCAGAGAATCAATGAGTCGTCGAACCGGGGGGTAATGCAAACACTGCTGAAACGAATGAGGATGTAGCAATAATAAAAGGGATACTAAAAGAATGCTCTTGGTAGTAATAATCTGAATAACCAATTCCCTTTTCTCCAAATTTTTAGCACATCTCTGAAAATAAACTCTACAGAAAGAAAAAGGAGTCATAAAAGGACGCTGGCAAAGCGGTATAAACACTTTACTGAAGTTGCCAGTCCTTGAGTATGAAGAGCCAAAATAATAATTTCTCACCTTCGAGCACACTCACTGGTGACAGCTCAGTAAACTCCAAAAATTAAGACTAACTGAGACCAAAAATTATTACTCAACTGAGACCAACTGACCAGTTAATCCACTACACAACTAAAAACAAAGATAATTAGAGTACACACTAGGGCAAATACGAAAACTTTGAGTGTTACTGTAACTTTTAGTACTAATCCACTGGAAGGCTGTTCGAACACTTACTGTTGATTACTCCGTATACTAGCACAACTGAAACCTTCTTGCCAGTCAGTTCAGTGCATAACTAAAAAAAGAAAATCTGATTACAAGCTAGGGCATGAACAAAAATGACAAGGGTTGCAGGATGCTTTTGGTATCAGCAGAAGTGTACTTGGCACATGTGCTCTGCATTGTCAAACTAGAATACCTCTTCATTTGCAGAATATCTCTCAAAATGAACGCTTTAGGTTAGCCACAAATACACGAAACTGTAGACCAGGTATTGTTTAGGTAAAATTAATGTATTGCATGTGCAGCATTATCTGAAATGAAGAAAACCACAAAGAACCACGCATTTAAAAAAATCAATGTAAATGTATGGGTACATGTTTTATACGTATCTGACGTAGCAAGATTTACATAAATGATGTTTGGTACCATAACACATAACTTTTGATGATTGGCCCACATCGTTACCTGCAGGCGCAAGCTGCTGTGACGGCGCGGCCGGTGTCCGGGTAGGTATCAGGCTTTTCCGGAGTCTCATCTTTGTTTACACGTCAAGCGCGTCTCTCATGACGGTAAAGGAGCAGACGACAAAGAACTGACGATGTACCTTTACTTATTCAAATTTTTTGAGATGCAAGGGAACATTTATTTGGAAAAAAAAAAAAAAAAAATAGAGCCACAAATCCGCTAATACACATTTTACTTCAGGTAATTACAGTAGAAGTAGTTTTTTTTTTTTACTTGTTTTTTTTGTAATTTTGTCTGTTAACTATTTGACTTGTTTGCGATCACTCTCTATAAAGTATTGTGCTACAGCTTTTGGGTCAGTTTTTTAATAACCGTTATTTTGACTATGGAGCCTCGCGGTAATCGCGCAAATTATACTATTAAGGACTACACGCAAATGGTGCACTTCTATTACCTGGCGCAGGGAAACCTAGATGAAGCTGCACGTTTATATTGAGGTCGTTGGCGAAATCGTCGGCATCCGGATCCTCGAACCATTGGGGCTGTTCATCGCAGATTCCTTGAAACAGTAAGTGTTTTACCTGTTCGTGACGATACTGGTCGAGGTCGCTCCCGTGAGATTCCTAATCCTGATATGGAAGAGGCGATCCTGGATGCTTTCGATGATGACCCAATGACATCGATACGTGTAGTTGCTCGTCATATGGGAGTTTCCCAAGGACGAGTCCAAGCGGTAATGGCTGATAGCGGTAAGCATCCTTATCATTACCATCGTGTGCAGGAACTGCAAGAGCGTGATTGGCAACTGTGAGTCAACTTTTGTACGGGTTTGTTAGCTTAAGTGCGCGTCAATGCTGAATTTGTGAACTACATTTTGTGGAGTGACGAGTGCCCGTTTTCAAGAAATGTTATGATGAACCAGCATAATCCCATCATTGGGCTGAAGAAAATCCGCGGCTTACATGACCTACAATATTCCAATACCGTTTGAATATTAATGCTTGGGCTGGAATCATCGGTGATCGAGTTGTAAGTTTATAATTATTATTTAAACATATCGAGCCTTAAAGTATAGTCCACACATCAATAATTAAAAATCCTAGTATTTAGCATAACCAATTTATACTTGTTCAATTTGAACACAGATTGGATCAGTATTCTTTCCACCCAGACTGAACGCAGCAGCTTATTTGCATTTTCTGAGGGATACACTACCGCCCTATCCAGAAGATATCCCGCTGAACATTCGTTTAGCTATGCTCTACCAGCATGATGGAGCTCCAGCGCACTTTTCCGCCAACGTTAGGAGGCTCTTGAATGAGCGCTATCCCGACCAATGGATTGAACGAGGTGGTCCAATTCAATGGCCAGCACGATCGCCAGATCTGACCCCACTTGACTACTTCTTGTGGGGCTGCGAGAAGGAGATCGTGTACAAAACTAAAACTCTCGGGGAAGAAGACTGTCATGAGAGAATCATCAACGCCTTCAACATTATGCGAGAACGGGGTATGGTGCAACGAGCCGTAAACAACATCATTCGTCGTGCCAACCTCGTTCTTAGAGTAAACAGAGGACACATTGAGCAACTCCTGTAATCATAATCTTAAACCATCAGCCCTTTTCAGGGAAAAAAAAAATGCTAAGGTTCTATTGCACTTCAGTACTATGCATCAACTGTATGTATAAACAAAAGGAGCTACAAGTATCTGCTGTAACTGCCTAAAATTTTTTTTTTCAAAAGTAATGTTCCCTTGCATCTCAAAAAATTTGAATAAGTAAAGGTACATCGTCAGTTCTTTGTCGTCTGCTCCTTTACCGTCATGAGAGACGCGCTTGACGTGTAAACAAAGATGAGACTCCGGAAAAGCCTGATACCTACCCGGACACCGGCCGCGCCGTCACAGCAGCTTGCGCCTGCAGGTAACGATGTGGGCCAATCATCAAAAGTTATGTGTTATGGTACCAAACAACATTTATGTAAATCTTGCTACGTCAGATACGTATACAACATGTACCCATACATTTACATTGATTTTTTTAAATGCGTGGTTCTTTGTGGTTTTCTTCATTTCAGATAATGCTGCACATGCAATACATTATTTTTACCTAAACAATACCTGGTCTACAGTTTCGTGTATTTGTGGCTAACCTGAAGCGTTCATTTTAAGAGATGTTCTGCAAATGAAGAGGTATTCTAGTTTGACAATGCAGAGCACCTGTGCCAAGTACACTTCTGCTGATACCAAAAGCATCCTGCAACCCTTGTCATTTTTGTTCATGCCCTAGCTTGTAATCAGATTTTCTTTTTTTAGTTATGCACTGAACTGACTGGCAAGAAGGTTTCAGTTGTGCTAGTATACGGAGTAATCAACAGTAAGTGTTTGAACAGCCTTCCAGTGGATTAGTACTAAAAGTTACAGTAACACTCAAAGTTTTCGTATTTGCCCTAGTGTGTACTCTAATTATCTTTGTTTTTAGTTGTGTAGTGGATTAACTGGTCAGTTGGTCTCAGTTGAGTAATAATTTTTGGTCTCAGTTAGTCTTAATTTTTGGAGTTTACTGAGCTGTCACCAGTGAGTGTGCTCGAAGGTGAGAAATTATTATTTTGGCTCTTCATACTCAAGAACTGGCAACTTCAGTAAAGTGTTTATACCGCTTAGCCAGCGTCCTTTTATGACTCCTTTTTCTTTCTGTAGAGTTTATTTTCAGAGATGTGCTAAAAATTTGGAGAAAAGGGAATTGGTTATTCAGATTATTACTACCAAGAGCATTCTTTTAGTATCCCTTTTATTATTGCTACATCCTCATTCGTTTCAGCAGTGTTTGCATTACCCCCCGGTTCGACGACTCATTGATTCTCTGCAGTCGATAAAGCTACACTCTGCGTACCAACCTTCTTTTCCCCTAGGCATCTCCCCACCACCGCACCCTCCATCAAGAGTCGATTACACTACCGGCACTGAGAGCCCACCCCCCGACGCTAAGCGCTCTGTGATTGGCCAAAATTATTAATGTTAATTTGTCAATACCTCGGAGAATGCACATCAAATCAAAATTTTGTAAAGAGCTTTTCTATCAGTCTTGACGAGCTTTATCGCGTAGTATAGTTTTCCTCACTCATTTTCGATACACGGTGTGTATTCGATTTTAATATTCCGTCCAAAAATTTGAGTGTAGTATTATTGTTTTAAAAATTGTATACTTAATGTAAGAAATCATGCTTTGGGGCATGTTGTAATAAAATCTTGGGGCAAATTGTAACATGTTACCACTAATCACATTATTGACTTCACAGTATTTCATGTTAAAAGTGGGCATATGTTAAATGTATTGCAGGTGATGTATCATATCTATGAATAAATTGATATTATTATTATTACTCTGCTGAAGACTGAATATAGTCATTATTATTCTATCAAGTTTTTAAATGCTGTAAGTTTAAAAAAAAAATAACTGATAAAGCTTTAATTGACATCGAAAGTGACTTAAATTCAATTGTTACTACTTGCCTCAGAGCTGTTACAACTAGCCCCAAATGAAGGGGAAAGTTGTACCAACCGATTTTTTTAAGGAAAATATCTTGTGCTATAAGCTTTTTAAAAATAAAAATTTTATTCCTTTTTCATAAAATACTAGAGTAGTTCAGTTATCGATTGGCATTTTTGGATGTAAAAATATGAAAAATATACTTAGTATAACTGTTTTTCGTGAAAATTGTTACAACAAGCCCCTAGCTCTCCTATGAATGATGAGACTTACAAAAGTGTTTAATTAAATTCGATGACGATATTAACGTTAATTTTTCAATTGAAATATTAATCAACATTCATTAACTCATTGACTGAATTCGATAACTGAAATTATATTCATAATAACTGTAAAGCATAGCACATAGTTCCTGTAACGGCACACAATTAAAAGTAACGAAATTTTCTGAGTGTAACATAAAAGCAGAGAGTATAACTAAAAAAAAGTTATTCTATCGTCGTAACAAAGTAATAAGAAATTGATAAAACTTTTTAAAATAATCTTGATGCAGTTATCTACACGGAGGGAAAAATCATGGAGCAAACGCATAGCGGCGATGGAAGTGCCCCCCCTTTTTTGAACCTATGTGATTGGCTCATGACGTGTGTGCTTTCAACGCATGTAAGCTATGGCCCACCAGCATAAGCGCTAAGCACGGAGAAAACGCATGAAGGCACTGGCTTTTTTTCCATCGTGCCTATACGTTTTCGGGAGAGAGGGGATACCGTCCTATAGCAGTCAGTATAGGTACGTATACGTATACACTTCTTGTCTGCTACGCACTATATAGCTGACTATAGGACGGTATCCCCTCTTTCCCGAAAACGCATAGGCACGATGGAAAAAAAGCCAGTGCCTTCATGCGTTTGCTCCGTGCTTACTGCTTAGCGCTTATGCTTGTGGGCTATAGCTTACATGCGTAGAAAGCACACACGTCATGAGGCAATCACATAGGTTCAAAAAAGGAGGGGCACTGCCATCGCCGCTATGCGTTTACTCCGTGAGTGATTTTTTTCTCCGTGTAGGATTCAACCGAATTTTAGATTGATCTGCTCACTCAGAGCTGAGCAATAAATTTTTTAATTACCGTTTGTATGTAGGTACAGTCCAGAGAAAATTAAAGTTGCTTACCTTATCGATGATGTCGTTTTCAACTTTATAACATTATTTATTGAATAAATAGCTTCTTTATCAGAAAAAAAGAAGTTGACGAAAATTTTTGACTTGCAAAGAAAAACTTACGCCTAAACTTGGAGAGATTAGTTATGAGTTATGAGTTATTAGTTGAAAGGAAAAGACAAAAAATCATGTCAAACGAACAACGCATGATCTTATTTCTTTTTTTTTTCCTCAAACCGTTATGTACTTTAGTAAAATTAATTTCAAACTGTTCAATTATGTAAGAAGAGTGTGCCTCAACCCCTCTATTTGCGTGAAAATATTCAGAATAAATTAATTATAGTAAGTTAAATTAATTAACTAGAGGTCAGTATGGTAGGAAACTAATACATATCCGATATTAACTAATTAGATGTATCGATAGTGGTCGCAGTGGCGCAACGGTAGAGTTGCAGTTCCGTCCTTCTCCAAGGTTAAGCTACATTTGGCGTGGTTAGTACTTGGATGGGTGATCGTCTGGTCACCATTCAGGTCTCGCCCTTTCGCTTTACCTTTAAGATTAACTGTTTCTCTGACGCTTCGTCTACGTGATTATAGGTGAGACTAAGTTGGTCCAGATGTATATATATGTATATAAACGTCTGGTCATAACTCAGATGCACCGATGGCTAATTAACACTAAGCTAGTGTAAAAGAATGCCTTGTCTGAACCTATGGGCGATGATGAATAGAAAAAAAAAAAAAAAAAAAAAAAAGATATATCGATGGAAAGTGATATTATTTTTGTAATAAACTTTTTAAACTAGATATTATTGCTAAAAGAAAATTGGTTGCACATTCTTGATTCTCTGTAAAATACAAAAAGCCTAATTTTAGTGAGATTAATCGAGATTTGAGAGAGAAAACAAAAAATCATTATTGTTTTTATACAGCCATACAACCAAATTAATATCTTCAATATGCTAGGGAGCTATAGTTTTCTCCGCACTGCTCTTAAAGCTGTGTACTTATACACGCTGCGGAAATTTACGCAACGAAACTCTGACATCGGTGCATCAGAGCAAATCCCTTATCAACGCTTATTTCTGTCTTTTTCCTACTTCTTAAAAATTCAACTACAATTGTCCATTCAATATAATTGTGCATGATATAGCAAAACCAACTTCGCACAAACGAAGGATTCGTAATGACTGACTTAGGTTGTGGGATAATTATTATCGTATAAGTCAATTATTTTATAAGCAATAACTACACAAAATTACAGTTGTCACATTCAATTTTGTTTTTGTGTGAAATATCATACAAAATTATTAATCGTCATAAAAAGTATTACCTTACCAAAAAGAAATTAAAGAAGTGAAGCTGTATGATTTCAGTTAAATTATTTCAATACTTATAAATATTTTTAGTTGAACAATTATTTGTGATATCCAAACTAATGTGTTTTCTTTTGTAACAGTAATTGTATTACACCACTTTTTAAAAGCGGTTTTGTATTAAGTATTATAGGTATTTGAATCATAAAAAAATCTTTACGCCCAGTACTATCGCAAGTATTCATTATAAAAAGATTAATAAATAGTCTAATCACCAAATGAGACTCCATGTTGGTACCTATGTTACATTCTCTGACTATTATATCACTAGCAGCCCCCCGACTCGGCTTCGCCCGAGACTTACTAAATGGAACACCGTAGTGTGTTGACATGTAATGTGAAACGTTTTCAGATAGAAATTTTACATTTATTCCTGACACTTCTTAGAACACAAATTATTTGTTCGCAATCCATACAGTTGAGTGGTCAAATAATAAGCTGTAAAAATTGAAAAAAAATATTATTGCGCTGAAAAGAACTGTGCGTTCCTTATGCCATCAAATAATATTTGACCATAAGGGGCCGTTGATTTGCAGTTTCTCCCGTATAATTTACGAAAAGGGCCATTTTTTTAATCTGTTAACATTTTGAACTCCCAAAAAATATATATAAAAAAAAATTTTTTTTCTCTTATCTCACAACTTTATGTCCAGAGCAAAAAATTCCTGGAGCTTAATCTCTACATTTTTTATTGCCACAAAAATACAAATATATTTTTTACGTATTTAAAAATCTGATTTTGAATCTTTAAAGATTTAAGAGATTACTGGGAGGGTAAAATGAAAAGCTAATCTCCAACGTAATGGATTCTTTATGTGTCGATTTTAACGCTGCTGTTCCAATCTTGATAAATTTTCTGCGTCAGTTTCTTGACACCTAAAATTGTATTCATGAGATATATTTAAAGTTTTTCTTCCAATTCACCCTCTTGCGCCTTTTGGCATACTTAAGACTTTTGTGACCCTTAAAGGCTGTTATCTGTCAACTTTGTTAAATTCTAATATATTTGTTGGCAAGGTAGTTTGACGTCCAATGGCCCTAAAAAAGACCGGTGAGCTTCTTAAGTAAACTCTTTCTTAAATAAAGTTTACAGCAATTGTGACTGCCTGGATACCTCAGGGTGATCTTTTCTGGCCTGCTGTTGAAGACCTCGACTGATCAGGAAAAAAATTACGAAGTCCAAAGCTTTGGAGCTAGTTGTAAAGATCTTTCCCAACGTCTCCTGGTATAACGTCGAAGACGTTGGTATCTAAAGCACCTTTTTTTTGTAGACTCAGTTGATTTGATGATCGATGGTGGTAAGATTGGTAGAAATTGATTCGTGATGTTTGCTCGTTGAAAATTGTCCCATTGGCTCAAGTTTTTTATTCCATTCATAGCTGTTAGGTTTGCCCAGCACAGACATTGGAGACGATCGGTGATTCCTGGTTGAGTGCTTAGAGTCGAGAGGGTTACATAGGGTTGTCGGTAACTGGGTTTCCCAGCCTTGCGAAGAACAGCTCCGGTCGTGACGACTGCCAGTGAATGGCTGAATTAGTTTAATAGTGGCCGTCTTTAGTTAATATAATCTTTTAGTCGACAAACTGCTTCCAGAAATGGTAGTAAAAATGTATTTGCTGGCAAGGTAGCTTACACTTAGGTGGCCCCTAAAAATAACCGATGAGATTGATGGTTAAGTAGGGAACGTAAATACTTATAATGGCCCTGAAAAAGGCCAGTGGTGAAATTTCCAGTTATTCCTTATTATTATTCTTGATGATGGAGAGCCAGCTGTGGGTTGCTTGACTCTTATCCTCGGAGTCTCTGTGTACGGAGACCGTACATGAGGAAGATACGCCGCTGACCAAAGAATATCTCATCTTCGGGTCGTTCCCCGGATAACCAACCGCTCATCGTCAGACGGGAACATGTGGGTATGCGCGTTGGGGACACGGCCTTTAAGAAGGTAGCCGTTGAAGCTACCCATGCTTCTCAGGGCTGTCTTTCCTAGCTTACATTTGTAGCCAAACTTTCTCTGACGGCACCAGACGGAATGGTGGAACGGCCACATAACTGTGAAGTTCTGGAGTAGGTTGTGCTCTGGCTAGATACGTCTCCTGGTATTTCACCAGAGACGTAATCGGTTATAATAATTTTTTATTGGTGGCACTCGTCAATCCTGGAGGATCAGGGTGAAAGTAGATCGAGGTCACTTGCCCATTAGAGAAGAGCGTCATCAGTAACTGGGTTACCTAGCTGCATGACTAGTATCTTCATTCTTGATGCAGCTTGATGAACTGCCGGTAGACGACTGCAGGAATTTCCGAGACACTCTGGCTTATTATAACTACATTTATTTAATTCTGTCGTAGGTAGATTCGATATTATGTCAACGCTACCGAGCGGATCCTACTGAACTAAAGTGAAAAGCTGTCATATTTTTGCAAAACTTTGAGCTTATTTATTGCTATTGTTATTGAATTTTTCAAGATAAGAATTACACTAAAAAAATCTAGGAAGTGTCAAGAATCGGTATGCAAAATTTCAGCACAATCGGTTCAGTAGTTTTTGCGGTTAGCGATTACAGCGGTCTTGGAATCTTTGCTCTATTTATTAGTAAGACTAGCAGCCCCCCGTCTCGGCTTCGGCCAAGACTTACTAAATAAAACACCGTAGTTTGTTGACATATAATGTGAAACTTTTTCAGTTAAAAACTTTACACATATTCCTGACACATCTCAGAACAAAAATCTTCTTATTACGAACATGTTTTTTCGGAATCCATACAGTTTGTTTAGTCAAATAATGTGTAAAAATTCAAAAAAATAATTATGCTTAAAAGTACCGTGCGTTCTTTATGCCATAAAATAATTGGTGGCCATAAGGAACCGTTCATTTGCAGTTTCTCCCGTGTAATTAATGAAAAGGGCTATTTTTTAAAGCTGTTAAGATTTTAAACGCCCAAAAAATTTATATTAAAATAAATTTTTTTTTCTTTTATCTCACAACTTTATTACCAGAGCAACAAAGTCCTGGACCTTAAACCCTACATTTTTATTGCCACAAAGACACAAATACATTTTCTACTTATTTAAAAATCTGAAGTAGGATCTTTAAAGATTTCAGAGATTGCTGTAAGGGTACAATGAAAAGCTGATCTCTTACGTAATCGATTCTTTATTTGTCGATTTTGACGCTGCTGCTCCAATCGCGATAAATTTTCAGCGTCAGTTTCTTGACGCCTAAGTAGAATTGTATTTATTAGATACATTTAAAGTTTTTCTTCCAATTCACCCTCTTGCGACTTTTGGCGTGCTTAAAATTTTTGTGACCCCTAAAGGCTGTTTTCTGTCAACTTTGTTAAGTTCTAATATATTTGTTGGCAAGGTAGTTCGACGTTCAATCGCCCTAAAAAAGACCGGTGAGCTTCTTAAGTAAACTCTTTTTTGACTGAAGTTTCCAGTAAACGCAATTGTCTCCACACCTCAGGGTGATCTTTTCTGGCCTGCTGTTGAAGCCCCAGACTGATTGGGAGAAAAATTACTAAGTCCGAAGCTTTGGAGCTAGTTGTAGTGCTCTTTCCCAACGTCTCCCGGTATAACGTCGAAGACGTTAGCGTCTAAAGCACCTTTTTTATTTGCAGATACAGTTGTTTTGGTGATCTTAGATGGGGTGATTGGTTAGTGATACTTGTCCAGTGGAGGCTATACATCCCGTTGGCTCAAATTTTTTTTTTCCTTCATAGCTGTTATAGGTTTGCCCAGCGCAGATCTTGGGGAGGATCAGTGATTCCTGGTTGAATGCTTAGAGTCGAGAGGGTAATACATCTAGGGTCGTCGATCACCGGGTTTTCCAGTCTTGCGAAGAACAACTCCGCAGGTGACGTCTGCCAGTGAATGGCTGACTTGGTTTAATAGTGCCTGTCTTTAGTTATTATTTTTATATTTAGTATATATTTAGTCTTATAGTCTTTTAGTCAACGAATTGCTTCCGGAAATGGTAGTAAAAATGTATTTGTTGGCAAGGTAGTTTATACTTAGGTGGCCCCTAAAAAGAACTGATGTGATTGATGGTTAAATAGGGAACGTAAATACTTATAATGGCCCTAAAAAGCGCCAGTGGTGAGACTTCCAGCTATTCTTCATTATTATTCCTAAAGATGAAGAGCTGGCTACGGGTAGATTGATTTTTACCCTGGGAGTCTCTATGTACGAAGACTGTGATGGAGGGAGGTACACCGCTGACCAAAGAATACATTGCCTTCGGGTGGTTCCCTGGATAACCAATCGCTTATCGTTAGTTGGGAAAGTGTGGATATATCGGGGACACGACCACTGATAAGGAAGCCGTTGTGGCTGCCCGTGCCCCTCAGGGCTGTCTTTCCTGGCTTACGTTTGTAGCCAAAAATTCTCTGACTGCACCAGGTGGGATGGCGGGACTGCCACACAACTCTGCAGAGTTGGTGCAGATTGTCCTCTGGCTAGATATATCTCTGGTATTATGCCAGAGACGTCATCAGTTAGAATGACTTTTTTTTTATTGCACTTGTCGAGATTCAGGGTGAATGGAAACCTAGGTCCCTTTCCCCTTAGAAAAGAGTGTCGTCCATAACCAGGATATCCAGCTGCAAGACTATCATCTACATTTTCTATGCAGCTCGTTGAACTGCCGAAGCACGACTGCATTAGTCATCGAGACGCTCCGGCGTACTATAACCACACTTATGTAATTCTGTTGCAGGTAGCCTCGATTTTATGTCGACGTCACCTAGCGGATTTTACTAAACTAAAGTGAAAAGCTGGCGTATTTTTGCAAAACTTTGAGCTTATTTATTGCTATTGTTAATAAATTTTTTAAGATAAAAACTATATTAAAACCATCTAGAAAGTATCATGAATCAGTGTGCATAATTTCAGCAAAATCGGTTTAGTAGTTTTCGCGGTTAGCGATTACAACGGTTTTAGCGACTTTGCTTTATATATTAGTGAGATATATCAAGTTTATGAAATCTGCCTTTTTACAACATACAAAACGCTATAAGAAGTTAATGAAAGGTTATAAAAGTTCATAAAAGTTAGTAAAAGCTTATAAAAGTTTTAACGTAATGTCATAGAAACTTTTGACAAACATTAAAAAACTTTAAACAAGTTTATAAATGCGTATAAAAGCTTGTTAAAGTAAATAAAAGATTTTAAAAACTTATAAAAGTTAGTAAAAGTTTATAAAAGTTTTGAAGTCTCACATAGCTACTTTTGACGAACATGAAAAAAGCAATTAAAAGTTTATATAAGTTAAAAACTTTTACAAACTTTTTATGGAGTCTCAAATCAGTCTTTTTATAAAAGTTTATGAGAGTTTTTAGAAAATATCATTTCCGCTTCGGTAAAACAAATCAAAATGTACAAGAGATTAATGCACTCACATATTTTCGTAGACTCTTCGATGCATACAATCTGAGAAATTTTGTTGAATAGAGTCAAGTCGTACTGGTCGTGTGATAGTTATAAACCATTAAATATTAACATCCAACAAGTTCAGTATTTATAGGTTATGTGAGTGAAAAATTTTGTAACAGACATGACTCCACAGGTATCGGAAAATTTGTTGCAGAGCGGAAAATAATCGTTGGTAAGAGATTTGCTTTGATGTACCGACGCCAGAGTACCGTCGCATAAATTTTCGCAGCGTGTATACGCTACCTAACAGCAAAGAATAGCTGAAAAATTGCACTTCAGGCGCTAATGTTGGTACTTTATACCCTAGTGACGTAACGTACAATTTCTATGCTACATTATAGGAACGCTCTAGTCCTTGACCTCCAAAAAACATATACGACGACAGATCCCTTACAAATTTAACAACATTCAACGGATTACTTTTTAAGAAAAGTCTCATTTGTTTTGATAATCTCCTTAGTACTCTTTTATAATTTGGAGAGAAATTTTCTCTTTTATTTTGCAATGAAATACAATACGATTTGGGTTAAAAATTTCTTATTATACTAACTTAGAAGGTTTTCTAGTTATTTCACGTAAAATAAGCTATTAGGAAATTTACTGATGATAAATCAATGAAGCTGAGTAGTCAGTAAAGCAGAGAATCTCGGAGATATATTAAATACTTGTGAGGGCAGCCCGGAGATAAATAAAGTTTACTACCTTATCGATGAAGTAGATTTTATTTTATAGCTTCATAACATTATTCAATTAATAACTAACTATTTAATAAAAACAAAAAGAGTTTGCGCATGTTTGTGACATTCCTAAGAGTTATGTAAGACAAGATTTGATGAGATTAATTAAGAATTAAAGAAGAAAAACGAGAAAATAGATATTAAATGAACGACGCATGATCTGATTTGTCGTACTTTAATTCCGAATAAAAATTCATCTCATCAAAATTAGGCTTCATATATTTTTCAGAGAATAATGAATATAAGAAAGCTCTTTTTTTGTCGATAATATTTATGCAGATACCTTCGACTCCTATAACAGTATTAGTTGCTGCAAGAGGAGGTTTGATCCAAAATTATGTTGGAATAAAAAATAGAGACAATAATTAAATTATTCCATCTGTTGCTGGAGAGGAGTTAAACCTTACAATGTAGTAATAAATAAGTGTGTAGTAAGGTATCGTGGAAAAGCAAAGCTGAAAGTCGAAAGTAAAATGAGCGTTAATGCAAAAATTTTATGACAATCAGAATTCGTTACTGCATAAATTTAATAATTATGACTATTTTATTTTTATACATTTTCCACATTATTAAGGCTTGATCATTTTTATAGATTTATGTAGATCTACAAAGCTGTAGTACTGCGTGTTTTGTTTTTATTCAAAAAAGAATTTTCTAAGCCTATAAAGTGTTTAAGTGATGTAGACAGACCTTTTTTTGCACTTAAAACTTAACTTAGTAATAACAACAATAATAACCGCAATAATGTGACTAGTACATA
The DNA here is from genome assembly GCF_036245765.1 of Copidosoma floridanum. Taxonomy (NCBI): domain Eukaryota; kingdom Metazoa; phylum Arthropoda; class Insecta; order Hymenoptera; family Encyrtidae; genus Copidosoma; species Copidosoma floridanum. The sequence goes on from NW_028321883.1 coordinate 10,721,627, forward strand.
ATCATACATATTGTGAAACATAACGTTACCGAAAGGAAGACTGTGGCTGTGGTAGCACCAACTTGACTAATGGCGCTGCAAACGTAATGACCTTCATCTTTACGTGTAACCAGCTTGATGTGTAAACTACCATTATCAGCAACAGTATAGCGATCCTGGTACACATGGCCAGGAAACATTAACTCTTGCGAGCCTTCACGTGTCCAAAATATTGAGGGCTGTGGCATACCCCGCGCTGAGCAGGCAAACGTTACTTCTGAGTTAGGGCTTACTGATTCGTCTTTAGGGAAGTTGGTAAAGACAGGCCGCGCTGCCGATAAAATAGAGAAAAGAACCTCGTAAATAAACAAAGGGTATGAGTGAATGACAAATGAAAGTATGATTAAATGGACAGAGGACAAAAATGCACGTTTCTTTAATGAGTGCTTGGCTATTGAATAATCAAAAGCATATGACTTACAGTAAACGGTGAGCGTAGCGCTAGCAGAAATTGTTCCAACGCCATTCTCCGCCTCACAAATGTAAGTTCCCTGGTCTGAAGTTGTAACCCGCTCTATTTTGAGGCTCTTGTCATCAAGTATATGGCCACGGCCAATTGGCATTTTACCATCATGCCTACGCCACAGTATATCAGGAGGTGGATCACCTCCAACTCGGCAGGCAAATTCAGCTGTCTGATCCATTAGGATCGTTTGATTTGATGGCGCTTTCAAAAAATATGGTTTCACTAAAAATAAGTTGTTATTTTATATTTTCATTTTATCATCCAGTTATTTCAAACTTTTTCAGACTGTTTATTACCATTTACTGTAAGAATTGCAATAGCTGACTCTCGGATTCCTACGATATTCGTGGCGACGCACTGATATTTGCCTTGGTCAGATTGCTTGACATCGCTTATCATCAAATTACCACCATCAACTAGCGACATTCTGTAATTAACATCAGCATTAAGTAATTGCTATGATAAGTAATGAATTTTGTAGTTGAATGTTCAACAAAATTTTTTGATTGAACGCATAAAAGTAGTAAATAAAAGAATAGTACGCAAAGTTTACTAGACTACAGTATTGATTACATACTTGATTCGTACGAACTTAAAATTCCAAATGTTAGCATATATGTAAGTCTTAAGTCATTGTAAATATCTTCTAGTTGTAATAAACTTTTTAATTTTTCCACCTAAGATCCCCAATGGCGAAGCAGTAGAAATTCAATACTTCGCGAAGACCCTCAGTTATGTTCTCGAGTATATAAAGCAAATACATTGTGCATAATTATAACTGAGCCCATAACTACTTGCTATGTTAAACATTATTAAATATTTTACATTTTTTGAATTATTTGGATGTATGCATACAGATATAACAGAAACCAATAAATGATCGATTAACAAAGATTTTTCATCAGTTGTGTAAAAATTTGGCAAAAATAGAATAAAATTATTCCAATTAAAAAAAAATTGATAAAAAACCATGTTTCTTTCGACATTTTCAATAAATAATGTTATATTAACATCTCATTAGAAGTTCACACTTTTTTTAAACAATAAAGTTTTAACATTAGTAACCTGAGTAAGCAAGACTTATCATAGAATAAATTTGGAAGTTAATTTCGTTGCTATATTAATTAAAAACTTATGTATTTCAGAAGGATTATGTTATACCACAAAAACTTAAAATAACAAACTTATTTTAGTATAATAATAAAGATGAAATAATAATTGATAAGAAAATTGTAAATTAAGTTTTTATTTTCAGAATGATGTTAAATACACGATTTTCATCATTTTTATATTTTATACTATACAGAAAACAATATTTTTTTATAGTTAGCTTTTTCTTTGACTGTCTTTAAGTCACAAATTCAAAGATTTGATATATTAGGTTTAAATTTGAAAAAATCTTTTTTTTCTCATGGAAAATTATATGTTGCTTCATCTAGATGTAGAAATCTTTAATTTATATTAGAAATAAATTAAAAAATTTGTTAGAAATAGAAAATATAGTTTAAGATAAAATGTTTAATTAATAAAAATAAATTGTGACATATGTTACTAAATTTATTTAAATTTATGACAGAATCATACAGAGTATAAGATTTAATATAATGATTGGGTATTTCAATGATTCTCTAACTGCTTTAATGAAATATACTACTCTTCTTTCAAGTTTTGTTCTTAACAAAAGATACGTTGATTCTCGATACAACTACCTTACCATCACACATCAGATGCATAGCAAGCCTTCCTCCAAGTTTTGCATTCTAAGTAAGCTAAATGACTTGTTCCAACTCATAGAACTTATTTACATTATATTATTTGACGCCTATAAAAATAATTAGTCTGTTAATATGTCAACATTAATAATATTTGTATGAATCCATCGAATAGTTTTGTTGTAAATACTATGTATCATGTACAAAAGATCATCTAAAAGATCATGAACGATTATTTTTTTAATTCATACAAAACAAAAGAAAGGGTGCAACCACATTTAACAATTTAAAAGTGTTTAGCGTAACAAAATGTGAATACAAAAAATTAAAAGAAATTGCAATAGCTAATTAGGAAATTTTTTCTTATGGATTTCAATTTCTGAAAATATTCAAGGCGATAAAATTTAGAATAAAGATAGGAAATTTTTCTCACAAGATTTTACTGATGATAATGAAAAGCATCCACTATCACATGTTAGTCAAGCTCTAGAATTAGAAGATGAATACTGTGATTTATTTAATGTGCTTACACTAGAAAAAATACATCTACAGTAAAATGATATCGAGAAAATTGATTAATACGTAAATAATACTTATGTGTAGTATAAGAAATTTTCTGGTTCTAAGTACTTACATGTGAAGTGAATATAAAGGGAAAACAACTAGAAATGATTAAGGGAGTTGATCACTGTTATCTCGTCTTAACAGATCTAGTCAATCCAGAAAGGTGATGGAGTAATCCAGCCTAATTGTGACATAGTTACCACAATGAGCTTTGATTGTTTACGAAGATTAATTGATACTTACTGATAACAGTAAGCAATGCTCAAATTGAATAACGCATTTGCATGAAGTGCTGCAATATATGCAACGAATAGACTATAAACAGAGATTTGATTAAAAAGAGAGGCCTCTTAACCTTCCAAGCAAGGAAACCCAAATTGGAGAGCTGAGTTCTGCGTGTAGCTACAGCAGAAGACTTCAGTTTTAGGGTAGCCTACGATTCTTCGCTGTCCTTATTCAAAAAATTGATGTGATAGAGAGAGAGAGAGAGAGAGAGAGAGAGAGAGATGATGATGATGATAAAACGAATTTAATAATGCCAAGGTTTGATAAACCGTATGGCAACTAAAAATACATAGTAATTACAATTTGATACATAATAATATATAAGTACATTCAAAAAACATTCGGTAAACGGCACGTGGTAACTGTACAAATAATTTAGTTCGCAATTTACTAACAGAATTAGTGAGTTAAAATACTACTAAACTACAAAACGCAAAGTATAATTTTGATAATTTTAGCAGAGTGCGTAACATAATATTAATAATTACAATATAAATAATAACAATAATCGTAGAAAGCAGAGTTTCATTTAAAAATATGGAAAATAGGTAATGTAAAGTAGATGTAGAAAACACCTAGGTGAGAACACAGTACGACTACCCAAACCGCGGGGCTCAATACAAGGCACAATAATACAGTGGCGTTATTTAGCTTCCAACAAGTAATTAAAAAGCGCTCTTTTAAAAGATTGGATAGTGCTCACTGATCTCACCCCTGCGGGAATCTCTTCTTATAGTCTTAACGCACTCAGGACAAAAGAGCGCTCGTACGTAACTGTGCGCAAGAAAGGGATCAAAAAACCGGCGGATTCGTGCCTAGCGGATCTCCTCAGGCCATCGGTCTGCAGAAAAAGCTCTGCCAAATAACTAGGTCACCCCGAGGCAAGCAGCTGACAAGTCATACATTCAAAAAAAATACCTTCGACGAGCACTAACGGTGAGCCAACCTAGTCGCCTGTAAAAAGGCCTCATCTCGGCATCGCAACCAACCCCAAAAATAAACCTCACGACGGTATTGAACAGTCGATGTAACTTGACTTGGAGATATTTCAAGAAGTCCAGATACACCAGTGCTGCAAAGTCAAAGTGGGGCAGCACAAGCAAGTCCACTAGCTGCTTCCTGATCGACCAAGACAACGAACCCGCCCCATACCAGAGTCTATGCAAGATTCCGTGGACGATAGAAGAAACACGAGAGACATAGGCGTTTCAGGAAAGATCATCATCGAAGACGACGTCTAGATTTTTGACTTATGAGACGAAGGGCACCACATCACCGTGAACTATGATCGGCGGCACACATGAGCGATTCATCGTCTTAAGCAACTGAGCTGACGCTTGCAACTGCACTTTAATCTTGGAGAAGTTAAACGGCAATCCGCAATCGAGTATCCAGGTGTCAGTGGCACTAATATCGTCGTTCAACTTCGCAACTGTATTCACAATGTCTCCGGGCAGGCTTTTTATATACATCTGGAAGTCATCAGCAAAGAGCATGGCCTCACTGTACCATAGCACAATCGAATTTATAAAAGCGAGGAAGAGTACAGGACCGGACCAAGATCCCTGGGGAATAACGAAAGTGGTATGATAACGCCCATACAAGCCGTCTTTTTTATGCACCACCGAAAAGGAGCGATTGGTCAAAAAAGAATGCAGAAAAAAAATTGCATCACCCGAAAAATTCATTTGCTTGAGCGATAGTAGTAGTCTCCAATGGTCCAAAGAGTTAAAGGCCTTGTGAAAATTGATTAATACGTAAATAATACTTATGTGTAATATAAGAAATTTCCTGGTTCTAAGTACTTACATGTGAAGTGAATATAAAGGGAAAACAACTAGAGATGATTAGAACTAGAAAATGGACTGATAATGTAATCATACCCCTATCGATACCCTAGCGAATGTCATCGGTCACCCGCAAGAGAGCAGTCTGGGTGCTAAAGCCGCGCTGAAAGCCGGATTAAAAGGGCAACAAGAGTCCGGCGCTTTCTAGATAATTATACAATTGATCCGCTACAAGGTAATCAAAGACCCGCTAGAAGTGCGGCAAGTTTGCTATTGTCCGCGAATGTGAGGGGCACGAAGGGCTTTTAACCTTTGATAGTGGTACTATGCTAGAGTGCTTCCACATATCGGGATACGTATGATTGGCCAATAATGTGTTAAATGTATGGACAAGAAAGGGAGCGATAATCGCGAATACATCTTTAAAGTACTGCGACGAAAGACGACCATTGCTCATGCTTCTCGCTTTACAGGCACAGTGCTGCGTTGCCCGATGTACCTTTACCCCCGTGACCGGGTGAAACAAAAAATGAGTAATGAAATTAAATATGAAAAAAAAGGAATGAAATATGAAAAAAAAAAAAAAAAATGAAAAAAAGGAAATTAAATGAAATAAAATGAAACAAGAAATGAAAACAAAAAATTAAATAAATAAATAAAATATAAAGGGAATTAAAACAACAAACCAGGGGGGATAAATGGGTCATGGGACCCACGGTAAGAACGAAGTTCTTTAAACATGATATGAGTATAAAAACACAATTTCTCAGGTAACAAGGGGGTCGCCAGACCCGTAGGAAGAACGAAGCTCTATAAACGTTAGTACTGCATTCATGTGGTTCACTAAACAAAAACTTGAAAAACGAATAAAAAATTAAAAAAAAAATAGTTCAGTACTCACGATGGTTAAACTTCGTGAGAACGTCGTGCATAAATACAGTACTCACGAAGTTCAACCATCGTGAGAACAAAACTATTTTTTTTTATTATTTTTTTTTTTATTCGTTTTTCAAGTTTTTGTTTAGTGAACTACATGAATGCAGTACTAACGTTTATAGAGCTTCGTTCTTCTCTTCGTTCTTCTTGGGAGTGTGAGGGGGAATGGTGGGCAAAAGTGTGCAGAAGAGTAACACGGCACGGTTGGCAGATATTCATATATAGTAGGGGGAGGGGAAGTGTGTAGAGAATATGAGGTGAGGGGGACGGGGTAAGGGGGGAAACTTGAGAGGAGGAGACTTCGGGTAAACCACTTCCGTTTCAAAAAATCTGTCGGTTTTCAAATTACAGCCCCCCGAGTACGCGACATAAAGAACTTCGTTCTAAAAACTATTACAGGTGGCACCACCCACGATCTCATTTAGATCCTCGATACTGCACGGAGGGTGAGCGCAAGCGACCGAGGAGTAGAACCTGCCCAGGACATCAGAGGGGAAACTATCGACCTGCGAGCTAGACTTACCGGCCACAAGGCTGAAGCGTCTCAGAATATTCTATGAGGATTGCGGAAATGGGGATGGTGACAATGTCTGCCGAAGAAAATCGTCTCGAGTGCGTCTTATATCCGCCTTAATAGTCCGACAGAAAGATCTATATTCCCGCAGCACGGCCCCATCCCGTCGACGCTTTGCATCTCGATACATGCGATCGCGAATCCTACATTGGCGTCGCAGTTCGTCAGTGAACTAAGGGGCCGGGGACCTACGGTAGTTACGCTCAGGGGAAAGAGCCTTGACATCTAAAACACCCATCACCATTTGCCGGAACTCATCCAGAGCGGTATTAATATCACTGCAGGACGATATGCTTGATATTTGACTCATGGCTGCAGAAAGTCCTGCTGCAAACCTCTCCGCGAAATAGTGTTTGAAATCACGCAACCTCTTGGGCTATTGGGCTCCACGCAAAATCTCAATACTATAGTCTATATATATAATCGTGTTCATCTACAAATGGCGATGGAGATTGACCAGATGTGACTATTTTATCTAGTGAATCGACTATAAAATGATCGATCCAAGTGTCTGCCCGCCGGTGGTGTGTAGCTGAGAACTCTACCAAATGCAATGTTTAGTGATTTGAGTAGTAATTCATATTCAGCATATCGACATTACTTAAATCTCCTGTAATAATACCGTCTGAGTAACGCGTGAAGAACCTACTGAAGGCTTCAAAAAGTTTAGTGAGTACCGCACCCTTGGGACGCCTACATGCCACCCCCAATAAGAACCTCGGTAAAGTTTGTGGGGATAACTCAAGAAACATAAACTTGTTTTAACTCCCTGGACATATTCTATTTTACCGGTACCAGACTTAAGAGCACGGTCATTTTGCAGTAACCTGTACGATTGAACGAAGTATAGCGAAGAATAACGTACCGAAGTGAGCCATGATTCGGTAGTTGCTTGAACATCAAGATTTAATTTAGTTAATATGTACTTGATCTCGTCCATATGCGCTCTCATATAATTCGCGTTAATGTGTGCTATACGTAAAAAGCTACTATAATTATTTGAAATTTTTGACGAGGAACTTACAAGTAGTCAGTCCAGCAGGTTTAGATCTTAGATGGAGGAAGCACGTAATGGGATAACGTGTAGGCAACTGAAGAGAGAGAAAGTAATAGGTTTGGGGTACCCCACTCCTCAACCATCACCTGTCTGAAACCGTATTCCGATTGGCTGCAGTAAATATAGACATACAGCTGCAAAATCGCAGGAAAGTTGAGGAAGTAGAGATGGGTAAGGCAGAATGCGCAGATTACAAATAGTGTTATTGTGGAAAAAAAACGTTTCATGGCATTAAAAGGACCTAGAAAATTATAATTTATCATTATGTAGTTAACGTGTACATTTTCGAAGGGGTTATGTGACATGTAAGAAAAATTATGATTTGAGAGCTGCATTTTTTATATTTATTATACATAATACAAAGAAAATATTTTAACAAACTCGCAAATATTATAGTGCACCATTTGAAAAAAAATTATGCACGTGTATATTTCTATTCATTTCTAAATAAAATCAGTTTCATGATGAGTAATTCTTATTTGTAAAAATTTATAAACGATTCTCTGCAGTGTATGTGATCTATGTTTCATAGGATCATTCGTATGATTTAATTGTAACAAAGTGTTAGGGATAACTTTTAAAATATTTGACATAAGCGTTGAGAAAATTTCTTTAGTAGAAATGTAATACTGTCTACAACTTTTCTCCACTATTTTACATATTTCTATTATATCTATGCACGGTTTAATGAGTCTACCCCGATCTTTTCGCTCTAATAATGTTGAAAAAGTATTGTCTGAAGGTAAAAGCATAGAACACTGATAACAATTGGTTTTTTTAAATAAAAATCGTAAAACAAAGCCGGAAATGTATATAATTACGTCATTATTATATTTTTCATTGACATTTTTTCCATAGCTACTATTTTTCTCGTTGAAAGATTCATCAAAAGTATTATTATCTTACTAATATATAAAGCAAAGTCGCTAAAACCGTTGTAATCGCTAACCGCGAAAACTACTGAACCGATTTTGCTGAAATTTTGCACACTGATTCATGATACTTCCTAGATGGTTTTAGTATAGTTTTTATCTTAAATAGTTTAATAACAATAGCAATTAATGAGCTCAAAGTTTTGCAAAAATACGCCAGCTTTTCACTTTAGTTCAGTAAAATCCGCTAGGTGGCGTCGACATAAAATCGAAGCTACCTGCAACATGATTAAATAAGTGTGGTTATAATAGGCCAGAGCGTATCGATAGAGGTATAGTCGAGCTTCGGCAGCTCAACAAGCTGTACAGAGAATTCTGGTAATAGTCCTGCAACTGGGTATCCCGGTTACGGACGACACTCTTCTCTAAAGGGAAAGGGACCTAGGTGTCCCTTCACCCTGAATCTCGACGAGTGCGATAGAAAAAAAAAAAATTAATTCCAACCGATGCTGTCTCTGCCAGAATACCAGGAGACATATCTAGCCAGAGCACAATCTGCACCAACTCTTCAGAGTTGTGTGGCAGTCCCACCATCCCACCTGGTGCAGTTAGAGAAGTTGTGGCTAATACAAGTGTAAGCAAGGGAAAACAGCTCTGAGGGGCACGGGCAGCCACAACGGCTACCTTCTTAGTCGTCGCGTCCCCAACGCGCTCACCCACATGTTCCCGTCTAAAGATGAGCAGTTGGTTATCCGGGGAACGACCCGAGACGAGATATCCTTTGGTCAGCGGCGTACCTCCCTCTATCACAGTCTCCGTACATCGAGACTCCCAGGGTAAGAATCAAGCAACCCGTAGCCAGCTCTTCATCATCAGGAATAATAATAAAGAATAGCCTGGAAGTTTCTCCACTGGCGCTTTTTAGGGCCATTATAAGTATTTACGTTCCCTACTTAACCATCAATTTCATCGGTTCTTTTTAGGGGACACCTAAGTGTAAACTACCTTGCCAACAAATACATTTTTATTACCATTTCCGGAAGCGATTCATCGACTAAAAGACTATATTAACTAAAGACGGGCACTATTAAACCAAGTCAGCTATTCACTGGCAGACGTCACCTGCGAAGTTGTTCTTCGCAAGGCTGGAAAACCCGGTGACCGACGACTCTATATTACCCTCTCGACTCTAAGCATTTAACCAGGAATCACTGATCCTCTCCAAGGTCTGCGCTGGGCAAACCTATAACAGCCATAAAAGAAAAAAAACTTGAGCCAACGGGACAGCCTCCACTGGACAAGTATCACTAACCAATCTCCCCATCTAAGATCACCAAAACAACTGAATCTGCAAATAAAAAAGGTGCTTTAGACACCAACGTCTTCGACGTTATATCGGGAGACGTTGGGAAAGAGCACTACAACTAGCCCCAAAGCTTCGGACTTAGTCATTTTTCTCCCAATCAGTCTGGGGCTTCAACAGCAGGCCAGAAAAGATCACCCTGAGGTGTGGAGACAATTGCGTTTACTGGAAACTTCAGTCAAAAAAGAGTTTACTTAAGAAGCTCACCGGTCCTTTTCAGGGTTATTGGACGTCGAACTACCTTGCCAACAAATATATTAGAACTTAACAAAGTTGACAAAAACTAGCCTTTAGGGATCACAAAAGTTATTACCATGCCAAAAGTCGCAAGAGGTAACCCTTTAACGTGAAAAAGTGCAAATTAACGACCCTTAAGGGCCAATAACCATTTTATGGTGTAAGGAACGCACGGTATAAGTTTTCAGCATAGTTATTTTTTTTTTATTTTTTACAGCTTATTATTTGATCAAATAAACTTTATGGGTTCCAAACATAAATATTTTTGATGGTAAGTTTTGTTTTTCTGAGAAGTGTTAGGAGTATATGTAAAATTTTCTAACTAAAAATGTTTCACATTACATGTCAACACACTACGGTGTTTCATTTAGTAAGTCTCGGGCGAAGCCGAGACGGGGGGCTGCTAGTCCGAAATATGTGTTGAATATCTTCAATTTTGTGAATTATCACTCGAAATTTGTAATAAACACGTATCGTCTAAAGACTTACAATTGGCAGATGGGGGCTCTTTTGTATCGGCATGGACAAGTAATTTTTTGAAAATATGCATAAACTGATATGAAGTAGGATTGTTATTGTGTCCGCCTTTGCTTTGGACTGCACTGAAAAAGTTTTCCAAAAAATCCTGCGGTAATTTATACGTGAGTAGGTACCCATTCCAGCTTTCAAAATACGTTTTATACACTTTCAGGCAATTAAAAAGCGCTTCAATTAAGCCGACAAACCCAGTTTTCCTGTCAGTCTCAATAATAAATTTACCGTCCAAATTTTTCAACAATCTTATGTATTCAATAATTGACTCGACTCTTTTGGAAATATCATAAAAATTATTTTTATCTAAAGCATTTTTTTTCTTGTTAGAATTAAATCGATTTCTGGTATTGAGTATATCAAATGCTTCGTTAATAGTTGAGCAAAATTGTGCAGTACCATCAACATTCTGAAAATGTTGTTACCGAAGATCATATTTTGCATACATAAGTGCAACATGGACGCTTTCACGTAAAGTTTGTACGGATAGGTGAACGTTCATTTTATTATCCGTCCAATTGATGTGTTGTCGTCTAATTTTTGTCGCTAAATGAAGACCGTTCTTATCCTGTTCACCGACTAATAGTTCTAAAAATTTCCAAGAAATAACGTTGCCATCTTTATCAATCATGTCATGGTTTGCTAACGAGTTTCTAATTAATTTTAAGTCATGACAACCATCTGGCATAACAAAAATGGGGTTTCCAGACGTAGGGTGAGAAAAGAATGCTTTCGATGGATCTTGTACAGATATTGATGCACCTAACTCTTTGCACATTTTGAAATTTGATGACAAGCCATCAAACGTTACGGAAGTAACAATGACACCTGTTGTTTCTAATTGTTCCAGGTTGCTCGTTATTATCTCTGCCTTTTCCTCACCAGTGAGACTATCAACAAAGTAGTATGATAATAGTATCTTCCAATTTCCATTGACACAGGCAACCATAACTACCAAGACGTTTTCAGCTTCGGGATGAGGATGATTATGTGCACCAGTACCTTTATCGATGTATCCGTAGTCAACACACTACATAACTTCACTTTTTTCATTATTTTCATCTCATCAAAGACCACATTCACCAATACAGGAACGTCTGGATTTTCTCGTTTTATACTGTCAACTTTATTTTTAACAGCCTGAATCGTATTTAAGTTTATATCAGCAGGACAATGAATTTTTGTGTACCACTTGCTTATTTGGTGTGGATGAGGCAAGCATTTCAGAAAAGTTTCCCTCACATATGTATACCCTTTGGGGGAATAAAAATGTAAGGTGGCTGCAAATTTTTTTAGTGTCGGTGGAAACTGGACATTAGAGTTTCGTTTGAGGAGTCTTGCAAATATCAGGTAGCCCATTGGAGGTATTGATTTCTGTAATGGGAAATGACATGTATACATTTTTTTTAATATCAGTGACCTATCGAGATTTTTATTAAATTCAAAACATACATGGAAAAAACGTGTAGTATAGTTAAAGAGCAGTCTTAATATAATTAATAATACTAAAACAAATAGTTAACATAACAAGAATTGTAAAATTCATTTAATTGTGTGATTGCATGTTCAATTGCCTTACACGATTTCTTTAAAGCGTAGTAAAAAAAAAAAAATTGTAACGTTAATAGGTACATGTTAAACATAAAAAAATGAAAAAGATCACAATTGACTAGAACGTAAAAATTTCATTGATATGGCGAATTAAAATGTCATGACTCACACTGTATTAAAATATACACATGTAGTAATAAAAAAAAAAAAAATCCTGTATAAATCGTTGAACATAATTACAATTTACGAAAACGTAACATCACACCGATGCCGCGAATTGAAGTACAATGACTTTTTCGCTGTAGTAAAATATGTATATACATTAAAAAAATAAGGTTGAACCGAACAGTTGCTTGCAAAACTCGTTACAATTCATCCAGATTACTTACTTTCAGAATATTATGAACACTCTTCCCTATGTTGCTATTTCTTTTCTAATGATTTAGTAATAAGTCAGCATTTGTTATGCTTTTTTTCCAGCGATATAATCTCATTAGTAATATTTTATTTTTACGACGAAGATTTTGTACTTCTTCCCTTGCCTTATACAAAATTTCTTTCATAGGAGTTGGTACATCTAAGCTTGAGATGTTCACACTTAATATAGAGACATTACCAGATCTTGATTGGGCATTAATGGTTTTGCTAGAACACATGTATGTAAAAATGACACAATAATCGTGAAAGACGATTAATGATTGTATAGACATGCAGTATTTTCAAAATTCCTGTTATTACTACAATCATCTCTACATAACATATTGTCACTGGGAACATCAGGAACTTGCCTCTCTGGTGGACAACTAGGGACTTGTAAAGTTGCCTTATCACAAAGTGATTGCATCACAAGTGAAGGAGCTAGAGATTCTTTTAAGACATCATTGGTATCACTATAAAAAATAGAATAAATACGCTTTCAAAATTAAATACAATACTTTAAATAAGATATTCCAATTCATCTTACACCAATAAAGCACCTGGTTGTAGCCCTGGCTCCTCAAGTTTTTCGTTGTCACCCATTCAACAAGATGCATCACCAGCTGACTTCAATGAATCATCTTGTACTTTTTGCCTAAAAGATGCATTTGTCACATTTAATGCAATTGAGTTAGCAATATATATTCGTTCATTAAACGTATACTGACTGCGTCATGTTATCTGTAGTAAATACAGTAGGCACAGCATCATGTGTTAGTCTAACATTTTTGCGAAGCCCACAAGTATAAAAGTGTTTAGGTTCCAAATGACGACTGCAAATGAAAGAGTTGCTCGTCATTTTTATTTGACAATGAACAGCTAGACTATTTGCCCACTGCTCTCTTCTCTTTTCATCGTTGCCAGCACTAAAATATTATACAAAGAATAACATATATTTCATATGCAACTCTATTTTTCTATAAAGTATGATACTAAAACTTCTGAAGAAAGTGTACATAAGTATTTACCTGTGTAAAGTTATATTTTTAGCTGTTAAGTCGTAACTTTGAAGTCTACACGTTGGCACGCAACACGTTTTCATGTTTTTTTTTTAACCAAAACTTTTGCAAAATCACGCTTATATTAGCTGTTCACTGTGATACTTACAATAATTAAAATTTTGACTCGACTGATGTAAATATTATGAGCAGACGGCACTTACTCAGAGTGAACGGATAGAGTCAACGGATAGCCAATCGCGAGCGAACAAGGAGAAAAGGGTTAAAAAGTGGGGTACCCCAAACCTATTGCTTTCTCTCTCTTCAGTTGCCTACACGTTATTCCATTACATGCTTTCTCCATATGTATATGCTCTAAGGTTTATATCAGATTCGGTGGCAATAACAATGAGATCAAATCCGTCGATTTTACGCACAAAAATTTCTCCACCATGCGTCCAAACATATTTATATTTCCGTTTGCTAGTAACATCTTTGGACCGCATATAAAGCTTAAGCACGGGATGTGACAGCATTTCATATAGCTTGATGACAACGTCGGTATTTAGTTCAGAAAATAAGGAAGTGTATTTAACTTCACCAAAATTCTTTTTCTTGGACAAAACAAAATTTCGTGTGGAGGTCGATTTGAATGATACCACGAAGGACTTAAACTTAGCTGCCGCAAATTGTCCCGCCGCCTCTACCGAACTCTTAGAGCCCTTAGATTTTATAATATTTATCCTTAGTATATCGCTTTGTAAATGCTGTAAGACGATTAAAATTAATATGGAGCTCATAACGTCAGCAAAAGAACGGCCGGACTCGCAAGGCACACCCATCACCCTAAGCTCGACCGTGGGTTTAGCCCTCTCCATGGCCCTGCGCGCATTTGCCTCCTCCCTTATCTCATCCCCCCGGGATACAAGCTCGCCGATCTGTGTCCTCAGTACGGCATTCTAGGACGCGAACTCATTGATACGCTTGTCCTGTTCGGATGCCCGGTTGGTTATAGAATTTAAGTGCTTATCAATTGCATTAAAACGATCTCTACTATATGCGTTGATGCCGTTAATAGATGTCATCAACGCGAGAAAACGACTATTTTCATCAAAGTCTTTCCAACCGAGCGGCAATTCTGTCCCCACATCTCAAGAAAGAAAGAGAGAGAGAGAGAGAGAGAGAGAGATAAAGAGAAGTAGTGAGTGAAAATAACCCATTGGTGGCTACTTCAAACCGTGCTATTGGAGGTGCAGGCGACGCACAGTGGGCAAAAACAGGTTTTTTCGTTCCCAAATCGTAGAACTCGTGAACAGAAATAAATAGGCTGATAATTTTTTTGTGAATACTGTAGTTAGCTCAATGCAAAATATAGAAAAAATGATAGAGAGTATGGCATACATTGTTCTAACCTCAAAAAAAGTCTAATTCTTGAATATTTTCAAGAAAAATCAAAAAATAGACTAAAAAAAGTAACATTTAAAAAATATGTAAAAGTAAATATATTGATGCCATGATACCTGAATATCAATTAAATATTAATTTTATTTTTTAGACTGACTTAACGTAACTTCAGTACACGCACAAAATGAGAATATGATATTTTGTTAAAATAATCATAGTGAATCATGTAAACAAAAATAGAATAGGAATTATTTTTTCAGATACAAACATAAATTTTAGTACAAACTACTGTAGAATCGAAATTTATATTTTTTGATTGTCTTATAACCTCAAAGATTATTATAACTTATGCTTAAAAAAATAAAAGGAAAATGGCTGATGTAAATATGCAATATATGCATATTTACCTCGTAATGTAACCTTATTAGATGCAAAAATTAAACGTCAGCCAATTCTTTGAATATGAAACTAACGTTATTATTACCAAGATAGATGGATTAACTGTTTACTTAATTCGCTCCATGCATCAGGTTGGTCTAAATAATCGCAAAGTTTTGAAAAAATACGCTAGTTTTTCACTTTAGTTCAGTGCTAGGTAGCGCACAAATAAAGTAGAAGCTACCTGCAATAGAAGCAAGTGGGTCTGGCTTTAACATCCACGGGCAATTTACCGAATACCATAGTCGTTCATCAGCAGTGCATCAAGAACAGAGTTTTTAGTCGTGCAGTATGGCTATCCTGGCCACCGATGACACTCTGAAAATCTACAATGGGCATGCGACTTATGCTCATTTCCATCCTGAATCGCCAAGATGAGATGACATAGTGCCACAAATAAAGGCGTTCTAAATGTCAACGTCTCCGGCTTAATACCAGGAGACGTCTGGTTGGAGCATAACTAGCCCCAATTCTTAAGGGCGTCATGGCCATTATTTAGACCAACCTAGGGCTGCTAAAGCACCTTTTACAACAACAGCAAGTTAAAGAGAACAACTTTAAGGGGTGACAGTAGTCACATCTGCAAGAAATATTATTAGCCTCTGACTGTAAGTATCACCACTGGCCCTGTTTAGTGCCATCACAAATCTTTACGTTTACTAAACCACCATCAACCTCATTGGTTCTTTTTAGGTCCATTTAACGTTATAATATCTTGTCAATGAATATTTTTTTTGAAAACTATGATCGAAAAATATTTTTTCAGTAACATCTAGTTTCAAACGACTTTTTTAGGTACGGCATGTGTAAGACACGCTACCATATACTTATTTGTACTTAACATATAACTATTTGTATTTGAAACTTAGTTTTGTAGTATCTATTAAGTAAACATTTAATTCATTTGTCTTGGTAATAAAGACCTAAGTTTAATATTTAAAGAATTAGCTGATATCTAATTTTTGCATCTAATGAGATTATATAACGAGGTAAATATGCGTATTTACATTGGCTTTTTTTTTTTTTTTTTTTTTTTTTACAAAAGTTTCAGTAATCTTTTAGGTCATAAAACAGTCAAAAAATATTAATTTTCATTCTACAGCGGTTCGTATTAAAATTTATGTTGGCATCTGAAAAAATAATTCATATCCCATTTTTGTTGAGAAGATTTACAATGATTGTTACAAGAAATAAAATGAATATCAAATTGATATCCGGAAATCATGGCATCAATGTATTAACTTTTAAATGTTTTTTAAATGGTTTTTTTTTTTAATCAGTTTTTTAATTTTTCTAGAAAATAACCGAGAATTGAACTTTTTGGGGTTGAAACAATGTATGTTGTACTTCCCTACAGTTTTTTTATACTTTGCATCAAGTCAATTTCAATATTCAAAGAGAATTATCAGTCCATCTATTTCCGTTCGCAAGTTCTATGGTTTTGGAACGAAAAAATCCGTTTTTGCCCACCGTGTATCAGTGCAGGCCCTGATGGTAGTTGTAAGTGCTGAACTTGGAGTGTAAATTTTGCTTGGAAAAGCATAGACAGAGAGATCTCTACCTTTTTTCAATTTTCGGGAGCTTTTCCAAAAAAAGAAAATAGTATGTCAATTTTTTATGTAGTAACATTATAGTAAAACCGATGGTTACAGCATGTATTCAGTTGAATAATGACCAGACAAATATTTTATAAATTTTTTGTGAACGGAAAGATAATAGTATATTATGTCACGAGGCAGGGAAGTAGTATATTCTCGTTCACGTGTATATTGCCACCCGAGGCGATGTGCTATTTTCCTGTCGAGTGGCGTATACAATTTTTCTTTATACCCACCGGGAAGTTCACGACCCAAAAAAGTTATTTGATTCCTAATTTTGTATAAAATCAACATGCAGTCATTCCATCGTTCATTGTAAACGCTCATGAATTGTTGATCTAGCCAGGGACTCTAAGGAAATAAAGAGCAAGCAAGATAGAAAATAACAATGTATAGCGACTCCGATACTGGATGCAGCAGCCACGCTCGTAGAAGTTGTTCAATCACATATAATTCAATTACACACAAAATTTCCGTTCAAACCTATTATACTGGCACTACGGAAATTATATTAGTATGTTATGCTCCTATGACGGTCGTTTACTGGCTGAAATCATTAGTGTTGCACTCTGCAACCTGCATATTCTCACTGCATAAGTATTGAGGTTATGACCTGAGTGTTTTGGTTTTCATCATCTGATTATAGTACATTGTCGACTATAGCTATATACACATGAGTAGTTGACGACTGACATGAAAAAATAAGTAGGGAATGATGCACAATACGTTGGTGCGCCACAAAAAGATTCCTGTCCTGGTCAAAAACGCATAACTTCCCAGCCTGAAATTAAGACGAGAATGCGAACTTCCCGTCGGAGTATGATGAAATAGTATACTACGTACGAGTTTGCAAAGGCTTCGATTTACGAACCAAGAGGTTTACGGTACGAGCCAAAGGCGAGGCCGTAACGAGATTCGTAAAGAAGCCGTTTCGTATACTATTTTTCCGCCTCAGAATCCAAAATCAAGCGGTGAAGGTGCTATTTTGAGGTTAGAAGGCGGAAAACTTTTTTTTATAGATGGTCCTGGAGGATCAAGAAAAATCTTTTTTTGTAACACATTAATATATTGTTCCATTGCTCAGAATAACAATGTTATCAATCGCTTGGACTAGTATTGCCTCCATTTTACTTCCAAAAAGAATGGCTAGTCATGAAACTTTTCATTTAGATTTTGATTTAAGCATTGTTGAAAGCATTAATTTAGAATCAGAATCAGAAAAAAGAAGATTGAGAAAAGTTGATTTGATTACATACTTGAGATGAGATTTTCATGATTCCAAAGAAAAGGTTTAGAAATAATACATAAAGCTTCAAGAGATCTATGAAACACGAAAATCAATTTTGAAAACATAATGATGATTTTAGGAGGAGATTTTTGTCAAATTCTACTAGTCATACAAAATAGTAACAGAAATACGATTATTACGAAAACTAAAAAATAATTGTTACTTCAGTCTTATTTTAGTATATTGAAATGAAGTGTTAACATTTAATCAAGTGTTGAGAAATTCTTAACAATATTATTAAAAATTGGAGAAGGAAAAATTAAGACATTTTCTGTCCCTGCCAACTAAAAAACAAAAAAATTTTTTTTTAACTTTTCATTGGAAGTAATGATTGTTTGGTAAACAGTGTAATACTGACGTTTTGCAACGAATGTATTCATTTTTTGAATAATGAAATTATAAATCAAACAAAAAGATGTACAAAAATTTATTTTTCAGCATAATAAAGAATCGTATAGTAACATTTATATTAAGTTTTGAACTGAAATATTTAATGGTATTTGAGAAGGGCTAACACCCCATGAACCGAGCCATAAACTATGTTTGAAATTCAGAACAGTAGTTTTGTTGGTTAGAAATTTAAGCCTATCTGATGATTTATGTAACGTTACAAGGTTAAAAATAGCTAAACTATTAGAGTAAAATATTGAAGCAGAAATAATAAATAGAAATAAAATTGGCAGTCGGGTTTGTATACCAAAATTAACATTTAATTTATGTATTCATTTAACATACCTTTATCATCATTCATTTTGTACATAAAGCAATTTCCTTTAGCATTTAATAATTCTAACAATTGAAATTTCGACAGGTGCGTCGTGAGAATGACTAACATTTGTTATTTCGAAGACTTTTATTCAAGATACCGTAATGATAGGCAAAGTCGCGCGTGAGCTCCCGTTCTAGGCTCGTCGTGTCTTTCCGTAGTAATCGCTCGGCGTCTTGATTTGGTAACGCTCGAGTCCCTTGGTAACGCCCGACCCGATCCTCTTGATAGCGCTCGACTCCGAATGCCGAAAGCGCGAATGAATCCCCAAATGCGCGAATGCCCGACTGTCGCGATTTGAGGCTCGCTGGGCCTTGTATTACCTTTTTCCCCTCCTGTCGATGCCTTCTTGCTAAACTAGCCTCACTGTTACCAGGGAGAGTCAGTATGATATGCCTTGCATGTCGTACGTTACAATAGGTTTATACATGAAAAATCTTCAATTTGACATGGACAATTAGATGTTGCAATGTCAAAATAAGAAAATGTATTTAATTTATCTCTCCATATATTTGTAAGCCATAAAAATTTAAACAAATACATAATATTTATTAAATATGTATACATATTTAAAATAATTTTCTTTCAATACGTGTAGGTGAGAGGCGAACAAGTACTTTGGAAAAGAATAATAATATTTATATGATACTAATTATTGTTTCATTTTTAAGTAGGGTATAGAAAAGATTCGTCTATTAGTAGATGCGTGGAGCTATTGGCGATGACTACTATGGTTTTTATTATTTTGTTGTAATGTTAAGTTCAAGTTTTGAAGTGTTATAATACATGCTATGTGATCACATTTATTTAACTAATAATTTTGCATTAAAATAAAACATTACTAAAAAAAGCTAAGGCGCCTAAACTTCATACTTATCAATATTATAGAAAAAAGTTATAGAAGAACATTATAGTGTGTTAATTTGTTCTAAATTCATCAGTGTGTAGTACATCTATTTGCCTCCAGGGCTGCGTGGAAAAATAATTAAAGTTTATATTATTATGCAACTTCTTTATGTAGTAGAAAAAATTAATAACCATACATTTAAAAACAGAATACAATTATTCTGAGTCTTACAATTATTATATATAGCTTTCCTAAACACAACATAATAGAAAAAACAAAGAGCTGAAGGAATATGTTAATGGTTTAGTTTAAATGAGAAAATTTTTGAGGGTGACGGAAAATAATTGATGTGAAGGGTGCAAAGGATCTTAAAATTTGGCAGGGTGATTAGCAGGATTCAAAAAAACATCAACTCCATAAAAATAAAGGAGAAAACCAAAAAAATTTTCTCTTTTTCATACCGTTTCCCAAACCAAAAGTGTAATCACAATTTACAAAGATATGTGAATCGACTATCTTCGAAACTTTACATCAGATTGAGCTTAATTTTAGTTCGTAGCCTAATTTTTATATCACAACCTGACAGTGTTACATCTAGAAAATTTCATCTAAGTAAAAAATTTTACTGGCCCTGAGATTCTGTAATCCACAACTGTAATCCATAACTGTAAGTTACAATCAGTTTTTTGCATGTAATTTTTAAGTGAATATTTTTTCTATACTTTTATTTATTTTTCCAGAACCATCTCCATAAATAAAAAAATTAAATAAAACATTGTGAACACAAAAAAAATCAGTTCTTCTGCTATTTTTTATATGGTTTTGATTAAAAGAGGTTACGTAGTTGAAAAAAATTGTGTATCTCATTGAAATACGACTTTTTTGTACTGCATATGTCCATCCGAATTTGAATTTTGATGGTCTAAAAGACTATAAAAATTTTAAACAAGTACTTTTAACAACAATTTTTAACATTTTAAAACAATAAAAAAAAAGGATTTGTCTGTAATAGAATAGAACGGACATCATAATATGAAGTCATGAATACAAAAGTCGTAGATAATAAGTTGAAATCTAGTCACGTGTCCTTTTATTGAAATGTATAAAAATAAAGTTATCAGCAATCTTTAAGGGATATCTTTAAGTATCCATCAAATGTTGTTCAATATTACACAAAACGATTATTTATTTAAAGAATAATTTGAACTGTCCCTTAGATATTGCTGATAACTTTCTTTTTGTTTAAAAGTTGTCGATTTTAAAAAATTCAAACGTTACATTTTTTTTTTTTTTTTTTTAAAGACTTTTATGCTCTTAAAATTGAAGAAAATATTTCAACATATGAAAAATTCGTTTTTTTTCTTCTTAAATTGACATACTCATACACACACGCATACGCACACACACATTATATATAACAGATGATCATTAATTACCTATTCGTTATATTTTTTCTGTGTTAATGTCAAAATATGCATTTGATGTTTGTTACGACTAAAATACAAATTTAAAAAATGTACATTTATGTTGTTTTACAAGTTTCCTGATAATGTTGGGCTGTATATTTCATAAGCTTTTAAAATACGCAGACAAACATGGCAATGCGACGGGAGCATTCCTGATTGTTCAATCAGAATGAATACGTTACGCCACACCTTGTATTTTTACAACATGTATAGATCCATACTTCCTAGTCAAAGAATATATAAATAAATATATGTTTGTATGTGTGTATGCATGTGTGTGTATTAGTTGGGATTAACCCCCTTGGCTTTTCACGCACCAACCTCCTAATACTGTGTCTCAAAGTAAGAATTATGTGATTTAATATAAATACATCATATTTAGTCTTAAATTATGAGTTACGTGACTTTGTACTTCAAAAAGTAGCGTATATTACATGAAAATAGTTTTATGAATTAAAATAGATTTTTCTAAACAGAAGTTAAATTAAAAGTTTTGTTAAAATTTATGATATTTGTTTAACAATTCAATGGGAAAATTTAAAAATCAATCATGGAATTGGAAATGATTCGAGTAATTTAAATTTTACACTTCTTCCTGGTAATAATGACAGCGGGCATTATGCCTTATTACAACACAACAATGTCAGAATTAGGGAAAAACTGAAAAAAATTATGAAAAAAAATTACTATAATTTTGTAACAAAAAAGTTATAAGATAATTTTCTTACTATCTCACTCGAAAATTCGAGTTTCGGCGGCAGTGTACAGCGACAAATGCCAATCTTTCTTCCCTATCGACGCGACATCTATATCACGTAGAGGGGTCGTGAGAAAAAATTCTCTGCTCCCTATTTCTCCTTGATTAAGATAAAGATAGAGAAAGCGAGGAGCAGAGGGCTTCCTACTCCCTACTTCTCCTTGCTTGAGAGAAAGCTAGAGAGAGCGAGCAGCAGTGCTGAAGTGCTCCCTACTTCTCTATGCATGAGAGAGAGATAAGATTAGATTAGATTTAGATTTATTAGGCTAAGGGCCATAGTTCCAGAATAGCCTTGACAAGGTTAGTACATATTAGACAAAGAGATTGATACATTAGAGCTGCATAGCAGCAAAAATATGTGTCAGCATAAACAATGGCGCAGAAAACAAGTATAAAGTAAAGTAAAGTAAAATTAAAATTAAAAGAATAATTGAATGAATTTAAAAATAAGTAAAAGAAATTAGACACTGGTAATGAGTATAAGCATTAATCCACTATAGACTGAGGGTCGTGTAGCCGGTTGTGTTGTGATCGAATTAAATCCAATAGTCTGTGCTTGAAGCCGAGTCTAGAGAAACTCATACGGAGGCTGACAGATAACCTATTCTATTCTCTGGCCACTGCGACGGTGAATGAAGTTTTGAATATGTCCAGAGCGGCTTTGGGTACGAAGAGTTCTTTGGTGTTTGATCTTCTGGAACAGACTGTATCTGTCAACGTAATTTTGAAGGCAAACCTATCTGCGAGGTAGGTAAGAATTCCAGTCTTGAGGACACAGGCCAACAGACTAAGCATGCAGTAGAGGATCCTGCTGCTGGAAGACAGGATGTGATGTTTGCGGTATGCTGGTGTGATGTGTTCCGATTTGCGCATGTTTTCGACAAAGCGGAGAGCGGCATTTTTGCATCGACCTAATTTGGTCGTCATCTCGGCTGAAAGTCCGTAAACCAACGCTGCACAGTACTACGCTACAAGATAGAGAAAGAGCAGCAGTGCAAAAGTGCATAAGTATTAAGTACTTACCTACACTGCGTTTATTTATTTTTTTCGAGCTGTAAGAAAACATCTACATCACGCGCCCAACTCGGGTATGACTATAAATTTGTCGTGTAATGCATCTAATCTTTTTCAGTAATATGCAACGTAGTAAATTTCTTATTCAAATCTGAATGTAGAAATAATGATCAAATGATTGTTGGAAAATCTTATAAAAATTGAACATGTGACTTTTGCAGCATCCGATGCCCAGGAGTCTAACAAATAATTATATTAGCGTATAAATCTTTCAATGCTGTAAATATGCAAAAATTTTTATCAAATAATAATATTTGTAGGATGTGATTTAATACCTAATAAAATTTAAAAGATTTTTAATAAAATTAAGTTGTTCTGATCAACTTCTTTTGCTTGTCGGGCCTGTTAACATCTGCTAACCAACAACCCTCACTTCACTTGGGTAGTAAATGTTAGTGGATGATACAGGCCTTTTACTTTTGCCATAAACATAACCTATTACCTTACATACCACTGAAGCCAATTGTTTTTTGATGACTAATGAACTATGAATTTTCGGCCGAAGCAGTAAGAAAAATAGTATACAATATACGGAATGTGACTTAACAATCAGCTTCAGCAGTTTGCCTCGTTTGCAATTTTACTACCAGGAGTGGATCATCAAGTTTCGTCCCTTGTAATGTAATGTACAAATAATCATTACAATTTCTAATAAAAAACAAACCAGTGGACAGTGGGTGCTCGGGTACCCAAGTAAGAAGTTATAATTCTATAAAATTATATGACAAACAATATAATTATACATATAAGTATACCTCGTATGAAACAATATTATGTACAAAGGTGGTGCAATTATTGTTGGAATGAGTATACCTACGTTAGTTGGGTGTGATTTCAATAAATATTTTAATATCTAAAAACAGAACGATTATGAACAATACTTTATAGCACAATACAATATAAACAATATGACAGCTGGCTAGTACAAGATTGTGCACTTTTATCGAATCTTCCGATGATTTCAAACAACTTTCTAAGAAAATAATAAATACCTTTGAAAAATAGCAGATCGTTCAACTGTACCCTTTTTCACAGGTTTAGTTTAAAAAGTTTGCTATTGAACATGTAACCTTATGGAAAAATCTCTTGGGTCACAGGACAAGATGCTACCTAGAGATATAGATGTATTATTAGTAATCGATGCTCCATTGTCGGGCCCGCTCATAGCAGAGTGGGTAAGGGGCTTGCCCATTGTGCAACAGGACGGAGGTTCAAGTTTCATTGGGTTACTGTCGATGGGGTAGGAATACTAGAAGTACGTCAAGAGGGGTGGGACGAAGAGGGAGAATCAAGCAAAGTCCACTTCCGTTAGTGTCCACTGATGCTGATTTAGAGTGAGGGCCGTACGTATAATGGATAAACGCCCTCATGGGTTGTGCCGTTTACGCGCAGCAGTGCAATATATATATATATATAGTATACAGATGAATAGGCATAACTGACAGGAATCAGGGGCCCCTATCCTCTAATCGCAGCGTTTAAGGCTGTATTCAGTAATTGAAAGTTCCTTCTATACCGACATCCGTATGTATTGTATTTTCATTCAATGTTAATTTTATACAAATTTCACTAACAAATAATGACAAGACGCACACAGTTCATGAGCTTAGAAATAAATCAAGCCTAATTTCATTAAAGTCTGTTGTGAATTGAAAAAGAATTTTATAAAATTAGGCTTGATTCATTCCTAAACTAATGAGCTTTGTGCGTCTAGTCATTATTTATTAGTTAAATTGGTATAAAATTTACAACAAATAAAAATACAATAAATATGAGAGTCGGTAAGGAAGTTACTCTCAATGATATACTGAATGGCCTTAACGTCGATGTAGAGTATTGTATAGGATATAGTTATTGTTGACGGTGTACTATTTTGTGTATAATTAATATAGCTTGATCTGGACTAATAGCGTTAATTATTTTAAATTAGCTTACGAACTCATCTATTTTTATACATTTTGGCAAGATACTTTTTCCATTTTTTGGTAATGTATACTTTTTGAATAATTGAAACAAACTAAGAATTGGATTATTTTCCCATGGCCAACAGACATTCTCAGCAACTTGCTTAGGTATATTTGTTCAACATCAAATTAGTATTACAAAACATTAGCTATATAGAATTTATATATTCACGCGCTAGCAATTAACTTTAGTTTTTTGTAACCAATATCGTGCGTACGATGGTCCTGCGTGACCACCAATCGTAGCGCTCCACGTTTAAGTTACTTTGGCTGCTCACGACTGCTCGACTGTGAGCATTTAGTCAGTCCGTACCGATCGCTCGTCTAGTGAACCACAGTGTAGTCACTGTGTACACCAACCAAGTAGACATTTTCTCGAGTAAATCATTTTAAATAAATGTAATTTACTCGCGTGACTCAAACAAGATCATTTTCAGTTTAATTATATTAGTAAAATAACTGTTCTTCAACTTCGTTCAATATCCTTAAACTAGCGCACATAAAACGTAATTTTGTTATTTACCTCAGTTTTTCAATTTTTTCTCATCAAGTGTTGTAATTTCTGCTGTTAATATACTTTAATATTTGTTTTATATAAAAAGGTGTGAGTGTTAATCTTTCAATAAACCCAAGCAATTGGCTCCCACTCTTTTCCCTCGCAACCGGCAAATCAAATCATACAGCCCACAATCATTGGGTTTTCAATTCCAAACATTATTATTAAAAAATATTGAATTATATTACATATCAATTATTATAAATATGAAATTCCATTATTATTTCAAGAAAAAATAGAAAAAAAATTTAGGAGTTAATTTCGGTATTTTTTATAATAAATTCAAATTGTAGAGAGATATTATGATGAGATACGATGACATGATACACTTTACGCATGGACTCCACGCGCTACGCCTGTGCGTGTCATGCTGTCCAAGCTCGCAGACCATACTATATTAGTATACTCACATCTGATGCATTAGACTTGTGAAATATAAAGTGTAATTGCATGCATTCACGCGTATTATGCATAACGTTTCTCACACTGTAACAGTGTTAACAGTGCTCATACTACAATTGCTTGGATTTTTTTTACGTGAAGGTCTCCTCTATAGCCGTATTCGCGCTTGACAGCAAGCTTGTGCGGCCTCCGGTGAGGAAATAGGTAAGCCACTCATCGGTGGTGCGAACAGCTGATCCATTTATAATTCAACGGTGGCTAAACATTTATGCAAAATACCTATAATTAAGGCTGTGTTGTGTCCAAAAAAGTAATAGGATAGATTAATGAGGGTCTCAACCAAATATTTGTCATTAATTGGATGATTGGATATGAAAAGTAAGGTGAATTTTGGCCTGAAGAAAGTGTGTTGTCGTTCAATGGGCTGTGGTTAGTATAGCTACACACACACACACACACACACACACATATATATATATATATATATATATATACTAGTGGGGCTCCGCCCCCCTGCGCGCTCCGCACGCCAACCCCCCCTTTTATTGAGTTATAAGTGTAATTTTTTCGGAATAAGGTTTGTATTAATATTTTTTAAAGCCTTCAAAAATGATAAAATTAATGGTTAGTATGAAAATAATATGCTGAAGTATATTTAACAAAATTCGGAAGACTATGGCATTTTTCGTAAATACTCGGGAATAAATTTTCTATGCTGGGGAATGATTACTGGTCTGCTTTTAAGCAAATATGAAGAACAAGCTGCTAATTTCAAATAAAAGTGGTAAAGTTTATATAGACAGAGAGATGTGCCCTTGACTTTTTGTTGGTGAGCTTTATTATTTCTTCTAGTGGCTCCCTTTTTTAAATGAGCTGTCAATCCTGTATGTGTCAATAGATATTTCTAAGCTCTTATAACTATATATGCCCCCTGCGCGCTCTGCGCACTCACCCCCGTAGTTGCAAATTAGATTTACAAAGTATAGAAAAAAACCCAAATTATATTAATTTTTACTTTGTAATTGTTATTTTTATTTTTATATATGTAACAAATGTATACTGATCACAATTAATAACATGAATTTTTAACAATCACTTTTCATTTTCCCTGACTAATAACAGCTATTTCTATGGGATTAGTAAAACACGATTTTCAAAACGATATAATTTTTAAAGAAGCATGTAACGTTATGCTGCCTTTTTAACTACGAAAATTTTTCGCATGGTTTATTATGTCTGAAAATTTTTTGGTAATATTATTTAGAACAAATACAAGAAATTTTTTATTGAAAACTGTAAAGATGATCAAAATTAAGCTCTTTTACATTGAAACGAAATTTTTAATTCTGAAAATATGTCTTGTAAAGATTTCAGTTTACCAGAACCAACAGAAACGATGAAAAAAAATATTGATACTGACAATGATGAAAGAGTATTTTGTGAACATAAATTCCATGAAATGTTTTCACAACTCAATCATGATCAACGTCGAATTTTTCAAGAAATAATAAAATTAAAAAAAAAAAATTTTTTCATTGATGGTCCTGGTGGATCTGGAAAAACTTTTCTATACAAAAGATTAATTTATTATTTCATATCAATTGAAAAAGAATTCTGACAATGGCTTGGACAGGTTTTGCTTCTATTCTGCTTCCAAAGGGAATGACCACTTACAGAACTTTCAGACCTCCTTTAGAATTAAGCACTATAGAAAGTGCATTCTTCCAGTTTGAGCCAGATAAACAAAAATTACGTAATGTAAAAGTAATTATTTGGGATGAAGCTTCTATGGTACCGAAAAAAGCGTTAGAAATCGTTGATAGGACTTTAAAAAATTTATCTAGTAGTAATAAACCTTTTGGAAATAAAATAATAATTTTAGCTGAAGACTTTCGTCAAATTCTTCCAGTAGTAAAAAACGGAAGCAAAATTACTTTTGTTCAAGAAACCATAAAATTTTCAAATTTTTAACCTTTATTTTACATTTTTTATTTAAAAAATAACATACGTTCAATTGATAAAAAATTGTCTTCATTGCTACTGGATATAGGAGAAGGCAAAATTAAAACTTTTATAATTCCTCAGACATAGAAAACAAATGATATATGTTCTTAAATTTTTAATAATGATAATGATTTTTTTATAAGTAAAGCTATATTAACATCTCACAATGAATACACTCACTTTTTGAACAAAAAAATTTAAAATAATATGGTAGGAATATTAGTAACGTACTATAGTATTGATGAAGCAACTCACAAAGGAGTAGATAAATTAGACAATAATATTTATACCAATTTATTTACAGAATATTTAAATAGTAGTAAAGAAGGTCTTTTTTCACACGAATTAGATTTAAAAATCATCGCTATTGTTATGTTAATACGAAACTTAAACATATCTGAAGGACTTTGCAATGGTACAAGATTATGAATTACAAAATTATTTAAATACAACATCGAAGCTGGAAAAATCTCAGGTAAAAAAAAAAGATATAAAGTCTTTAGTCTAAGTATAACACTCAATACAAACAATTTTTCTTCACTACCATTTATATTGTACAGAAAACGATTTCCATTTATCTTAACTCTTCCTATGGCTATCAATAAATCTTAAGGTCAAAGTTTTGATGCCTTAGGGTTATACTTTAGAAAACCATTATTTTCTAATGGGCAATGATATGTTGCACTGTCTAGATGTTAAAACCAAAAAAAAATTTTTATCCCAATTGAATCAGTAAACAAATTTGAAATTAAAAATATTGTTTGGAATGAAATTTTAGAGTAACAAAAAAAACTATTCTATAGTTCATTACTATTTTTATACTCTCTTGCAAATTTTATCTTTTATCAAAAAAGCAAATTTCAGTACCGTCTAGAACCCAGATTTATGTAATCATAAACAATCCGTTTTTTGTAATATGTTTTCAGATACACCATCATAGATGCAAAATTTTATCAGTGTGACAAATGTAACTCAAAATTTTCAAATCAAGAGTGTCTATCATCGCACGAAAAAATTCACAAAAAAAAATTTTTTGTATGTGATCTGTGTAGCATTATAGTATTAAATAAGAAAAACTATTTGCGTCACACAAAGGAATGCCAAAACATTGAAAAAAATTTTAAGAGTGTTAAATGCGAAAAAAGTTTAAAAAGAAATCATCACTTACAGAGACATTTGAAAAGTCATGAAAAAAACGTTGAAAAAAATATTTGTCAAAATTGTGGAAAAGGTTATGTAAGAGCAGAGCACCTAAAAAGACATTTTAGAGTATGTAATCAAAATAAACATCGTAAGTTAGATAACTGTAACAAAATTTTTTGTTATGGTCAAATAAAATTATATGTGAAAATTAGACCACTTGTAACAGTAAATATGTAAGGTTTTACAAATTTATTCACATTATATATGGGGGAGCTGGGGGGGAACTGGGGGGAGTATGGAAGGGCTGGAGGTGAGCGGGGGGGGAGCTAGCAAAAAAGTAGGATTACTCGAAAAATGCAAGAAAATGAAAGAATAACTACCTTATTTGGGGGGAGCTGGGGGGGAGGTGGGGGGTAGCAGAGGGGAGCAAAACCTCGCTCTAACTGTTACGACTATATAATATAGGAAGATATATATATGTATATATAACTCAAGGTAAATACAACGTGTATAGGTACATACGAATACGAAAAAATAAGTAAACGACCGTTCTCGAAAAAAATTGACTATACTTTCTATTTTTTTTATTATTTCACCTAGTGTCCTGGGTTTGTTTACATTCTTCTATTCCCGGTATAACGTACATGTATAAAAATATATTATAAGCGGATAAAATGATGTACGCAGAAACAGTAGGATAACTGTGGGTATTACTGGCACTGCTCCAATTACTGGCAGTCAATAGAAATAAATACATGCAACATTATTTTATAATGATGAATATACAACAAAATTTTTTTCGTAAAGTAGATAACTGCACAAATATTATTCAATCGCACATTAGTACGAAACATAAATTTAAATTATTTTATCAATGATAACATAAACAGGTGTGTGATTCTCTTCCAAAAAATTGAATTTTATAGCAAAAAGTGACTTGCATTCAATGGTATTTTTATTAATAAACATGGCAAACTCACACAATAAACAATTTATTGAATTAAAAAAAAACCTTAATTTTTCGATAAATACAATGGAAATTAATTTTGAATGTTTTTCTTTTTTAAATATTGATGACAGTATTTGGTACAATATTTGTCGCTACTGTTGAATTACTGTCAGTGATTCGGTAAGGTACAGCAATCTGACCTAACAAAGTCATCAACCACTAAAGCCTCTTGCTCAGTATTTGTCTTGGTTCTCTGAAGATATTTTTCAATTAGTCTACAAAAAGAAGAGTATAACAAAAACTTCATTAGTTATATCAGATCCTCTGGGGCAAAAAATCAGTAAAAAAAAAAAAAAAAAAGTTAAATTGGAAACAGCAGCAGAAAAAAAATAAGATCAGAGAAAACAAAAATGTTACAAATAAAAAGAGAAAATGACAAATTAATCAAGTAACAAAAAAATTTTATAAAACATTAAACTAGAATCGAAAAAGAAAAGGCCAAACTTGTTGCACACCAAAAAGAAATTAATGAAATTAAACAAAAAAATAAATCCCAAGAATAAATTTTAGAGAAGATAAAATTACAAAAAGATTTGTAGAATCAAATAAGCAAATTGCAAACAAAATTAAAACACATTGATAGCTAAATCTTATTATTTTTTTTCAATTGTCATAGATTTTATTAGATTAGATAGATTTATTAGGTTAGACATATTTTATTGTGATTTTACATGATAAGGGTTAAAAATTATATTTGCCAGTATTACACGGCCAGTAATTCAAATTTAGACAGTATTGGGGGGCCAGTAATACGTGCATGGTGTCAGTAATAGGAGCATGTTGATTGTTCACAAAAATATTTATTATTAATAATATGATCTTATTTATGTCCATTTAAAAAATCATTTATTGTTTTTTATTAAATAAAGTTAATAATAAAAAAAAAATGTATTAGATTAATACATTTTTCTTTTCTATACCATAGATTAAAGTAGCCTAAGTCAAAAAAGTGCCAGTAAAACCCACAGTTACCCTAGACAAAATTTGTTTTCTCCATCTTTGCGCTTCGTTTGCTAGTTTGTAGTTACATGAAAGCCTTTTCGAGAACGGTTGTGTACTTATTTGCGCGTATTCGTACATATCTATACACGTTATATTTACCTTGAGTAATATATATATATATATATATATATATACTAACCACACCACATTGAACGACAACACATTTTCTTTAGGCCAAAATTCACCTTACTTTTCATATCCAATCATCCAATTGATGATAAATATTTGGTTGAGACTCTAATTAATCTATCCTATTACTTTTTTTGGACACAACATAGCCTTAATTATAGGTATTTTGCATAAATGT
This sequence comes from Copidosoma floridanum, assembly GCF_036245765.1. Classification (NCBI taxonomy): domain Eukaryota; kingdom Metazoa; phylum Arthropoda; class Insecta; order Hymenoptera; family Encyrtidae; genus Copidosoma; species Copidosoma floridanum. The sequence continues at coordinate 10,753,041 of NW_028321883.1, forward strand.
TTAGCCACCGTTGAATTATAAATGGATGAGCTGTTCGCACCATAGATGAGTGGCTTACCTATTTCTTCACCGGAGGCCGCACAAGCTTGCTGTCGAGTGCGAATGCCTATATATATATCTTCCTATATTATATAGTTAACTCAGTGGGGTATTCCACACAAACCCCCCACCGCCCCCCATTTTCCCCCCACCGCCCCCCCACAAAATAAGGTAAAAATCCGTTATTTTCTTGCTTATTTTGACATTTCATGGTTTTTCTCAAAACCCTTACAGCCCCTCACCGACCCCCCACAGCCCCCCCCCACCGACCCCTTACACATTTTTTCATCTCATCTTGTTCACGAATAGTTTTAAAAATTTTTCTTTGATCTTCATTTAAATTTGTGTACATTATATCGAACATTTTTTTACTGAAAGATATTTCCTCAATATTGCAATTATTTATATGGTTGCTAATGGTTGGTGTCGGTAAACTAAAAGACTCACATGATTTACCTTCCGATACCAAAATTTGATTAATATGTAGAAGAGCACAATTATTATTATTATTATCGAAGTCTTCCGTAAAATGTTTTTTACATTCATTCCATATTTTATCTCCTTGAATGTTTTCTGAAATCAAAAACCAAGCAAAAAATTGTCTTAACTGGTATGGAAACATAATTGTTATGGCTTCTTCAAAAATATTGTCGATTTCAGAATCATGTTCTATTCAACCCATTGCAATTGCAGTCTCCCTGAAATTTTTATGTTATTCCATTATGTTTTTTAACGTCTTCAAACGATGTAGCCCCATGTAATTTATTTGAAATAAGTTTTTTAAATTTAAAAAATAAAAAAGTTAAGAATAAATAAGAATAAATACACAAAAATTGTAAAAATGTATTTCTCATAAAATATTCAAAAGTTGGGGGGTTGGCGCGCACTGCGCGCAGGGGGGCGTGAGCCCCACAAGTATATATATATATCATGCATACATATAATCAATATTGCTGCTACAAAAGTAGTATAATGAGCAGCCAAAAGCGAGAGATAATTGAGATTTTGGTAAAAATTATAATTAATTTTTAACAAAGTCTTTACTGCTGTTGGAATTTTAAGATAAAACTTTGTAAAGCGCTTAAATAGCATATCTATTAAGGGTGTTAAATTTTACACTCTACACTACAGCCTCAATTCTTCAGCTATGCTAAGGTTTTCTGTTATAGGTGCATTGGAGTCATGTGAATAACAATTATCATTGTCATGCTGCACATCATACTCAATATTCGCTTCTATTTCTAGGTTTAAATCATCAAGTGTTTTCTAGAATTACATTACACACAGTACTGAAGCCCTCGACTTGATGTTCGCACTCTTCGTAGTTGAAGGAATCACATATCTCCTCATCGATTTTAGCCCCCAAAATTTACTCACTGTAGTTTTTTTTACTATGAAAATGTGATGAAAAGATACTTTGCTTGTGCATTTATACGTGTTGTACATCTACATATATTAAACCCTGAGAGGTTAAGATGGGCTATTAAGGATACCTACAGAGGGACTCCACAACACCCCATTATTTCGCCTCTGTAGGTCCTCAGTAGGCATACCTCATCAGGACCTCCCGTTCGGTGTAGGTATCCTCAATAAGTTTCTGATCGGGTTGATGAAGTGCCATGATGCGCAAGGCTGCACTAATTGGTGGGCCTCATGCATTCATTTGAGTTTGACCCCACGTGCGATACAGATCAGAGAAGCGTTTAGCGTTTTCTTGAAGCGAACGAGGTTGAGACGAAGAAAAGCGAGAAGCAGAGAGTTAATGAGAGATTGAGAGGAAGACTGCCAGTGATTTTTCCAGTCCACCAGCTCTATCCTCGTCTTACTGCCGTACCCGAGGCAACCTTCTAAACAACTCGGGCCAGACCCGTTGCGTAGAGATCTCCTCAAAGACAACCGCAACTGAGCCGACGCGATACCGAGACCACCCGGGGACCGAGCCCAGCAGTGATGGCCTTCCCAGAGGTACAGTAATATTGAAAAGTCGTCGCGGAAAGTGTTTGTGTAATCTTGCGTGGTGTTGCAAGCGTGTGTTTCCCGGAAGCCGTGCAGTACGGCCCCAGGAGCGACTAAAGCGTGAGGGATTTGATTTGATATGAAAACTGATTTATTATGCCAAGGGCATCTCACCCGAATGGAAATTTCAAAGTACAGAGCATTAACATTTGTATAATAGTAACATATATATATATATATATATATATTATTCATAAAAAGAAAATCTTGTAAATTTCACAATGTTTCTGAGCACATATTAATAAGCAAATAAATAAATGAATCAAGTAAATAAATAAGATGTCGTATAGTAACCCATAAGTAAATCAACTTCGTAGCAACTCATCGTTTTTACAAACAGTTCAATAAATTATTAAATATTAAATAAAAACAATAAATAAAATAAATAGAATAAATTAGATAAATTAAATAAATTAGATAAATTAGACAGATCATTGGCGCACAATAAAAATGTTTCGAACTTTATTATTTTCCGAATTCCTATATTATTCAATGCACTACGCATTATACGATCTATTAGACCTTGGTAACATTTAATCCTTAATTTTTTTTTGTCATTATGAGAAAAGTTTATCCTTTTGCTTTCTATCATAATATATGCAAATATAGGACTGAAAATCTTACTGCTTAGTCAATAAGAAGTTCTATACAAATATTATTGGAACAACGTGAGATTTTGTGCTATTACATAATTTTTTGCCTGTAGCTAGTGCTCCATTCTACATCTCCTGATGAGAAAAGTAAAGGAAAAACCATTGTATTGACATCCTGCAATAATTTATTTAAATATGTGTGATTTAGTACAATATTTCGTAAATCATTTTGTTACACTTTAAGTCATAATCTCCAATATTTTCTGATTTTAAAACGATTATAGCTCCACATTTTTCACTTACAAGTTTACTGTACTGATGTTTTCCATTGTTATGTTTTCTTAAAAATTACTTTTATACTTCTGAAGACGTATATTTGCAATTTGATTTAAATATTTGTATTTTTTCGCATATAGACTTTGTTTCATTATTTGTGTTAATATTTTCATATTCTAATAGTAGTTTAATACGTTAGTTGGATTGGGGTTGGTTTTAAATGTTTTCCAGCAGAAGTGAAGTCATCATCATATATATAATTGACTGTAAGAATAGTTACCAGAATTGTATACAACAGATTTAGGTGTCATGTGACAAACTTGACCTTGATATTTTAAGTTATTATTAGCTTTTTTTTCACTCACGAGATTTTCACTAAACGATGCAAAAGAAAAAATATTGCAGTATCGAATAAAATATATAAAATCATCACCGTTTAGCAATAATTGCATTAATTTATTATCATACAGACTTAAAGCAGGTAAAAATATTCTTCCACGTTTACAACCATTCAATTTTTGTCTTAAACATTGCTGAAATTTTGCTGAACAAAATTCGCATTCAACAATCATTTTGCCAGAATAGCTTGTTTTGGTAAGTTTTTATTTTTTGTGTATAGTATTTTCATTTGTATCTGTTGTGTTTGTTGATACATTTTTTCCCCTGAACTACTATTTTTTTATCTTATTTTACTACTTGTGACACAACAAATTTTTGGTTTTTAAAATTATACTCCGAGAGGCGTGTTATGCGTGAGGGTAAATCAACGATATCAGATTTTGGCCTTAAGAAAACGTGTGATGGAAGTGGATTTTGCTTGATTCTTCCCCTTACACCACATGACACTACCACCATACCTATCTACACCGTATCTACATGTATACATATACTTGTATGATGCCTTACATATATGCATACGTTTGTATGAGTAACGTTAAAGATACACTAGGCTACGTAAAGGTATTTTCACTTGTGACGTCATTCCAAGATGGCGCGATCACTGGGTTTTTTCTTCAAAATTTACACCAAATGTGCAAAACCAGCTGTGAAATTCACGAGGACGTCCCAACTAATGATAATGCGTTTAAAAACTTCAGGTTTTAATAAGCTATCGAATGAACACTAAATTTTTTACATCTTTACTTGGTAAGCAATGCAAAAAAATGAATGAAATTATCGCGGGCATAAGGTTGATTAGAAAAACATTTTATTTTTTGTGCTTACCATGATCCAGTTATAATGAATTTGAAATATAGTCAAAAGCGATTCCTGATGCATTAGAGGAAATTTTTTGTTTGTTTGCCAAAAGTGTAGTTTTAATGAAAATCAATACAGAAAAAAAAGTACTGCAATCAGGCGGATTGTACCCGTCTACTATACATAAATAAATAGTTGCAAGCTTTCTCACCTCCGCGATCATAACAAAGTGCCATAACCTCTGACAAGCTGTCAAAATTGAAGCAGTGTGTGGCAAAAACATGAATCGCGCAGTGATCGCGCCATGTTGGAATGACGTCACAAGTGAAAATACCTTATAGTTATACTTTGATTATCGCAACACAGAGTCGAGACGTTGATATGTATAAACAGCCATATGTGTATACATACACATATGGCTGAAGCCAGGAGCTCTAGAGGTTGCACTCAAATAGTCGAACCCGTTGGGCTCGTACAGTACCTCCTCCACGGAATCATAGAGTTCAACACTGCCTTGAGCTGTACGAGTACAACGTTTTGAGCTAGATGGCGCCCGGTTAGTTGAGCTGTATAAGTTCGGTACCTACTTGGAAGTTCCTACCCCGAGTAACATGTACTCTTTCGACACAAAATTTTTTTTCGTGCAGCGTTGCGGTAAAAAACTCCATTCATAATGCCTCCAACTGAATGATTGACTTGGTTTGAAAATGGTCGACTTTAAGTATACAGTCTATGAGTGGGCAAATCGTTGTCACAATGACCAAACTGGTGCTTCAGCAGCACCAGGTTGGTTGGAAGAATGACCATGACGACCTAAGCATTAGAGCTAGTTATGCTCTAGCTAGCCATCTCTTGATATTATGCCAGGGATGTTAGCATTTACAACGCCTGTGTTTTCATGGTACTCGGTCATCTTCACGATCCAGGTTGAAAATCAGTGAGGATCGCCGGCCCATCGTAATTAATCAGGGTATCGTTGATAGCCTGAGTACCCAGGTGCACGGATTAAAACTTTATTTTTGACGTACTGACAGTGAACGACGATGGAATGTGACATTATGATCAGGATTATTATAATTATACTCACTGATTTTGCTTGCAGATTGCTTTAATTATACTTCTACGTCATCTACTGGATTCTGCTGAACTAAAGCGCAAAGCTGGCATTCTTATGGCAAAAATTTGAGCTTATTTATTTCTATTATTATTAACTTTTTTTTTTTAATTATGTGAAACCATCTAAGAATTGTCAAGAATCAGTATGCAAAATTTTATCAAATGCAATTGAGTAGTTTTCGTGGTTAGTTGATTACAGTTATTTTTGGGACCCTGCTTTATACATAAGTGAGATACTACATATTATACGCGTGAAATTATTATGTCACAAAGGCTTACCTCTTATTACTTTCAAAGTCTATAATATGGCCATTTTTCTTCCATTGAAGTGTGGGTTCTGGATGTCCTCGAGGTGAACCGCACTCTAGAAGTGCCGTTCCACCCGCAGCCACTCGCGTGTTTTGTGGCTCCACGCGAAACTCGTCCCGTAAAACTGCAACAATTGTGTAAGGTTAGACTTAAATAGTAAGTAAAGCTCTATAAGAAAATTCTATTGTTTATACACATTTTTAAGATTACTATTAGTTTTTATCCTGAGCACAAGCTATCAGTATCATCACAAATAGTTACAAGCTTTTTGTACGGAAAAACTACAGTTGAATTAAAAGTTCTGAAAACAGTATTACTTCCAGCATAATCAAGGTACTAGCAAAATGAATTTAAGTTATGGAAAAGTAAAACTAAACATATGTTTCCTTTTTTTAATTTAAAAGTTATCTAGTGTTGCCATATTATAATTTTCAAAAAAAATAGTTATTTACGTAATAAGTGCGGAAAAGACGATTTCCCGCACGAGTCGTGATTGACTCGCACGAGTGGCCGGAGTTGACGGGAACGAATATCAGTTGAGCACACGAGCGCGTAGCACGAGTGTGATCGCAAGGTACGAGTTACCGTCACCGGCCACGAGTGCTAGTCTATCACACGAGTGCGGGAAATCGTCCCGCACGAGTTGCGTACAAGTTTTTTCGCAATGTGTGAGGAAAATAGGTACAAAATAGATATGAATTTTGATTACCAGTGTGTAGCAAAATTTTTTCCGGTGTGTTGCAAAACCATTTCCTTACACCTTTTCCGCACACTGTGTGGAAGAACTTTTGCCGCACACTTTTGTCGCACACTATGTGGGAAAATCGATTTTCCACACTAATACCAGTGCGGAAAACACCCATTTTCCGCATAATATGGCGAAAAATGTTTTATGAGACCTAAATTACTTTATAGTATTGTAGAATAGTGTTAGCACGCTGACATGGTAGTAGGCCGACTGTCATTTACTTGTGAATATTCGGACTACAATTAGTATGTCTTTAAAAACACAAACAGAAAATGAAAAAAGCGTTATAGCTTAGGTTTTTTGGGTGCATAAGTCGCTGAGTCTCGTTGAATATTTTTTTTTTTTTGCTGCAAAGGTAATTGTAAGATATATATTTGGCGCTCGTAACTGAATTTCAGCGCATGCGTAATAGCGAAGAATTGAGACGCTGGGACGCTGCACTGCAGCATCGAAAACATATAGTTTGATTCATTTCTGCGGTCAGTCAGTCAGTCGATACGCACTCCCTGATTTCGATTTTCTTATTTGACTGGATCTTGTTTTATTTCAGTTCAGCTTGCGATTGTATTTTTTATTGTAAAAACTGAAGATAGCATGTACTCAAAATAGTGAGAATAAACGTGTTCATATTTTGTAATAAGAGCGATAGTGTTAAACATTTTATTGCCCGATCACATACCCATACATCCAAACTGCTAACAGTAACCTAACCTCCCCATTGAATGTATTTTCAAGTTTACAGTTAAAATCAAACACAAATTTGTATATGAAATGATTTATTTACAGCAAGTGGAGAAACATCTGAAAATTCAAAAGGTATATAAGTGCAGCCTTATCTGCACAGAAATTAGGTGAGAGGATAGATTCTGAGGTTCAGGTATGTAATATAGCTAGTGCAGCACTATACAATTTATTATTTGCTAAAATTAATCAGCATGCACTTATCATTATTAACTTGATTTCAGCTTATTGTCAAGCATGTGAAAATTTCATCGAAACACCAATCATTTTATATTAAGTCAGTTAATAATTAAATTATGGCTCAGGCATCTTATGCCACCCTAATGACTGCGTCTTAGCGACGAAGCCATTTGATTTGTGACACAATTTTTGTAATCCAATGAGTGTCAACCAGTGTGTCCTTCAACGATGCATTTTTATAATAAACTACGAGAGAAAATAATGATATTTATTAGATCCCTAATTTATAACACCTTTAAGCCGATGCTATATTATCTAGAAAAACACTACTAAAGTAATGAATATGAACTTGACAGCTGATACAGGTAAAAAATGAAAAATAATGTCGTAGTTGTGTTATTACTATTGTTAGTGTTATTATTTTTATTGTAGTTATTACTAACGAGAAAAGTTATTTATTAATGTGACGATATAAAACTAAAACATTTGAAACCCATTTTTACTACTCTGTAAGCTTGAAAAAAAACGGGCGTGACCTCCAGCGGCGCTCTGCGGTAGCGTACAGTGGGAAAAAAAGCGCTATTTTTGTTCAAAAATCTGCTGACACCACAATTCTTGACGTAATTCTGCCACTTTTTTTTTTATAAACTCCTTAGATGTCAAGCGTTAGTGTGTCACTGCCACTTTTTCTCAAGAGTCCAAACCCTAACCTCAAAAAATCGGGAAATACAGAAAAAACAGATTAAAAAAAAAATTTCTGTGAAAATTAGTTTTCACGGATTTTTAAGGTCTCTGAACATGAATTTATTGTTTGTTTATACAAGTTTATAATGGCGGATACAAAATGGCGGCCGAAAAGTAGAAATTCTGATTTATTTTGCGTTTTTTCGTATAAATTACTACAAAGGACCTTTTTGTCGCTGATTACGAACTTATTTCTTTTATTATGTAACAAACTTTAGTGTGTTACTGGCATTTTTCCTCAATAGTCCAAACCATAACTTTAAAAAATCGGCAAACAAAGAAGAAACAGATCAAACCTAAAATGTTATTGCGAAAATGAGTTTCTAGGGGCTTTTCAGGTCTCTGATCAAGAATTGTTTGTTTGTATATATTTAATTTGAAATTGGCAGAGACAACATGGGCCCAAAAATTAAAAACTTTGCTTTGTTTTGCTTTGCTCTATACAAATTAGCACACAATTTTTTCAATCCGAAAAATACTGCATCTCAATCAAAGATGCCTTATCATGTTGTGTGTACAAAAATTTTGAGAAAAACTATTCTAAGCTTGAAAAAAATAGCTTTATAAATGTGTCATTCTTTGTTTTTTTTTCTGTCATCATCCAACGAACTACAGAAAATGTACAAACATTTTCCTCTTCAAAATGAAAAATTTTTTTTCTTTGAAAATAATAGAACTCACTTTGTTTTAAACTGTCTAATTTATTTTTACCTATCCATTTTTAAGATGAACTGAATGTGATTAAAGTTTTCACACTTTAAAAATAAAATATTCCATATATAAACTACTTATGAAGACAGTAAACAGTAATATAATTTTTTTGTGCTTTACTTGACTTAAAATACCTTATACGACCTAGGTTTTCTTGCTGTACATGATTTTTTTTTTCCAAACATACTATATTGTAGTAAATACTTTTTATGCGCTTTTTCATAACAAACCTTACTGTTTTTAAAAATATTACGAAATTAATGAAAAAGATGTCTTACTTTTTTTTACATGTGTTAGTCCTTAATTTTGTAGGCATCACAGAAATTCTATTTTAGACATTTTTAAAATTGAGCAGTTTAATGATATACTGTTATTTTAGCTAAAAAAAAAAAAAACAATACGATAATTCGAAAAAATGAGATAATAAAGGTAAAATGAATTTTTTTAAATAATTGTTAACAAAAATAAATTTTTCGAATTTTTCACATTTTTTCGAAATTTTTTGAGGTTAGAAAGGATTCATAATGTGCTCGATCAAAAATAAGCATAGATTTGTGATCAGCGATAAAAAATACATATTACTTGGCTTTAATTTGAATTTTTGAAGGTCCAAAACTATTTTAAATGAGGTAAAACTGCTATCTCAGAGGGATTTTGACTAACTGCAGCCACCGTATTGGTCCGCCATTTTGAACTGTGGAAAAACGCCAGACAGCAAAAGAAAGCCTATTAACTAAGCTACAGTTTGCGCCCACAAAACATTGTTTACGATCTATAGAATTTTGGACAGATCTTTGTTCCGTTTGACAAAGAACGTCCCATATATAAATTTGTATGTAGACACTTGTAGATTTCTGAGTATTTGTATCTGCTATTTTAAGTTCTGAAAGTACAAAAGATACCTTTGTAATTTAAACCAAAGGGAATCTGCGTGTGTATCACTTTGTATTGCATCTGACATTTTAATTTTTAGGAAACAACGTAAAATGTGTATCACAAAACTCGAAGTAAAAATTGTCCATACAGTAATTATTAAATAAAAAATTAAGATTTCAATCACTATTTTGTATCGACCGTTTTTAAATTTCATAATAAAAGTAATAAGTTCGTAATTAGAGACGAAAAAGATGGTTTGTAGTAATTTATACGAAAAAACGTAAAATAAATAAGAATTTTCAGTTTTTAGCCACCATTTTGTATCCACCATTTTAAAATTATATAAAAAAACAACAAATTTATGATCAGAGACCTTAAAAATCCGTGAAAACTAATTTTCACGGAAATTAATTTCTTTAATCTGTTTTTCCTGTATTTCCCGATTATTTGAGGTTAGGGTTTGGACTCTTGAGAAAAAGTGGCAGTGACACACTAAAGCTTGATATCTAAGGAGCTTATAAAAAAAAAAAATGGGAGAATTACGTCGAAAATTGTGGTGTCAGCAGATTTTTGAACAAAAAAAGTGCTTTTTTTCCCACTGTGCGGCGCGGCGGCTCACCCAACTACTTAACCAGCTGAAAAATACTGTTTTTTAAAACTAATTTTTTTAATACTTACTGGAGGTTTCATAAAACGGCATTTTAGCAACCTTTTTTTACTTTCCTTAGCAGTTTAGCAAAAGTTTACCGCCGATCTTTCTGAAATTTGATGTGCATGTTGGGAGCTACAATACCTACCTTTTCAGGACAGTGTAGAAGACGCTTAGATGGCTTTTTTAATCAACGAGGATTGGCCGAGTAGCTTCTGAAAATTTTTCTTTTCATAACTTTCTGCACACTCCAGTCAATACAAGATCTTCAATACATACCTTCATATAAAAAGCATTTACTCTATTAATGATTTGTATATACAAATTATAAGCGTCTTCGGTGCAAGTTCGTATGGAAGGACATAGGTTTCAAACAACTTTAGCAAAATTTGTGTCTACTAGTGTAGGTTTTTTGGCATATTTTTAGGTTAGTATCAGTATGTGATTTTGGCTTACTGATTTCTTACAGTCCATACCATTAAAATGTTTTAGGGTATGAAACATAATATTGGGTTGGCCACCACAAAGATTTCGGTTATTTTGTTTTTTTACTCTATGGGAGTTCCATTCCTTTCTATAATTGTTGAGATCATTCACTTAATAAGAGGGCCGAAACAATATTGTAAAGCTTGTGTATGTAACCAATCACTGGTATCTAGTAAAAACTGTTGTTGTAGCTTTTTAAATAGTTCCAGATAAAACACAGCTAGTTGTTATCACAATTGACACCACGTTGCCTCGATTCTTTGGTTTGTCGTACTTTTGTCTTTGATGTAACTATTTTTTCCAGAAAACCTATCAATACGGTAAGCATTGCTGCATGCACTCAACCATAAAATTTTCAGTACCCTTGTCAGGCCGAACCAGAGTTGGAGCACAGTTAAACTTTTCCACTGTTTTTAAGTAATAATAAGCTATAACTTCTGGATCATTATTGATCGTGACAACCTCAAGTCATAATATTTTTTTGGAAAATCTGTCAATGCACCCATGAACAGCAAATACAAATCGTTTCAGCTTACCATACCTATCGATGTGCCACCAGAAATTAGTGCCGTTAACCTTGTCAAATCTTCTATGTAACTTATTCCTCTTTCTTCTCTCAATGACATCTTTATCCATTACTCTTAAAAATTACAACACAGTTGATTGTTTGACTACAAGCTTGTACTTTCGGCGTAATCTGAGTTAAATCCACTGTTTGCCAACTCCAAAAACATTGCGGCACAAATCTCTATGTCTAAACTTTCTTCAACATTTTTTCTTTTCAAATTCATCCTCTTTAAAATTTATTTTAAAGTTCTGACAGAGACATTGTATCTATATTTTGTCTTCAGCAGCAAATAAATGTGTTTGTATTGATATTGATACTGAAAATACTTTTGTATTTTTTCTTCTAATTCATTGTTTACATTGTTGACATCTGTAAAATTTTATTAGTGTTATTTATTGACTGCTTTGTTTAATAGATACTAATAAAGTATGCTTTTATTTTGTGCAATACTTTACCATATTGTGTCAATACTCCATACAAATATACTCCAGGCAGTAATCGTACACTTCAATCATTGGTAACACAAACTTTTTTGATGCCAGCACCTTCTTTGTAAAATAAACTCACAGCCTCATTAAAGTATATCTTTACTTGAAGTAAATATATAACTCCATTTCTTGTTTTAAAAATTAAATTTTGATTTTTATAAACTACATAAGAGACAGATGGGAAAATCATCTAAAATAAAAATGTAGATCACGATGTTTATGTTTCAACATGTATAAGTTAGCGTTCAAGAGTTTTTAGGAAAAGACAGTTCAAACTTTTTTTACTAATCTTTATTTTACTTTTTGAGACAACCTTTTACGTCTTGACACTACTGTGACTCGCGAAAAAGTGACGTAGACTTACATCGCTGTTGAAAAGAAAAGCGCAACATTTTTCTCGTTGCCAAGGAGATCCACGTCATTTGTTTTTCGGCGCAACCGTCCGCCAGAAGACCTCTCGCCCCGTATGACACTGAAGTTCAGAACGTTCCAGGAACGAAATTTGAGAATTTAATTAATCACTTTAAAACGTAGCAAAAATGCTTAAAAATAACTGAAAGTAGCATTAGAGACTACTAATCATATGTATTAGTCGTAAAAAGGATAATTGTCCATTATTTTACCCGCACCAAAAAATTATCATGTAGGTGCCTACATGCTAGCTTTACTACTCCTTCAAAACTCTGGCTTTCCTAACTATAAAACCAAATCGAAGACCCCGCTAGAAACGAAACAAGTTGTTTATTATAATGTAAACAACAAAATAAATTCAAAATATCCAAAAAAAATCGACAGGGCAGGTGATTTTCACTCGATTTTCCACAACACGCGTAGTGCAAAATCAACCAAGTTCGCTCTTCTGGCCCTCATAACTAAGAATCTAGATCGAAGGCCCCACTAAAAACGATACAGGTTGTTTATTGTAATATAAAAAATAAAATAAGATCAAAATATCCAAAAAAAATCGAAAGCGCGGGTGATTTTTACTCGACTTTCCACTACACGCGTGGTGCAAAATCAACCAAGTTCGCTCTTCTGGCCCTCATAACTAAAAATATAGATCGAAGGCCCCATTAAAAATGATACAAAATGTTAATTATTATATAAATAACATAATGAAATAAAAATATCTAGAAAAAATCAACAGGGCGGGTAATTTTCACTAGATTTTCTACTACACGCGTAGTGCAAAATCAACCAAGTTCGCTCTTCTGGCCCTCATAACTAAAAATCTAGATCGAAGGCCTCGATAGAAACGATACGGGTTGTTTATTATTATATAAACAATGAAATCAAATTAAAATATCCAGAAAAAATCAACAGGGCGGGTGATTTTCACTCGATTTTCCACTACACGCGTAGTGCAAAATCAACCAAGTTCGCTCTTCTGGCCCTCATAACTAAATATCTAGATCGAAGGCCCCGCTAAAAATGATACAAGTTGTTAATTATTATATAAATAACAAAATAAAATCAAAATCTCCAAAAAAAATCGACAGGGCGGGTGATTTTCACTAGATTTTCTACTACACGCGTAGTGCAAAATCAACCAAGTTCGCTCTTCTGGCCCTCATAACTAAAAATCTAGATCGAAGGCCCCGCTAAAAATGATACAAGTTGTTAATTGTTATACAAATAACAAAATTATTTTAAAATATCCAGAAAAAATCGATAGGGCGGGTGATTTTCACTCGATCTTCCACTACAGTCGTAGTGCAAAATCAACCAAGTTCGCTCTTCTGGCCCTCATAACTAAAAATCTAGATCAAAGGCCCCGCTAAAAACGATACGGGTTATTTATCATTATATAAACAATAAAATATAATCAAAATGTCCAAAAAAAATCGACTGGGCGGGTGATTTTTACATGATGTTCCACTACTACTTGATTTTTTGATTTTGTTTCATTGTTTATATAATAATAAACAACTTGTATCTTTTTTAGCGGGGCCTTCGATGTAGATTTTTAGTTATGAGGCCAGAAGAGCGAACTTGGTTGATTTTGCACTACGACTGTAGAGGAAAATAGAGTGAAAATCACCCGCCCTGTCGATTTTTTTTGCATATTTTGAATTTTTTTTTTGTTATTTATGTAACAATTAACAACTTGTATCATTTTTAGCGGGGCCTTTGATCTAGATATTTAGTTATGAGGGCCAGAAGAGCGAACTTGGTTGATTTTGCACCACGCGTGTAGTGGAAAATCGAGTGAAAATCACCCGCCCTGTCGATTTTTTTTCGATATTTTAAATTTATTTCATTGTTTATATTATAATAAGCAACCTTTATCGTTTTTAACGGTGCCTTCGATCTAGATTTTTAGTTATGAGGGCCAGAAGAGCGAACTTGGTTGATTTTGCACTACGCGTGTAGTGGAAAATCGAGTGAAAATCACCCGCCCTGTCGATTTTTTTTAGATATTTTGATTTTATTTCATTGTTCATATTATAATAAACAACCTTTATCGTTTTTAACGGGGCCTTTGATCTAGATTTTTAGTTATGAGGGCCAGAAGAGCGAACTTGGTTGATTTTGCACTACGCGTGTAGTGGAAAATCGAGTGAAAATCACCCGCCCTGTCGATTTTTTTGGATATTTTGATTTTATTTTTTTGTTTACATAATAATAAACAACTCGTATCGTTTCTAGCGGGGTCTTCGATTTGGTTTTATAGTTAGGAAAGCCAGAGGTTTGAAGGAGTATAGTAAAGCTAGCATATAGGCACCTACATAATAATTTTTTGGTGCGGTCAAAATAATGGACACTTATCCTTTTTACGACTAATACATATGATTAGTAGTCTCTAATGCTACTTTCAGTTATTTTTAAGCATTTTTGCTACGTTTTAAAGTGATTAATTAAATTCTCAAATTTCGTTCCCGGAACGTTCCGAACTTCAGTGTCATCGCCCCGTATCGTGACGTACTGTCATTCCAAGCGGCCCCGGACAATCACCTCCTTCTCTCAGATTATGGTGCTCGCAACGCCTACGCAGCAGCAATATCCTTGCTACGCTGAAACTTTTATTAATTTATATGCGCCCTTCCCAACAATAATGCAAACTCACAACGCCTTGCATACAATCGCTATTTTCCATCAGGAATACAACATATTTTTACACATTTTTTACTTTTACTTATTTTTTGTTATTATATTAGAAATATAAAATTGTATGTTGAAATCTGGTTGATTGTTAATAAAAAAAAAAAAATCTTTACAGGGCTGTATGTCTGTATATTATAACATTGCTGGCGTTATACTTATTTATATTTGATATAAATCCACTTTACAACTTGTAATAATATTAGGCAGTATTACTTTTACAGCAAAAAAAAAGAATTTGAATCACATTACGTCAACTTGTTCCATGACTTCGAGATTCAGTGACTTATGCACCCAAAAAATCTAAGCTATAGCGATTTTTTTATTTTCTGTTTGTGTTTTTAATAAAGACATACTTAATTTAGTCAGAATACTAGCAAGAAGATGACAGTCAGCCTGCTACCATGTCAGCGTGCTAACATGCTGGCATGCTAGTTGTTCTCAAAATTCGTGCTCAAGCAGCGTGCGAGAAAAGTGTCACCTACAAGCTTCCGTACCGTACCAAGAGAGTCAGCCAACATGCCATTAACAATGACACAGCTAACTATGAGGCAGAAGGGATTGCGGTTTACCTTTTCCTAGTCACCTACTAGAATCATCTTTTGTTCTGCCAATCTAACATAGACGATAAACTATCGTATCTAGCTCCTCTATTTAACTCCATCATCCTCACAACAACGGCTGGCGACTGAAACCCTAAATACTCTACATAGAATTGCAAAGCCACAACACCAAAAAAAAATTCTCTAATAAAAAATCTGCATGATCTTTAAATAAACATTGAAGCTCCTCCTACGACAACTTAGTATCCCATAGTACATAGTATTACCCCATTTGCAAAGACCAAGATCCTTGTATCCTACACATCTTCTTAACCAGTTGCATTGCTTTTTCAAAAGAAGCCTGACCTTCAGCAGACCTCCTCTTACATCGCGATTTGGTCTACTCAAAAATTCTCAAGGCTCCTTACTACATTTATATTACTACTCAACGCATAGACTAGCTCTGAGTACAATACAATCTACAGTCCTCCCTTTTTAAGTGTCACCCTATCAACACCAAAACTAACTTAGACATAACAATAAACGAACTAACGAAGAACGTAGTTACCTGTACATCCAAAGCTACTGTGACAACAACAGTACCAAAAATTTAGACTGATTTTCCCTATAATATAAAACGTCTAGTTAGGTAAAAGCAATTAATCACAAACACTTGCAACAATTCAGGACCTTTGAACTGAAAACCCTTCGAAGCTCCTATTAAAAAAAAAATAAATAAAGAAGCAGGACACCGAGCATCGCAATAAGGACTTCAACAACTTTACGTCTAAAGCAGAAGCCAACCTAAAAACCATCTAGGTCTTAAAAACAACTTCGGAATGAGTGAGCAATTAAACAGGGATATCAAATCTTCTTCCTAGACTTGGAAAAAGCAAATGGTCAAAATTAATTTTTAATGGTTATTACATTTTATATAATCTGGCTTACAGGGCAGTCCGAAGAAAATTAGATTCTTCTTATTTACTAATGAGGTCAATTTAATTTTATAACTTTGCAAAATAAGTTATTCAATAGCTACTTATTCCATAACAAGATGCAGTTGACGCATATTCTTCACATTTTTAAAAACAATTGAAGCCCAGACTCAATGAAATTAATTGAGAATTGAGGAATAAGATGAAAAGTGAGATATCTAACGAATAATGCATAATGTAAGTTTTCATCTTTTTTTCTGTTAATTATTGTAAATAAAAAAATTAGCGTAAGGTCGGTATACTACGATACAAGTATATCTAAAGTGAACTAATTGTTGACATTTACATGAAGTGAAGTTATTTTTATAACAACTTTTTTTTAACATAATTTAATAATAAAAAATAAATCTTTATGCATTCTTGATTCTTTAAAGAATATATAAATCCTGATTTTAGGAAAACTATTTATAATTTGAAAACAAAAGATGAAAAATTACATCATACGTCGTTCATTAGACATTAAATTTCTCTTTTTTCTCATTAAATTCTCAAACAATCTCAACAAGTTTGGGCTTGAATTATTCTGAGGTATGCCAAGAATCTGCGTCGACTTTACTTTTTTTTATAAAATAGCTAATACTTTAGAAATAACGTTATAAATTAAAAAAATCAAATTGACCTAATCGATAAGTTAGAAAATAGTAGTTTCGTACCATGGGTGCAAAGTAAAAAAAAAATTCGCCTAAAGGGAGGGATTTTTGTATATTTGTGCCTGAAGTGCAAATCACGTTTTTTTTTTTTTTTCAAGAACACACTTTGCTCTCATGGTAAAAAGATTAAACTTTCTGCAGACTTCCGTATGAGTAAAATTACACACTGAAAAAATCACTAAAAATCAATATTAATTTAATCACAGATAATTAAAAAAAAAAGTTTTGTTTTAATCAAGCAGACAGCGGTCATATACATCATTTTTAAATATACTATTACACTCAATATTGAAAAAAATGTCAAAATAAAATATATAAAACAAAAAAAATTACATTGCATGTATAACTACGCTTTCGCTCGCATACAATTTTTGTTTATGGTCCCCTATGTGTTTTACCTGCTCAAGGATGTGCACTAAGCAATTGTGCATTATAAAATAGGTATATAATAAGTACTCTATAAAAGCTGCATTTCGCAAACGCTACCAATGATAAAGAATAAACCCATACCCATTTACTTGTGTCTTGGTGCGAATGTGTTTGATTAAATAATTCGCATAATTTCATTACTCAGAGTTTTACAAAAATACTTTACTGAATCTTTCACATATTATTTAACGTAGTAGTATAAAACAAAATTCTTAATAAAAAATAAGTATTGAATTAGTTGATGAAGTTATTTAAAATATTAAGCATAATCGTTACAGTTTTTATAACACGAATTATTGAAATTAATAGTAAGATGTTCACATTTAATAAATTTCACTGGACCTGCTTAACATAAATTATAATTCTTATCATTACTCGATTCATTGAATTACTTTTCTCTTCTTCAAAGAACTATCTGTATTCTTAGAATCTTCTCGAGAACAAATTTAACTACCTGACGCATTTTCGCATGAAGATGGATTGGCATAGCATTCCGAAAAGCTTGACTTGATGAACAACTATCTGACTGTATCGCAGTTGATTGGTTTGGATCGATATACTTCACAACAATGCACTATTACTGTATCTTTAACCTCCACTGACGATACTCTTGAGCAAGAATTGTTATTGCATTAATTTTAATGCTGCAGAACTGTTTCATGTTTTTTAAAAATTTTAAAAAAATCTGCTCCTAGTAAAAAAAGTGGAAAATTTTACAAATTAAAGAAACAAAAAAATTTTGAGCTTTCATCCAACTTATTATTTTGAATTATTTTTTAAAATTTAATATTGTAAATAAAGCTAAGAAGAATTATATTTAGGAATTGTATTCTGTTAATGTAACTTACTTTAGTTCATAAACAAAGAGTTTGTGGTGAAAAACAGTTAAACTATCAAAAAAAGTAGATAAAAATGTTTTTTTAGTTTGCTATCTTCGATAAGTGATCTGAACTTAAAACATCAATTTTACATTAAAAAAGTTATTTTTGACAAAATAAAAATTTACTGTCAAAAAATTAGCTCGAAATTTATGAGTTCATCTCTTTATGCTTTTTTCTAGATATTTTCTATCACTTGTGAGTAAGTTGAGTTGAGCGCATTCTACTTTAAAACGTGCTGGGCGCGGTGGGTAGCTGGTTCTGTATAGACGGTCTCCTACGTGGGTTGTTGAAGAAGGAATAACGACGTTATTTTTTGCTTCTACTCACAACAATTTATGCTCATTAGTTTTGTGTCAACTATCTTGATGGTGAAGTTAAGCATGTTGTCCGCCCTCTCCTGTATCCTACGTAATTTCTTATGGAAGTATATCCTTTTTCAGGGTGAAGTTTTACTTTAGTTTTTTAAGTAAAGGAGTAAAAATCTAAGTTAATATTAAAGCTTTAAAAAAATTATTCCATGGTTAAAATTCACATGCCACTTTAGTACATTTATTCCCACATTATTAAAATTTCGCTGGATTACCGTTGATTTTACGGTAAAAATTTCAGTACTTTATTTTTTGCCTAGGTGAAAAAATGATTTACATTCTTCGTTTCCTAAACTATGGCATCGTGCAAGTGAAACGAAAAAAACTCTGAGAAATAAAAATAGCCCAGATTTCACAATAAAATATGTAAGGTATTCCAAGTGGCTGCAGGTTTAAAATTATGTGTTCACAAAAAACAATTGCAGTTTACATATTTCGTAAAATTTTTAATGGTGACAACTAAGTTTTTAGCATTTATTAAGAGTTTACCATAGAATCCAATTAGATAGAGCAATGATCAAGTGATACATTTAAGGTTTCTTAACGACTAAACAGATAAGTACTTTGAATCATAGGTCATCGGTATATCTATTCGAAAAGTTATAGTATGAATGACTATTTGAAAATAAATATTTATATGTCAGAAATAAATTAAGATCCCAGAGATTAGGCATCGATTTTCAGTTTAAAAATAACATTAGGTTATTATCAAGTACATGTTGTTAAAAATACAAAACTAAATAAAACACTTAAGTACAGAGAAAAACCTTGTGGCAAAAAATCTGTTTTATCAGTTAAAAAATGTATAGAGAATTGCAACGCATAATTGAATGAATACATGTGTGTACATGTAAGAAAACGTTATAGGTACCTGGCATGTTGAAGACCAGCGCTACTTTTGTTGGAAATTTTAACACGTGAGTATATCTACAGCTCTATAATATACAGATATATTGTAATATGGATAAAATTTAATGAGAACTTAAGGATATTTTCACGCCAAGTCTGTGTACTATTTTACGAATAATATTTCCAATTGTAATTAATTTTCCTCGAAATAACATCTCCGCTAATGAATAACCACAATTGAGAGCACTGCCTTTTTACATGTGCTTTTATAGAGACGTTGAATTTATTCCAACAGATAGTGCTGTCCTCCACCGATTTTTGTTTCACACCAGATCTCTATATATACCTGAAGGTCAATAAAAATCGTGCGTAGTTTCAAGGAAAAAGTTGGTTATTACGAGCAGGCGCTCAGATTAGTCTGTTGGCCAAATTATTTTTCTAGACTTAATGTCAAAGATCGTTATAAGAAAAAATAGAGTTTAAAAATTAAGAGCACGTCTGTTTCGTTCTAAAGCTCGTAGGGAAGTAAAGCTAGCACACAAAACGAGCAAACGTAGCTCCAAAAAAATATTGTGGTTGTTTAAATCATTCATTCATAGATAGAAGAAGTTAATATATTTCATAAATGACACAGTTATCAACAGAAAGTAGAAAAATACGATTTTCGAAATTTTCCCACACACTTTTTTTCATTAAAGCTAGAAGTTTTGTGATTTCTTAGTTATAATTTTTTTCAAATAAACAAAATATTTTTACAACCTTGAAAAAAGATAATCACTAACAAGTCACCTGGTATGAGTAATATCCCTAATCTTTTTTTCAAATTAATCCATAAAAATTGTTTTTTATTTTCGAAAATGTTGTGATTTCTCTTTTTCAGGATTTTAGAGGGGTGGGGTGGGATGGTTAAAACATGTCTGCTTTATTCACCCAGATCATTTGGTAACCCTATGTATTTTAGATATTTTTAAATACTTTTAAACATTTTTAATTTGATTGCACGTAATCTTTTAGAGGACTAAGAAGGGATGAGGAACATTCACTAAAAAAATTTCTTAATGAAAGTAGTTTTGACATGATTCACATTTGAAAGATAAGGATTCGTATTATTAAATGCCAAAGTATTTGAATATTCAATGTATTGAACATTAGAAGATTTTATACCATAAATTACTTTGAACTCAAAAAATGTATATTCATTATCTTTTGTTTAAAAAAAAAAAAAGAACAATTTTCTTGAGTCTTACTTTTTTCCATGACTATTAACAAATCAAAAATTCGAAATTTTGATAAAGTTTGAATATTTTCGAAAAACCACTGTTTTGTCACGCTATTAAGATGCAAAAGTGAAAATAAAATGAATCTTTAAATACAACATGATGATAATGGAGAAATATAATATATTGTTTGGAAGAAAATTTTTGATTTTGAGAAAACTAAAAATAAATAAGTAATTTGAACTTTAAAAATTGAAATTTGTAATTTTTTTGTAAGAATTACCTGGGAGCTTAAAAAAACTAATGTTGGTGAAAATTTTTTCGTTTGCGATTCATATACCATTCTAGATTCTGACTCCAGATAAATATTAGTGTTTGTTATTAACGCGTAAAAACTTAAATCGGCATTTTGAATTTGAAAGTTAATTCTTAGATAGTACATTTGTATTTTAATAAGTACAAGCATACGCCACAGTGTTAGAAGTTTTCCTCGTATCTGCTAGTACAATGGGATTCCAATATGTCACCCCAAGACCATCATGACTAACTTCGAATTCACAATCGTCAATGTTGTAAAACAAAACTTGATGGGAGACATTATTCACCAAAGCGTTTACCGAAAAATACAATCTGAGGCCTTTAGGACGCTGCTCATACTATTTGCGAATTGGCTTTCTATATAACTCGGTTCTTAACAATACAGCATGTTTAGTCGAAAACGACTAAAATTCATAGGCTACCTCGTGAGTGGTAGAGAATTAACCTCCCAGCACGCCGAAAGTGGCAACACACCGAGTTCACGGAAAATTCGATCATTACATATTCACCCATGCAAGCGCCGGTCAATTTCTTTCTTACCTTCATCCTTTTTCTCCTTTTGTTTCAGTCAGCCTCATTTTGCCTCTCTCTCTCTCTCTCTCTCTCTCTCTCTCTCTATTCTCTCATTAGCTAGACATTTCTCTCCTTCTCTATCATGCAACTATATCTCCATCTCTTTTGCTCTCATTAAGTGTCCTCGGGTCATAGGTCTCTCCCCCTCTCCTAATTACTTACATCATTCTCTCTCTCGCTTTCATGGCTTTTCGCGTATGGTGTAAGGGATTAACGGGTCCTGACGACTGCAGCAGGTGTGAGAATTAAAAGGGAAGGGGGGTCTTGCTACTACTTTGGGTGGGCGCGCCGGGTCAGTTCCGAACTATCTATATATTTCTATATAAAGCGGTTTACAGTTATCAACTGCGATCTCAAGTATTTGGCATAGTTGGATATTATATTTGTCCTATTGGCTTCTTAATTTTTTCCTATCATCATAACGCACACGGGCATCTGGGTGTCACCTTTTTGGGGTTAATTTCTCTCACGCTTTCCTTCACTTAATCGTCATCATCATCTGCATCATTCGAGGAGCTCGGCGTGCTGCGAAAATCCCAAGTTTAAAGTTAAGTTTTAAGTTAACGTTTTAAGTCCCAAAAAAATATTTGGATCCTGATACGGCCCAAAAACATCTTTTTTCAAGTTTTAATTTTTTTTCTCGCGTTCTAACTATAAAATAAGTCTGAAAAAATTAATGAGGGTACAATTTTACATAAGTTTTAAATAGAATTTTTTTTAAATTATTCAAGTTGAACATAACCTCGAAAAAAATAATTTTATCTTTAAAATGCTAATTTGGCCAGGTTCTATTTTCAGTGGTGCGCCATGTTAAAAAAGGCAAAAAACTGTTATTTTAACTCCAAGGGACCTTAAACATAACACTTTCTCACGTCTTATTTTTTTTCTCGCGTTCTAATCATAAAATAAATCTAAAAAAATTTGTGAATATGCAGTTTTACATTATTTTTTAATAGAATTTTTTTTTAAATTATTGGTGTTGAACGTAACCCTTAAAAAAATTATTTTTACTTTAAAACGCTATTTTTGCACAGGTTCTATTATACCTGCACAAAATTTTATTCTCTTATCTTAAAGAACATCAAATATTAAGGCGAAAACGTACTTTTTGAGATTTTATTCAGTGGTGCACCATGTTCAAAAATGCAAAAAAACCGTTATTTTGACTCCAATAGACTTAAAACATAGCACTTTCGCACGTCTTATTTTTTTCTCGCTTTCTAAAAATCAAAAAAATCTGAAAAAATTCGTGAGTATACAATTTAACATTCAAAATTTTTTTTTTTTTATGGTGTTCGAGTTGAATATAACCTTAAAAAAAATCATTTCAACTTTAAATCGCTATTTTGGCGAGGTTATGTTACACCTGCAAGAAATTTTATTCTTCCTTCTTGTAGAGCGTTGAAAAATAAGTCGACGATGGGTTTTTCGAGATTTTTTTTCAGTAGTGTGCCATGTTCAAGAATGCAAAAAACCGTTGTTTACTTAACTTTGATTTTTTTCGGTAGTGCGTCATGTTTAACAATGAAAAAACCATTATTTAGTTAACTTTGATTTTTTTCAAACTACATCCCATCTTTAATAATACAAACATATCTATTCCATACAAAAATAAATAACTTAAGGTTTTGCTAGAAATAACAGTAAAAAACTATACGGAAGTATAAAAACTCTGTGAAGATCGTGCTGAAAACTTTAAATTAGCGTTTTAAAGTTAAAATAATTTTTTTCGAGGTTATGTTCAACTCCAATAACTAAAAAAAAAATTCTATTTAAAAGTAATGTTAAAAATAACATAGCGCACCACTGAAAAGAATCTTTAAATATACATTTTCGACCTAATTTTTGACGCTCTGCAGGATAGAAAAATTAAATTTTGTGCTGGTATAATAGAACATGGCCAAATTAGCAGCTTAAAGATAAAAGTATTTTTTTGAGGCTATGTTCAACTCGAATAATTAAAAAAAAATTCCATTTAAAAGTTATGTAAAATTGTATACTCATGAATTTTTCCAGATTTATTTTATGATTAGAACGCGAGAAAAAAATTAAAACGTGAAAAAGTTGTTTTTGAGCCCTATCAAGACCCAAAAATTTTTTCGGGACCTACAACCTGGTAGACCCTTAATTTGAAGCTCGAAGACATACTTTTATGCTAAAAAAAAAAAAAAAAAATTGAGGGCATTTTACCTCCGAAAACCGAGGATACCCTTTATAATTAGAAAGTTAGTTGACTTCGTCAAATAGACGCAGCCAACATGGCAGCAACACTCTTGCTACATTTTACAGCACGTACTAAAAACTCTTTGGAAGGGTGAAATAATCACCTTTAATTGTTGGTTGGCTAGAGTTATCGAAGCCCCTACAATTTTTTAAAGCAGCTGCCGAAATAACAAGAATCTGTTGAGTATATGCTTTGAGAGTTAATCATTCTTGGATATTATTTTTTTGGACATTTTCGTCTGAAGATTATGTCATGTAATCGGAAACGTTATTTGTGATATATCATCCATCGAAGAATTTTATAACAGATGTATTAAAATACTATCTAGATCAAAGTTTTTTAATCATGTGAAATTTTTACTGAATCCAAATCTTTTTTCCAGTGTACATTGCGTATGATCCAGATTGAAGACAAATGGTTGATCTTCATTGAAAAAACCTACGTATTTTAATATAGTGAGAAAGGAGATTTTTGTTTTATCGTGGTAAGTAGTGATACCGAGCGCACGGTGGCTCGATCGGCTGATTTGTTGGACGGCACGCGGGAGACTGCGGGTGTGTTTCCCAGCCAGTGCAACTCTCCCAAGCAAGTACGTCTGTGAATTTTCACATGTGCTTTTTCACCACACAATGCTCCTCGTGAAGGGATGGGTAATCTTCTTACAGCAAAACGGCCTACCACTTAAGTCCTTCGCTCTTGAGGTGGTCTAATTAACATCATCACCGTACCAACGAATTGAAATTACTATATCTATAATAATGTAAACTGTGTAATCAATAATGTAACATGTAACCAATACTGTAATAAGTAACAAATACTAATGTTAAATGTGCCTTACTGTACCAAGGCTATATGTACTCGTTTACAATAAAGCCTTCAAATAAATACACTATGTAAGTAAGTATTTATTTATTTATAAAAAAAAAAAAAAAGTAGTGATACCAGCAAGGTGGTCTATTATTTCGACATTTCATGGGCTTCTCTCTTGTTTTTTGACAAAGTAAGATATAATCATGTCATTCTTATACAAGTTTAATAACACAATCTATAAACAAACTTGTAAAGAATTAAAAAAAAAAAAATCGGCGTGCCATATCAATACATCAATAGCGATTTAGAAATTAACAAATTATACAGAAAACATAATTGTAATGAATTTTAACTTTACATCAAGTTAATCAAAAAAAGTACACCGTTCTTTAAGTAGTGCAAGGGGGAAAACAAATTAATTTGCTTTGATATTTCAAGAAGCTTAACCGGTATTGAACAAAAAATTAAACACACAAAACAAAGTGAAGTTAAGGACGTTCATCACACATAGCGTTTTCTATACGATCTTCCTGAAATTTCGACAGGATGCTCGCAATGATGTGAGAAAGTTACATATAAAATTTTAGATCGTTCCACAACACCGTTTTTTAAATACTGAATGTTGGGAAAACTTCAATTTAACACGTAACTTTATGGAGGAGTCACATAAAAATGGAATTTATGAGAAAATGGTAGGTAGAATTTTTCCAATTTTTTAATTACATTACGCAATACCATATTACTGGTCTTATCCTCAATATTCAGAGAGATTGACAAGCTACTTTTGCAGTTAAATAAAAAAAACAATGTCAGACGCCTATATATAGGTATACCAATGCATTCAAAACAGTTGCCGGCGCTGCTGCATGCTCGCTCCCTCCTCACTGCACTCTCTACATTTCTCCTCTAACTGTGATGAACGTCCTTAAAGTAGAAGTTAAAAACAAGTACTAGGGCTATGATAATTAATTATAAAATTTAACCAAATTAAATAACAAACGAACTCTAATATCTGCACCTTATAATGGACAAACTAAAATAGTTTCACCTAATATTAAGGAGGGCTTGAGAATGCATGGGGTATTATTAAAGTG
Source organism: Copidosoma floridanum (assembly GCF_036245765.1). Classification (NCBI taxonomy): domain Eukaryota; kingdom Metazoa; phylum Arthropoda; class Insecta; order Hymenoptera; family Encyrtidae; genus Copidosoma; species Copidosoma floridanum. The sequence goes on from NW_028321883.1 coordinate 10,778,830, forward strand.
AGCGAAGATAAGGGGGCAAGGAATATTAAAAAAATTAGAGAAGCTGTGGAGGGGTTATTTAAAAAATTTAATCAAATTAAATAATGAACAAACTGAACTTATTTTACTTTAGATTGGAAGGCTAGAAAATAATGAGTGGGCTGTGAAGGGGAAGGGATACAAGGGGAGAGGTGGCGAACGAATACATAATAAAATTTTTTTTATAAAAATGGCGAAATACAGTCCTATCACTTCTAATGGGATTTCTTGTGAGATGACAAGTTGCGCTTACAGCGATTGGATCTCCAGTCCAACGTCACGCAATTCTGTATAGACCTATGGTACGTGACGCTGTCTTCTTGTGTAATATAGTTAATTCTTGTGGAGTGGGAGTAATAGCCCCTGCACCTCCTACATTACTGTTCAAAACTACCTAGAAACCCTTGTAAAACGAGGTAAAAATATGATGTTTTTGTTAGTTTTTACATTAGATCGATTCCCGTTCATCCTAGTACAACCCCCACACGTTTTTCGGTTCTACACAGCCCTCCTATAGTTCTCCCTGCCTCTTACAATATAACGTAATTTTCTGTTGTTTTACATTTTATTAAAAAACTTTTTGCCCCACAGCTCCCACAGCTCACCACACTTTAAGAGACTTTAAGAGTCCCCTCTCCACAGCACCCAATATCCCCACGACCACCATATATTTCTTAAATCTGCTTGTATTACCATATTGTTTCCCTCAAGCTCTGTATACCTGCCTTAACCCTTAACCAAACAGCGTAAATTTCGCTTGTTGTTCACTTTATCAAAAAGTCTCCCCCGCCCCAGCCAATGCACATTTTATACCATGGTCCTCGCATATCGATTTTTTTAATGTAATTAATTATATAATTTTTTCAATACACATAGACATATTATGTCTATAACCTTTTCACTAACTTTTTTATTCTTGTAACTTTTGTGAACAGAAAGTAAACTTATACATTCAAAATTTTAAACGTATCAAAAACGTAAATTTAAAAAATCTAAATACCCAGGTTTTTAAATGTTGTAAAAGTAACAAAAGAACCCCATGAGGCTGAGAGAGGGGCCACTCAAAACGTGGGGGCGTATATTATTGAAGCGATTATTAATGGGATAATATACATGATGTGTATGGATCGTGGGTGTAACTTGCAAGGATACGCCCCAACGTTTTGAGTGGTAATTAAAAGATTTACAAAATCTAAAAACCCACGTTTTTAAATGTCCTAAAAATAACAGAATAATCCTATGGGGCTGAGAGAGGGGCCATAGACAGATAGAATTAGCCAAAAAATCTTGAAAAGTACAGAAAATTCCTATTGGACGGGAAAAATTTTTTTTGTATAGATTGAAGTGACAGGAATTAGTAGCAATAAAATTTATAAGTGAATATTGGGCGCTAAGGTACCAAAAAATGGTAAAAATGGTAAAAACCAGTTTTTCGCTTCTAGAATAAAAACTAAAGCTTGGACAAAAAAAAATTAAATATAACAAATGTTCGCAATAAAAAAACAAAGAGAATGAGCCCTGGTTGAGCAAAATTGGTCCAGTGGATTGCTCGCAAATCGCAAAAAAACACGTTTTTCTTGCAAATATTGAAAATTCAATAACTGGCCTTCTGGTAGTGATGGAGAGCTGAAATTTGAATACGATATCAGTTTTATGGTCCTCTAACTACAGTTAAATTTTCAGATGAAAATATTGCAAACTTCTTGCAAACCGTCGACTTTTGAAAAAAGTGACCTTTTTTTAAATCGACTGGTAGGGTATTAAAATTTTCGAAAAACGTTATAATTTCGGTTCCTATGCATTAAGGAGGAGTTGAACTACAAATTTACAAATTTACAGATCGTTTGATAAAGGATAAAGTTGTTTAAATAATGTATAAAGTTCAGGTACTTTTTGCGCGCGCGAGTGGATAGGGCAGCGGCTGTAGCCCAGTCAACCAAGCTCTGAAATCGAAAATTTTTTGGAAAAATTATATTTGATGTCATACTAGATGTTTATGAGGTCGCTGATTACGGAAAAAATAGTGAAAAAATTTAAAATCGTACTTTTCATTTTCAAAACGGTATTTAAAAATGTTTTTTAGCTCGTATCTCGCAAATGGTTAACTATACAGAAAAAAAAATTAAAACCTTGTGGGACGAAGCATCTACCGATTTCGTATGTTGGTTGTCCCTTCTCGCGTGCAAGATTTTGAGAAAAAAATTTAATTTAATTAACATCCCCGGACCGGAACATAAAAAAATCATTTTTCTTCGTTTTAAAATATGAGGTAGTACATTATTTTTTATTGACAATATCAGCAATAATACACGTGAAAGTTGTAGGATCTGTAGGATATACGCAGTGTGGAATCAATAAATAAAAGCAACAAATACAACAACATTATCGTGATGAATTATTATAAATTTTGTATTATGGCATATCATGACATGATTTGTGTCTCTTAGATGTTACAACATATTCAGTTGAGATACTGTCAACTACGTCCTGTGACACTTCTTCCTCTTCTATTTCTTCTTCCACTTCTTCTTCATTCATGTCTTCTTCGTTCTCTTGCTCATTCTCAACTCCTCTCACGAAACTTTCATCTAGTTGCACTACAATCGACATACGAAATCGGTAGATGCTTCGTCCCACAAGGTTTTAATTTTTTTTTTCGTATGGTTAACCATTTGCGAGATACGAGCTGAAAAACATTTTTAAATACCGTTTTGAAAATGTAAAGTACGGTTTTCAATTTTTTCACTATTTTTCCCGTAATCAGCGACCTCAAAAACATCTAGTATGACATCAAATATAATTTTTCCAAAAAATTTTCGATTTCAGAGCTTGGTTAACTGGGCTACAGCGGCTGCCCTATCCACTCGCGCGCGCAAAAAGTACCTGAACTTCATACATTATTTAAACAACTTTATCCTTTATCAAACGATCTGTAAATTTATAAATTTGTAGTTCAACTCCTCCTTAATGCATAGGAACCGAAATTATAACGTTTTTCGAAAATTTTAATACCCTACCAGTCGATTTAAAAAAAGGTCACTTTTTTCAAAAGTCGACGGTTTGCAAGAAGTTTGCAATATTTTCATCTGAAAATTTAACTGTAGTTAGAGGACCATAAAACTGATATCGTATTCAAATTTCAGCTCTCCATCACTACCAGAAGGCCAGTTATTGAATTTTCAATATTTGCAAGAAAAACGTGTTTTTTTGCGATTTGCGAGCAATCCACTGGACCAATTTTGCTCAACCAGGGCTCATTCTCTTTGTTTTTTTATTGCGAACATTTGTTATATTTAATTTTTTTTTGTCCAAGCTTTAGTTTTTATTCTAGAAGCGAAAAACTGGTTTTTACCATTTTTACCATTTTTTGGTACCTTAGCGCCCAATATTCACTTATAAATTTTATTGCTACTAATTCCTGTCACTTCAATCTATACAAAAAAAATTTTTCCCGTCCAATAGGAATTTTCTGTACTTTTCAAGATTTTTTGGCTAATTCTATCTGTCTATGGCCCCTCTCTCAGCCCCATAGGATTATTCTGTTATTTTTAGGACATTTAAAAACGTGGGTTTTTAGATTTTGTAAATCTTTTAATTATTTTATTATTTTTATCTTTGTTGTCCGTCTGTTTGTCGATAGTTTGAGCAAAAACGTGCAAAAGGTTTTTTTTGACTTGACTGAACACATCAAATGAAATACATAAAGAAACGTCATTTATATAAAAATTTATTCACTTACAATCTTTTTATAGATCATATTAATAACCAAAATATGATTCAACCTTATTGCGTACGTAATGACGTTCAAATCAGAAAATGGTACGGCTCACTATACACGTATATATACAATAATCCCTCAAATAACATACGCCTTCACTTTTGAGTGGCCCCACTCTCAGCCCCGTACGGGTACCATTTACTTTTGTACAGTAAGCTATAGATGTCACTATATACATATATAGTTGAGCCACATATCATTCGTATATATGCTTATTCCTCTTTTCATCGGGTTTGAAGCTACCCTGAAAATTTCAGCCTGCTAGCTTATCGGGAAGTGCCTCAAAATTGAGTTGCAAAAATCCAACCGGAACGACAAACAAACAAACAAACAAACAAAACAAGAAAAGTGAGTATATAAAAACGTGGGAATAAGCTTCGTACAATTAACTGTAAGAATATATATATTTTTTTTTAATACAACCCTAATCCATCAAACCTTTGACCTTGTGATTTATTTATTATCCTAGAAAAAGCAAGTTATGTAGAAAATTGTTTTCTATGTATAATCAAAGGCAAAGAAGATGAGGTGCTCATATTTAAAGTTATACTTGGTATAAATACTTTATTTCCAATTTTCTTACCAGTGG